>NC_084513.1:8253259-8855759 GCF_024500385.1 Phyllopteryx taeniolatus | reverse complement strand
CCAGCGCCACTATCTTCATGTATGAATGAAGTGAGTGATTTGGTTTTAAAATAGGAAATATGTTCTTCCTCTCGTGCAAGCGTGTAGCCATGTGATAAGTGGCCGCCACGTTTACATGGAATGAGCACTTCCAACATAGTCTAAAATCCTCCATAACAAATAACTTTACTTCAAAAACATCCATCCATCCATTTCCAACACCGCTTATCCTGGTTAGGGTCGCGGGGCGCCGGAGCCTATCCCGGCTGACTTCGGGCGAAAGGCGGACTACGGCCGGAATTGGTCGCCAGTCAATCGCAGGGCACATACTTCAAAAACAATTGATTACTAAAGTACATGACCTATTTTACTGGCCACACAAATAATGTTCCGTTTGCGCAATTTAAGTCGAGTTTTTAGGGCAAGTGACACTGTTTGAAACATCACAGTAATTTTAACGTGTTGACTTGGAGAACCCCTCGGAATTTTTGCCGGTACACGCTTACTAGTGGCTATTTTAAACTGAAACTTGTCAGCCAATCAAAGAAGGAGTTCTCTGAGTAGCAGACAGAAGGAAAGCGTCAAGGAGATACTTTATGTGGAGGAATAATTATGTTTTATGGTTTTACTGCAAATGCAGGTGTTTTTGACCAAATGTTCTACATGCGATATCACACAAAAATGTTCCCCAAAAATAATTTTTGTTCCACCAAAACAACCCCTAAATTTCTCTGGAATCCATCACCCGATTTTTCAAAATTCTTGGTACGTTGTAGTCAGTTGAAGTGGACATTGCAGACTTCAGCCGAACTTTGACAGACTGTCATTTTTTGGGAAATCGTGTCATGTACTAATGCATAGATGGCAGGTTATACCAGGGAGACAGTTTCTTCACATTTTAAGCGGCAAAATCTATTCACACTTCAAGGTAAACTAGCCTCACACGATGTCTGTAAAAGGCATCCATCCATCCATTCTCTGAACTACTTATCCTCACTAGGGTTGCGGGTGTGCCGGAGCCAAACCCAGCTGACTCTGGGCAAGAGGTGGGGTACACCCAGAAATCACCGTGGAGAAGCTTATAATATAAATTGGCCAAATTGTGACTTAGCATTTCGGCAAAATTCAAAGATTTTCAGAAATAGATATTTAGCAAAACATTTGCTTGGCTTTCTAATTTCACCCTCGAGAGATGGCCAGATTCTCCAGAGACCCAACTATTTGCCAATAAGAAATTTATAAAATACATTTTTCATATTATTTCCCCCTTCCCCAAATCCTCAAAATACTCGCAGTGAATATTTTCTCCCTTCGACTCCCACACAGCACCCCTTCCTCCTCGCTATACTGTAAGCACTGTTCGGGCACCACATGCCGCATATTCCCCTGTTGTTGTGGAATGTGTCTTATTCACACTGACAGCCAAGCTGTTGCTGCTTGTCTGAGCAGGACTGTGGGGGAACCCTGAGGGGCTCAGTCTCCTTCTAACAGGATGGTTGATTATTCAGTGAAATAGCCTGAAAGCCTCAGTTTAGTGGTTTCCAAGGGCAATGCCCCAGGGCACTTGCTCATGAGTAATGTGTCATCTGTCTGCAAGAAATTTTTATTCACCAATTAGTGCAAACTACTCATTACTTTTGTTCCTCTCATTAAAAAAAATATTTTAACCCTTCTGTTAATAACAGAAGGTTTAAAATCAAGTGTTTCAAGTCTTTCCGCTTCTGTTAATAACGTTTATTAACTAACCTTGTTTATAATCTTCCTGGGTTATTTTGAACCCATGAATGCTTAACTCTCCAAAGGTGTCAGAAATGAAAATAATTCCAATAAACATTGTTTGTACTTTGTTAACAGCTTTCATACAGGAAAAAAAAGGATAGGTACTTAAGGCTTTTAATTGTTTCTTTAACTTGGGTCAATTTGAACAGCAACATAAAAGGAGGGTTAAAGTACCCATTCAAGAAAACAACGTTTTGGAACATCATTTTACAAACAACCCAGTTAACCAACTATTCGGTTTGCGAACAAAATGTTTGAAGAAAAATTTCCTTGATTCACGCACTATTTTCTGTTCACGTACAGTCTTTTAGTCATGCTCCGTAAACATCAATTGCTGTGTCACACATTGCTGGTATTGTGTTTTTTTTTTTTATTTTGTAAATATTTTTTGCTCTAATTGATCCTCAGTATGGCTCCAAAGATAGTGAAAGCCCAATCATATTACTTTTGAAAAAAAAAAAACCCGTGAGTTACCCCCCCCCCCCCCCCCATTCCCCCCCCCCCCCCCCCCCCATGACAAGAAATTCTGTTGAATTAGTGAACAGACAATTGCTCAATGGGCAATGGACTTTGTTATTGTGAGCATGGCAGGATTATTGCTGCATCAATAATAGCGTTTTGGAGGTACTGTATACAAATGTAAACATTGGAAGGATGGGGATAGAAGTGCACTGTAATATATGATATTAAAAAAGATGTCTTTTTTAAAAAAACCTGTGGGGAAATGCACAGAAACTGCTCAACCCTATTGAGAAGGACTCGGCCAGCAAGAAAAAGGGAGATTTTTTGGTATGACTACTTTCACCTCTTCGCCCCACCTGTACTCTCAACCTTTCTGCAATGCCATGACCTTTCCCAGAATACCGCAATAAAATTATCGTACCATGAGAGTAATCCCGTGATAAAACCGAACCGTGAGACAGCAAACATTTGAGTGCACTTGACCGAACAGGGCAAGCTGAAATTTGCCATGGGCATGCGAAGGTTTTAAGGCACTTGCTAAAGTTAACAAAAAAGGTAACCTCAAGCCTTGCCTGATCTAAACTTTGCCTGTAAATCACATGCCGTCTTTCACGCTGCGTGACTACACATCCTTGTTTATGTTCACCATGGATACCGCTAGCACAAAAGGGCCGCCACATCCCACAAAGCAACACAGCACGATGAAAATAATATATAATTTGTTCTGGGGCTGGAATGGATTACTCGCATTTCCACTCATTTAAATGAGAAACATTACCTCGGTTTTTGAAACCAAGGTTGTACTGTAAGGTAATCGCATGTGGTTTTTGGAACTTTTGACTAATTCTACTAATTTACAAATATTCCTTTCAATCACAAGTATGATTGTCACATTATCTATAAAGCTTGCCCATCTTTTTGACATTAAAAAATGGACCCCATGATAATATATGTCGCCTTTCTACTTAGTGTTGGATACAGTCTTGTTTAAAGTGTGTTAGAGCATGATGCATGCACTCTCACCAGGACTGTGAAAAGCCTCTGTGAGGAACCTCCTTCCTTTCCCAGTCTGATAGCTGTGACCCGCTGAACTCCATTCTCCTGCCCAACCCCCCACTACCTCTCATTGTGACACACATTCACTCGCTGGAGGCCTTATACACTTCATTTAGATGCTTGGTTGGGCCACTGCTGGATGGCACTAAAGGACTGCTGCTTATTGTATGCCTGCTTAAATCGACCCAGTGTCTGACGCACCCTCATGGTATGTTTTGGGTCAAAATGACCCATTTTAAAGTGTGAAATCTCCAGAAAAAAAAAAAAAATCTTATTTTTTATTTTTACTTTGCTCATCTACAAGGTATGTTAACTCATTCACTGCCATATGTGTTTATATTCGTCATCTGGAATCCAACTGTTCACTGCCACCAATGAATAAATTTGTGAGTGCTTTTTTCAATGGCTACGCATGGAAGAAGGTCTCACCCAGCTAGTTTGGGAAATTCAGGTTATTAAACCACAGTAATGACAAACAGATCCATGTAGATGGTGGTGTTGCATGGCTTTTAAATTTAGATCAGCACAACTTTTGAGTTGAAGATAAAGATTAGGGGGTGAATCTGGCTTGTCACGTTAATTATGAGTGAGACAAATGCCAACCCATTGGAGTACACAGAGTATGTTTTCACTGTAGTTAGTAGAAGGTGTGTGTTATGATCGTGAGAAAAGAAGATGCAGTTCATGGAGTGAATGGCGAACACCAGCTAAAAAAGTGACTGACTTTCAACTTGAGTCAGCATTTATCAGGCGTCTTAGTTGTATATCTGCAAATAAATATTTTGCCATCAAAAGCCCTTTTTCAGTCTAGTTTTTATTGTTTTACTGTTGAGGTATCACAAAAGTAAAATCATATTAGCGTCAAAATTTTTTTGGGACATGTTTGATATCTATGGTCACGAGCTGTGGGTCGTGACCGAAAGAACAAGATCCCGGATACAAGCAGCCGAAATGAGTTTCCTCCGCAGGGTGTCCGGGCTCTCCCTTAGAGATAGGGTGAGAAGCTCGGTCATCCGGGAGGATCTCAGAGTAGAGCCGCTGCTCCTCCACATCGAGAGGAGCCAGATGAGGTGGCTGGGGCATCTAATTTGGATGCCTCCCGGACGCTTCCCTGGTGATGTGTTCCGGTCACGTCCCACCGTGAGGAGACCCCGGGGATGACACAGGACACGCTGGCGAGACTACATCTTTTGGCTGGCCTGGGAACGCCTCGGGGTCCCCCCGGAAGAGCTGGATGAAGTGGCTGGGGAGAGGGAAGTCTGGGCGTCCCTGCTAAAGCTATTGCCCCCGCGACCCGACCTCGGATAAGCGGTAGAAAATGGATGGATGGATGTTTGATATGCTTCTTTTCATAAAAAGCTCATATTCTCCTGTTTTGGTAAGAAACCAGTGTTTTTGTTGAAACCAATCCATGTTCTAGTGCTGATTACTAAAGAAGGGAAAAAAAAACTACACGGAAAAAAAGTTCTAAATTGGATCATGTAAATAGGTTGCACATGAGTACAATTGTCCACTCTTCTCGGAAATAAATTAGTTTTCCGTATTTTAATTATGTCCAACCAAAGTGCATGGTCAAAGGACTTTTTTTTCAGTGTAGAAACAAACATTTTCTGGGAATAGAAAAGGGTCAAGTCTTTCTATTGGTAGGTTTGGTGTTTATATTGGCAAGGCACACAATATTCTGTGGGTCTTGAAAGATAAGGCCAAATGCTCTGAAATGGCTGACAATATGGGGAAGTCTGCTTTGAAAACAGCTGGCAGTGAATGAATTCAATATATTGACCCAGCCGTGACACAAGGAGCTTAGAATTGCAGTATATACTGTACTTATTGCCATTATAGTTGTATGTACACTGTATAAATCACACACATGGATGCCACTCCTTTTTTAAGAAAAAGAACATTCTGATCCATGACATGTCATATTATTATTAAATTGCACAGTATGACAACAGTAATAGCAATTGTGCTTTTTAAAAAGAGCCATCACGGTGATTGTATCCTCTATTCTAAAGATTCACAACAGGTTGCTTCAAAGTGTTTTACTGATCCTGTCAATATTTTTGAGTCAGATGAAAAGGGTTTATCTAAGAGAGACGTGGATCATTTACAAATGTGCCTTTATTTTTGCACTGAAGACATACTTACAAAAATCTACAATTTTGGAACAAGTACTGTAGTAGTCCAGGCAGGTGGTCCAAAAAGCTTATGTATGTGCGTAAGTGTTTATTCTGTGCCTCAACTGTGACATGCTGTGTGGCTGTAGCTTGACTTTTGTTCATTTCAAAACGATTGGTTTAGAGCTAATAAAACCGCTAAAGATGGTGACTCACAGCAAGAGGTTGATGATCCTCGCTTGCTGAAATAACACCGGTGACGTCGCAGGAGGGTCGGGGGATTGCCCTAAAGCTTTGTGGATGGTCAAAATGCCCCAGATGACACCAACATTTTTGTATTTTCAATCTGCTTAGGCTCCATTCTGGTTCATGCGTCTCTGTTTTGACAGCAGTTACACTTGCTAAGGGCAAAACCCCAATTGAACACTTTACAGCTGCAATGCCTGAACGGAGTGTACCCCCACCTTTGAGATACAAGTGACTGTCGTTGATTTTCTTGCTTTGACTTAACAAGCAAACATTTGAGATACGAGGCCTGTATGGTGGCAGTGGACTCAACTCACTTAACAAGCAGAATGAACAATTATTTAAAAAAAAAAAAAAAAGGGTGTTCAAGCTGTTAATAATGGCATTTCCAGTTGAAGTTTAATTAAACATCTAAACTTGTCAAATTAAACATCAAAGAAAGATAATTACACGTTCTGTGTTTAAACAAACACATAGCTTTGCCTTAATATTTTTAGCTTCATGATAACACATGAGAAATGTCTCAGACCGACTAACCAATAGCATCTGCGGCATGTGTCCTTTTTTAACGGTTTAAGCGACGTTTTTTTGAACACAAACGGTACCGCAACGCATGTAGACAGACAATATAACAATATACTCACAGGCATATATTCGTTCTCTTTCTATTTTTCTGTAAAAAATAAGTAACATGACTGCAGCTTACCAAGTCACTTAGAGTATGTTTAACTCTTCTCTGTTTGTCTGTATGACTGTGTTGCACTGCCCCCGGTGGCCAAATCACAAACACCAGAACGAGTTTCAGTGAATTAATCATGATGCACAAATTGTTTAATTCTTTACATTCTATTCAAATATAGTGCACTATTTTCTGATTAAAAAAACAACAACAAGATTGTACAATCCTGGGTGTTTAGGGAAGCTGGAACAGATTTAATGTAACTTCCATTCATTTCAATGGTGAAAGATGATTTGAGTTAAACGTTGTTTCTAGGCACCAGTGTAGTTAGAATTCAGAACTTCTCGGTCACAAACACATTTTCAGAAATAGGCAGATAACAAAAGATATACATTGTTGTTTAACTTCATGCTTGTGGGTGGGCAGGCACTCCAGAGACCCAACTATTTAAATGCAAACAATTAAAAATAATATGTCCCCTCACTTAAAGATTTACCACATTTGAGCTATTTAAATGTGGACTCTGTATATGAAATGTGAAACCTAAATGGCAGTATGGGATAAACTGTCAGGTGAGATGGTGTCCTTGACCCATGGTGGATTATGTCTGTGAGGTTCTGTTGTTTGTTGTAATTAGCCAGTCATTCATTCCCATTGATGGTCTGAGCCGGCAGACTCATTCCAGGTCTTAAGTTTCATTCTTTTGTCTGTGTATTGTGTGGACAGACACCGGGGAGGCTTGGAATTTCACTTTATCCTTTGCGCCAACATCTCGAGGGCTCTCAGCACTTAGAACTTCAGACATTTCATGTAAACAACATGAGGCGGTAATATGTTAAAAGCGGCTGATATTACTGAGACAATATGGAGTCCTTCAGTTATAAAAGGAAAAACTTTGTGTCTGTTTATGTTTGCTCGCCCCTTGAAAGAGCAGGTGTCCCACTCTCTGCCGGCGGTCAGCATTTGAACTCAATTTCAAGAAGTCCATGGTAAATAACTAATTATTGAGCTGAACAGGAGTGTCATGTACATGCAGCTTGCTGGTACATGAACCAATTACATTTCATCCTAACTCTCACTGAGCCATGACAACCCCCTGTTTAATGTTTTCAAGGAACGGGGGGGAAGTCTTAATCTGCGACGGAGGACAGTAAAACATTGTCTCGTTCTAGCTCTGACACACAGAGAATGTGTCATGTGTTTCGACTGCAATTAACCTCTTTCAAACCCAAATGCCACTCTCGAAAACAGGAAATCCTCAGCTTGTGTTGTTGTAATTACACCGGTACTTTGTACTCAGTGGTAGACTTGAAAGAGATATTGGATCTTTTATAACAATCTTTAGGTGTTTTCCAAGCAGTGCTAAAAAAAAAAAAAGAAAAGGATATTTCCTTCGTACGATTTTATCTGCACATTAAGATGTTTGTTAAATAAACAGATCAGGACACTCAGTATGAGTTTTTATTGCATAATATTTCAGACAATGAAATCTATTACAGTCACTTGTCTGCATAGTTTGTTTCAAAAAAGAAGACAAACTATTGTTGTTGCACTTTACCAAAAAGAAAACAAACTATTGATGTTGCATTTTCTTAAAAATAAGACAAACTATTGAGACTACATCTTCCTTAAAAAATATTTAAGCTATACAGAGAGAGAGAGCGAGAGAGAGAGAGAGAGAGAGAGAGAGAGAGAGAAAAGTTATCTGGATTTGCCCCTAATTTCTCCTTTAAATGTGTTCATTTTAATGCTATGCAAAGCTGTATAGTATTCATGTAAGCCAAAGGAATTCAGGGAGTTTCATGACTTTTTGGCTAATCATTACCAACCAGGCAGTATACAGTATTTATTACTGCAATGTTTCAATGTAACCACCTTATTTGCGGTTTATTAACCACAAGGTTTTCCCACCTTGACGTCATATTCTTATTTGAAAGAAAATTGAACTTTCTTAACATTTCAAGATAATGTATCTTTAATACAAAGTGATTTACACACTTTTGTGGTTTTATTAGTGGATTATGTTACAATGTGTGGCCGCTTGCTTCCAGACAACCTTTAAGTTTCTATGTTGCAGGTTGCTGTTGTTAATATGACTTAAAATACAAACTTTGAGAGTTTTGGAGTAAACAATGGCTTGGTTATCCCTACATGTGGCTCATCTCTAATCTATTTTCAACTGCAAATCAAATTTTGTCAAAAAATGCCACAGACGTTTTGGTGGATTTTTTTTGTTTTGTTTTTGTTGATTTAAGATCAAACAAGTGTTTCCTTGAAATATGCAGACACAGAAAAAAGCTATCACGAGTCCCTTAATCATTTTTGCTCAGTATGAAGTTGTGTTATGATTCCTTTCAACCATCCGAATAGAATAAAAAATGCCTGGCCTCGTGTTTAACAACGTGTTCTGTTCTTTGCTTGCCAAGCATTCAGTTTCTTCTCCACTTTCAACAATGCCGTATTGCAGTTGCCAATCTTAAGTCATTTGGATCATGAATTACCCTAGATCATGATCTAAAGGACAGACAGACATTTTTTTTATTCCAGCATTAATGTCCAGACCTGTGACAATGACAGTACATGAGGTGGTTGGTTTACAGCGGAGTTCTATTCGTACGGTTGCGAAGTATCCCAAATTTATATATAAGTTGGAATGCACTGTAGTAAAGTAAATATCCATTCTCTGTACCGCTTATCCTCACTTGGGTCACAGGTAGGCTATTTCATGAAAATAGTGGCTTAAATCAGCAAAAACTGCCTGTAGCTGATGTTGAGGGTCTCTGTCAAATCATCCCAATGGCTGTATGAGGAAACCAGTCTGGACAAGAAAGTGAGGCCTAAGTTAGTATGTGACATCAGAACACTTCAAACATGAATGGCACCAGTTCATGTTAGACCCCTTGACTATATTGTGTACACCTACAACAGTAGGAAAACAAGAAATCTAAAATAACTGAACAATGACTGTCCATTTAAGTGAGTGTTGTCTTTTTTGTAGTTTCTTATTTTTTAAGACAGTGAGTCTAGGGGATCAGATTCCCCATTTGCTTTAAACCCTGAAAGTGTCGGTATTGTACAAAGAAAAGGCTGCCATACTTCTAAGGTATAGGTCAGCAGAAGAGCTCACTTTTCATTGCCTTGACAAAAGAAGGAGGAGTTGAGAGAGGAAATATGGTCTGGGCAGCCAATGATGCACACAGCTCCTCCTGCTCTCTCCCTCCTTGACTATTTTGAATGGGGTGCTCTCTTCACTTGTCTTCTCTGCAGAAACGTGTGTGAAGAGACACTGCGGGGTGTGTGCATGTGCATGTGGTTTGTGTGTGTGTCGAGGGTAGCGGCTGCCAGGACATGTCACAGTACACTCAGGGAGTCGAATAATCAAACAGGTGGATGTGCTCAACATTGTCCCCAAGATGAGGACCCATTGTGAAATTTTGCTTTTTTTGACCCTGTGTGCGGTCTACTCTGATGCTTGGTTTTGGTCCTGGACTGGAACCACTACTCTGGGCCCATTAGCGGATCTCGAGGGGTCTGGCAGCCCCACAGGTAGTGGAGAAATACCAACAGAGAGTATTGCCAGTACTGGAGCAGAGGTCATCGAAGACAGACGTGGTCAGCAAAGTGTCGAGTGGACTGGGCAGGACACTACCGAAGCTCTTCAACTGCTTACAGTTACACCTTCAGTGGAGATTGAGCATACATCAGCCAAAGGCACAACAGAGATTTCACCAAGCACAAGTAAACTTGGTAATGAAACATCTTCACTAAAAGGTATGAGTCATGGGGGATTTAATCATGAAGGTTTTGCAGGAAATGTTTCAAAAGTTGGGTCTACATTTGGACACTCTAATTCGGGGCTATTGCCTAAATCTGAATTAGCAAAAAAAGATGAATTTAATGAAGAATCTGGATCTGAAAGCCCAGAACCTTTTGTGGGAAACCCCAAAAAGTTGTTAGTGCACAGTAACCTTCACGGGTTTGACAGTGAGGGCAATGTACTTTCTGAAGTGAACAATCTGAAGATTCAAATGAATGCTAGTAGTAACGGTAGTAGTAGCAGGAATGGTAGTAGTCGTAGTAGTAGTAGTGGTAGTGGAACTGAAGAAACCAATAATCTTGTAGGAGGTGGATTTAGTTTGAGTACAAATCAGTCTGACAGTTTGACAGATCTTTCTCATGAATCGGCTACACTTGCATATTTACAAAACAAGATCGTTGATAACAATTCTTTGGGAACTAGCTGGGGACCTGAGGACAAACAACAAGTGGACATTTATCTATCTCATGAACGTGCCTCTGAAGTTGACCAAAATTCATTTAACAACAATCACCAGAAGTTACCATTAGAAACTCCCTACAGATTTCAGACACAATCAGATATAGATGACACAAAATCGGACGGAACAGTATTAGCCCTTTCTATGCAGCATCAAATCAATAATCAGGCATTACCTACTAGCCAGGCAGTGACTCCTAGCCATACCTTAACACAAACATCAGACAGTCAGTCAAAACACAGCCAATTTGTCAGTCAGTTTGTAGCTACATATACAGTTGCAGAGAGCTATACACCAGCAAAAGATGAGAAAGAATTTCCAAAACCATATCTTAATAGAAAACCCCCACATTGCTTAATGCTGGATACTGCTCTTCAGTTCTGCTCATCCATGACTGGCAAAAGATTTGTTGTGCCCAATCATCTAAACCAGACCAGCTTGGAAGAAATCCAAGTACTCCTACATGACTGGGCTTGGTTGTTGAGGTCAAAGTGCCACCGTGGTTTGGAGATGTTCTTCTGTCCTCTGCTGCTACCAAAGTGTGGCTCTCCAATGACGGTGTTGCCTTGCCGAAGCTTTTGTGAAGGTTTAAGGGACAGTTGCTGGACGCTTCTGGACGAGGGACGCCTCCCTTTGGAGTGCCACCAACTTCCAGAAGAGGAGGATGATCGGTATCAGTGCTTGTCGGTTTTTAATCTGAAAGGTAATGATTGGTTTAAATTAATACCAATTTTGACATTTATTTTGTACCAGTTCTTAAAACCCCTACCTTCCCAGTTCGTCTGCAATACCAAACCAATATCCACACACTTCCTAAATGACTACAGTCCCACCCCCACCCTCACCCCAATGGGAATCCCCATGCACCGAAATATTACTCCAAAGACAATCAAGTATGTGTTGCTGTTAATCGGTTGGTCGTTCTATAACAGCATGTGCCTAGCAACCTGTAATTTGTTGCACGTATTTGTTCCCTTGTCCATTTAAATTGCATGTGAATGGACCATTACACACACACACACACACACACAAACACACACACACACACACACACCACGAATTAAGGTATAATGCAAATGCATGTCTAGGTAGCTTTATGTACAGTAGTGACAAAAAGTGTCAATACACGTAAGGATTTTTGCATCTGCAATTCTCTGTTTGATATCATTTTTGTACTACAAATTCAGTGACTGTTTGAAAATGGGCTGCACGATAGACGACTTGGTTAGCACATCTGCGTCACATTTGTGAGGACCCAAGTTCAAATCTGGCCTTGCCTGCGTGGAGTTTGCATGTTATCCCTGTGCCTGTGTGGGTTTATCCGGGTACTGCAGTTTCCTCCCACATTCCAAAAGCATGCCGGTGGGCTAATTGAAGACTCTAAATTGTCCATAGGTGTGAATGTGAGTGCGAATAGGTGTTTGTTGATATGTGCCCTGCGATTAGCTGGCGACCAATTCAGGGTGTACCCCGCCTCTCACCAGAAATGAGCTGAAATAGGTGCCAGCACAACCGCGACCCTAGTGAGGAGAAGCGGTTCAGAGAATGGATGGATGGATGTTTGAAAATGATCCTGCTTTGTTAACATTGAAAATATAGGCCCATCAATCGTCAGAGTTAATCTGTGGCTACTTATTCTAATTACTTTGCTCTTTCTGGCATGGGAATGTTTATAGTAAATTCTATTTTGCTGTTAAATTGATTGACGTTAATAATCTTAATAATCAAATTTAATGTACCTGCTGGATGAAAATCATGCATGCCACTCACTAAAATTAAGAGGAGGACAATGATTCAAATGTTTATTGCCACTTGACTGATACTTCTTTTGACAAACATCCTGTGTTGCACTCTACTGTGAATAGAATATTTTTCTATAATGCAGATGTGCCTCTAAATCTCTTTGACCAAATACCTGGCTCTGCCCTGCCCCTTCAGTTCATATCAGTGAGTGTTCAAGGAGGTCTTTTTACAGCGCCAGTATCTTCCTGGCAGCTTGCTCTGCTGACAGACTGAGTGGTCAGTTAGTTCTTCTACCCACACTAAAGGACAGATAACTGGCCAAATAGGATGCTCAGCAGACTTTATGTTAGCTAAAGCTAGACAATAAATTTTGGGGATGTCAGAGAGATTTATCAAAGGCATTGACGACTGAGACGAACCCATACATTCATGGAATGATGAAGAAAACCCTATTCAAATTTGTGGACTGGATCGTTTTTTTTTTCATGTGACTCCAAATGAACCCCTACCGTGCAGCGCCTTAGATGCTTCAGACTTGTTTGTTGTTGTTGTTTTTTTTTTACTATCAGGAGATGTGAAGATGTGAAAGTACTCTCTCCTTTGGGCCTTAATAACCACCTACCACTACATCACTTAATTATAGGCTATGAATGTGACCTGATATGCTTACATCCATAGGGTGAACAACTATATCATGTGGCCGCTAAGCACAACACGGACATAACGAAGTCAGGCTGCACATGTGGTAGAGTTATGTGCTCAAAAACATTCAGACATGTTTATATGTATGACATGAGAAATCTGTGAACGTGATCTGTTCACTCTGAGGGGGCAGTAAAACAGGATGTTTAAGTAATGCAAGCCTTATACATGATTTTATATGGTTACTTGTGTGCTTGAAATATGGGAAGTCACTTATATCTTGGTCTCAAGGTACATGTTCACCTTTCTTAAATGTAAAACTATAGTTGTCCATTGTCATTCTGAGATGGCGGTATCTGTCTGCATGTATTTTGTAGCCATAAAACTATGGACGAGCTCCCACCAATTTGAAAACACCACCGTTCCTTTCAACAAAGATTGAAATTGTACCGCATGATGGAACTGTCCATAACCCTTTCCCTGTCTATGTTTGCCTTGTACTCACTTTGGATTGGCTCTTAAAGGGGTACTACTTATGGGCACAGTGCAGTCCAACCTTTTGGTTGAAAGAAACACATTGGACCCAAGGGCTTGCGTTGCAGTCATATGAAAACTGAGTATGTATTACGCTCAAGGATTTTCCTCCCCAAAAGATATCATATCCTTTTATGGTAGTACAAATAAAGGGGGTGGGGGGGATTCTGTTTTTTTTTTTTATTTATTTATTTTTTAGTTACAGGTACAAAACCTGGTAACTAGAACCATATTTGTCTTTAAGAAAAGACTTTGGACAGAACCATTTCTCTGACTGCAGTGTGCAATGGTCTCTTGGAAATCCAATTGTGCCCATTACATTGAGAACTACACATTTTTTGGGGTATATGAGTTGCCTTTATTTAACTTATAAATCAAAAGGGTTAACAACCACTACATATTAAATTTTGTCTCACATTCATTGGACAGCAATGAATCACCAATTTTGTGAGACTGAGCTTTTTGTATAATGTAGGAAAGGATTATTGCCCTTGTCAGCAGGTCTCCGGGGGTGTTTTAAATAGTGACACCACAAAGTCTGTAAAACTGTGACTTTTCACATGATTAAATGTTTTCCCATGAATTATGCAAATTATGCATATTATCTCAAAATTGGACATTTACACTCCCACGCTGCATACAGTTTTTTCACCAGGGAATCACAATACTGGAGCTCCATCTTGGAATTCTGTCGGAATAGGAAGAGGCTTTCTCGACAAGACAAACGAGTAGCATAAACCCGGGACTACTCTATTCAGTGACTGTCCGCTCGACCTTGGGGCTGTCATTGGTTGACAATGCTTCTTGAGAATGTAAGAATGCAGTTAAAATGCTAATGGCTAGGGTAGGCTATATGGTGGCCTACTCTCTGGCAGAAGAAAAATGCAGAAAAAACAGAAAAACATCTTGTGAGACGTGATGGCATGCATCACCAGCAAGTTAAGTCAATCATTTTCAGTGTTTCCACTGTTAGTTTGGAAATCCCTTCCTTCCTATGTTAGGGACATAGGATGTTGGCAAATGCTTGTTCCTTTGAAACTTGAAACTACATGTCTCTTCATGGTAGACTGTTCTTTTTAGCATGGGGACAGGTATAGTAAAACATATTTTAGATCTGGATTGAATAATTGGTCAAAGTTCATTTGCAGTAAAAACTTCAATGCTACATGTTAACAGTTTCATATAGCATTTAGCCTTGACCAGAAAATTCAAGGAGCTATATATATATCTATTCTAAACATAAATTATTTCCAGTTTGAACAGACCAAGCTCACAGCAGAATTGCAGTTGGAATCAGTTTTAGCATTTGACAACAAATTCTGCTAACAGGAGAAATTGTCATCGACTGCACAGGACTAACTTCCTGCAACATGGCTATTATAGCATAAACCATTTCTGTGTAAATATATTCCAACAGATATAAGATGTATATTTTTGTCTCAACTAGTTTATTAGGAAGTCTGCTGTTTAGCTAATGTTAGTTAATAATCTGCAGTAAACGTTTGTGATGTTTGATGGAACTGGGACAAACTCGAATCAGCATTTGTTTCATATAACATACATAACTTCATTCTTGTTTTTTCTTTTTTTCTTTTTGCATGCCCTGAATGATAAGTTTGCTTAATTTTGTTGTACTATACATGTATATCCAACAAGCCTGCCAGTAGTGGGCCACATTAGGAGCTATCTGAATCCCACTGTGTCATTGCAGAGTCTGATTACCGTTGTGGCGTTGACATGGCCCAATATCAGAGCCCACCAGCCAGCAACTGTCTTGTCGTGTTAAAGTGATGCTTTGTCATTGATAGGGGCCAATGTCATCAGGGCCCCCTTCAGCTAGGGGCCTTAGGCAATTGCCTTGCTTGCCTCATTATACCATACACTCAAATTAAGAAATGAATGATGAGCTCACTTGACAAGTTCTGCGTAAAACATTCAAATATGAATCTACGTAAAAAATGACAAATTAATCAGAACATAAGATGCGTAAAATATACTGGGCTAATATTTGTTTTGACTTAGATATGCGTCATTTCTGGTGCTGTATATCCATCAATGATTTTTTTTTTTTTTATGGTGCTGTGTCTATAAAGAGATATTTGGAAATGTGATCTAATTTTAGTACCTTAGGGATCGGTATGACTTAATCATAGTGTATTGCTGTCCTGTTAAACATTCTGCGTAAAACATTCAAATATGAATCTACGTAAAACATGACAAATGAATCATAACATAAGATGCGTAAAATATATTGGGCTAATATTTGTTTTGACTTAGATATGCGTCATTTCTGGTGCTGTATATCCACCAATGATCTTTTTTTCTTTTTTTATGGTGCTGTGTCTATAAAGAGATATTTGGAAATGTGATCTAATTTTAGTACCTTAGGGATCGGTATGACTTAATAATAGTGTATTACTGTCCTGTTAAGGCTTGACTTGGTTCTTTGTCTGCTCCGATTCAAAGGTTTGCTTTTGGAACAGCATGCAAGAATATTCAGACTTGTGTCGAGGGTTGTTGAGCACAAAGCGGGACCCCAGGTTCGGCCAAACACCTTGTGTGTTTAAGATCTAAACAAAGCAAACCGCCAGCTACACTGATCTCCAGCGCTCACAGCGGCGGGGAGGCTTTGAACCCGCCAATAAAACTGGAACACGACTCACCGGGCGGTAAACCAAATCTTGTCTTCAAAGAATGAGAAAATTCAAGGGATGTCCCGTAACAGTACTTTTTGTAAAAACACTGGGATACATCACTGTTTGTAGTAAGTAATTCTAGTTTGTCTGAAGTCAGATGTCAGACATGCACACCATGCTCTGTAAATATTTTGTTTGCTTAAGCCTGCTTCAATTATTATGTGCTAAGTCACCAGTCACCCAGGGAGATGGAGGTATGAGGTAATACGTTCTAGGGGCCCAGCTGATGGACTCTGTGAACTATGGTGCAGTGTCATTCAGTAGATGTTGCATCAAGTCAGGGGACGTATTTACTTTAGTCTCGAGGCAACGTGTTTTCACAAAAATGGACTGGGATGTCAGATAAAAGTGATGTATTTTCTTTAGAACAAATTAGCCTGGCTTTCATAAGTTTGGTGTCCTGTGTTTGTTTGAATTAGTTGAATAGTTCAAATACAAAAGCGGACAAGTGCCATTTTGACAGAAATAGCGCCACACCTACTAGCAGACTGCCTAAAACGGTATTGTTTGATGTTGCATTTCCGCACCCTGCAAAACCAAACCACTACTATGTAAAATTCAATGAAGATAAATACATAAACTGATGAGCCCCATACGGATTTGGAGGGCATTGAAGCTAGTCACGAGCCCATACGCCTTTACGTCATCACAAAGCCGTCACTCGTCACATACGTCCTCAAACATGTCTGGGCCTGTTACTTCTCATTTACTCGATCCTAAAACAGGTTCACTTGTGCTTGAAAATGAGTGTAAAATATGATAATTTTCTGAAACAGTCCAAGAGAGATCATGTCGTGAAACTCATGGGTGAGATTGGTGACTGATTCTTCGCTGATGTTGGTGGCAATCAACTGGGTCAACAGGATCTTGAGGATAACAGCAATAAAGAAGATAACAGACTCTGTGCAATCAATGTGACCTGTCTCTCCATTTCAAGGGTTAGAAATAAGAATTTATTTTTGTTAAGGTTTTGCAATGAAATTATATAATATACCTCTTTGATTTGTATTATTTAGAATGCCCAAGATAAAAATTATTAGGATTAACCTGGAACCAGAAATGAAGAAAAAAATCTCAATTCACAAAAAAAAAGAAATGGAAATGTCTGCTTTTTCATTTGAATTTTTCAGTTGTTAAAGCTAGCAACAACTTTTGTTTTTATGCAAGGAAAACACAACGGTTCCCTGGAACCATTAAATGAGAAGATGTAATACTCTATCAGTTCCCTGATTCTTCAAGTGTTTGTAGGGTTTCGGTATTTTTTTCTGAACCAATCATCCATTACCAATGCAGTACTACTTACCCTAATGAGGGTCACCCATCCAACTTCACAATTGGAAAGGTCACACACATCCTGGACAGATTTTGTTGCCTTTTATTATAATTTGTTTTAAATTGAATACATGTTCAATTAATTGCCATAGTTCTCCACAGACCCTTGTGTTAGATTATTATTTCTATGATTGTGTCTGTGGTCAGACTATCAGGTCACTGAGCTCAGTTTGCAAGGTTTGGAGACACTAGTTGCCTATTCAAATCTGGGTAAAATGGGACTATGCTCCCCCTTTACTACAACAACCCTTATTTTGGTCTTGAAGTGAAGAACTGGATTGTGTTCTCTTTTCCTTGTTTCTCCAAAAACATGCCGTTTGGTTGAGTTTGTAAAATAAAAGTAAAATTGTGAAATACTATTGTTCCGTCAGACACAAACACAAACACACACCATTACCAAACGCCTAATGAAACCTATTCTAACATTGTACCCTGCCATGCTGCCCTCCCTTTTAATGAGCCCTTCGTGTTTTCTAAATTGTGGTCTCATGTCCATTTTTTTCCTTCCCTTTAGAAGACAGTGTCTCCCTGCTGCAGCTGATCGGGGACGCTCCTCCAAATGAGATCACACGAGTTTACGGGCCTGACTCCGCTCCCGGCTACGTGGTGGGGTCGATGACAAACACGGGCCAGTTGGCCCGCGCCTACCTGCCGAACCCATTCTACCGGGACTTTTCCCTCATCTTCAACTTGAAACCCACATCTGACAGGGGTGGCGTGATCTTCTCGGTCACAGACGCCACACAGCAGATCATGTATGTGGGTGTCAAACTGTCACCCGTGCAGGGCGGAAACCAGAATGTCATATTATACTACACAGAGCCTGACTCAGAGACGTCATACGAGGCCGCCAGGTTCCTCGTACCCTCTTTGAGGGACACCTGGACCCGTTTTGCTATCGCGGTAAAGGATGACAAGGTCATGTTCTACCTGAACTGTGACATAGATCCTCTAGTGCTGCGCATCGAAAGGTCCCCTGATGAGATGGAGTTAGAAGCTGGCGCGAGGGTCTTTGTTGGACAGGCTGGAGGCTCTGATCCAGACAAGTTCTTGGTATGTGTAAAGACTTCAACTATGTTACAATCTCGAATTCAAATATGAAGTACAGAAATCCGTCGTTATTTGTTTTAATAGGGGGGTAAACTTGGCTCCTCCCCAACATACAAAGATCTTAGAACAGTCGAGATGTATAACTTCAACATACTTCCTTGACACCAATTACAGTGGTGCCTTGTGATAAGACTGACCGGATTTACTAGATTTTTGAGATACAAGCCATCGTTCTGCCTTTTTCTTTGGTTTGACTTGTGAGGAAAATTTTAGAAAGCTCTGTATAGTGGGATGAACTCAACTCACGTCACAGGAAGCAGCAGTTTGGCAGATATTGACCAATTCTTCAAAAAAGAAGCTTAAAGATGTTTTATGACACTCATAATTGAAGTTTACTGTCAAACTAAATATAAAACAGAATTTACACTGTATTAACTAAAACACAGTAACCTTGTCTTACAAAAGTCTGCTAAGCTTAATGCTAACAAACGACAAAAAATAACACCATAGATGGACGGCCTAACGAATAACATCTGTGTGGCGGTGTTGTAACAGTTCAAGCAACGGCTATTTGAACGCATGCATTAACACATGTTGACAGACTATAGAGCAATACCCACATGCATATATTCTTTACCCGCTGCGAAAAATGACAAATATTAATGCAGCTTACTGAGTCACTTAAAGTAGGTGTGAAATTCTTCTTTGTTTCCGTCTTCATGACTGTATTATACTGACTAAGGGGGCGAAGTCACGCAATGAAATAATCATGATGCACAAACTATACAATTCTTTATATTCTATTGCATTACGTCATTACTATATGTTTTTATATTATTCTATTCATTTCAGTGGGAAAAGATGATTTCAGGTACGAGTGTTTTTAGTTAATCACGTGGTCACGGAATGAATTTAACTTCTATCTGAAGGCAACACTGTACTACTTTCCTCGTCCCCAGGGTTTTGGCACCATCCTGTGGCATAGGTGAGTTTTTCAGTGACTAGCTAAGGATAGGTTCCACAGGGGAAAAAAAACCCACGCACAAATAGGTACATTTGTGAACAGCAAACTACAAATAGGCGGGGGTTCACTGATGATAAAGTAAAAACATCCATGGTCTTCTGGTTATAATCACATCCCTAAACCTTTGTCTATTGTTATCGTGAACCAGAACCAACTTCTGATGAAATCAGACTTCCTGCAGCTCAAATGCTGTTTTATATCCCTAATCAAGCATGCGAGACATTGCAGCTGAATAACTAATTTGATTTCATTGCTCAAATTAGCTCCATCCAAACCATCACACAGTTGTTCGTAATCACCTCAGCAGCTTCCCGAAAGTTGTCTGCAAGTAATTGGAGGTCCTCAGCGTGGGCATATAATTTAGGTCTTTCATTCGTTTGCAGCAAATCACCTCATTTGACCCGGACGTCTGCTGAACATGTTGTTAAGGAGTTACTTTTCCTTACCCTTGGCTACTAAAAGCATGGTACTTCCAGCAAGTTCAGTTCAGTGCTCCACATTCCTCTGAAAAGTTAATGGCTAAAAGAACGTCAACTTATTTTACTTAAGTCAAATATTAGAAATAAATGAATAGTGGATTTACTTGAAATCAGTATTCCTGGTGGATTCCGTGCCGTTTGGGTTTTTATTTATTCTGTGTTCCTAAATATGGAAAAAATTCAGTCTGCTAAAAGACTAACTACTGAAGGAGTGAAGATAAATAAAGACCCATTTGCATGTCCAAAGCAATCAAGAGTGTGTTCCATCGGGGCAATTGCACTTTAAACAGGTTTTAAAAAGTTTGGCCAGCAGATACATAATTTATCTTCTCCTAAAAACATTTGAGCTTAGATTGCACTACTTCGACGGCAGACATATTTTGGAAAAAAATATTCGTACTTTGCTACAGTGCTCAGTGAAAGGTCTGAATGTTATGAATTAGCATGTATGCATAATAAGTCTATAATATCTACGTTCAGTCGTTCTGTTTATTTACGTTGCGTACAGTGGCACAGGAACTATCACATTTATTGTATGACGTACATGCATGACATGGAGTTTTTTTATTTTTTACTTGGTACACTTGGCCTCGATTACATGACATGTACATTGTGCGTGCTTGTACCCGAGGGTGTGCCGTGGATATGTTTGAATTTTTTTCACTCCATTGATTATTTCCAGTCCATCTGTTCTTTTTTTTTGTGCGCATTGACGAAGAAGCTATGGCATCAATGATATGACATGGACATCATGTGATTATGTGACCGTGCATGAAATCGCCTTTTTTTTTTTTTTTTTTTTTTTTGTCTGTAGATAATTAGTCATTCTGTAAATTTCTATGGTGCATATTTATTATTAGCTTTGGCATCAATTATAAGATGCATACATTGTACCCATGCGTGACTGAGTGTCTTATGAAAAGTTCTTATATTATTTATAGTCAATCTGTGATATTCTATTGCAATTTGGTCATCAAACGTCAAACCCACCGTGATCTTGTCTTCTAACCAGGGTGTAATGAGCGAGCTGAGCGTGGTCGGAGACCCCCGTGCCGCTGAGAGGCACTGCGAAGAGGACAACGATGACTCCGACATGGTGAGTATAAACTCAGTGCGCTATTTCGTGTAGGAACACTACCATTTCACATTATGCTGTATTTCATATCCAATCATCATATTTAACACGTCAAATCAGTTTCTACGGATATCCTATGATAAGTAACCGGTGTACAGATGTGTCCAGAAGTATTTGGACCGTTTTTGCCTTTTGACACCACCACAATGGGAATAAATAAACCCCAGGTGTATCAGAGTGATTGGAAGAGAGGAGTATGGCGAAGGAATGGAACAGTTTATAATCCAAAGCATACCACATCACGTCTCAAACATGTTGGAGGCAGTGACTATGTTTTACGTACATAAATTAATCGAGTGACTGACATCATTAAATCTCTACGTTTTGATGGCGGGCTTTCATTTAGTATTGGAAAACAAACAATACATTATTTGAAATTTGCTAATCCAACCCACTTATGATACCATAGATATACCTTTGGGCAACTTTTATTTGGCTTTTTTAATTGTCACGGACTAACAAAATACAGTTTCGATATATTAACGCATCCCTGTTTGGCAGGTAGATTTGCTCAGTCATCATGTCACAGTTTAAAAAATTATGTTTTGTGGATACAGTACAGTATTCTCTACTAGCAAAAAATGAGAGTAATTGACAACCCACAAAAAATGTGTATAGTTACCTATACTGATACTGTGAACTGTAAACCACAAACTTATTATCATTTCAAACTCACCTTACAATGTTGCCCTTAAAAATAAATGGCTTGCAGATGACTTGATTTCGAAAAAAGATGCACCTTAAAGGCACATGACCATGCTGCGAAGACTCTCTGTCACTTGTGCTAGCAACCCAGGCTAAACTTAGCTCCTCCCCAACATACAAAGCTTATTCCTCATTTGCAATAAATCTCAGCGTAATTACTTGACACCAATTATTCTACTACTTTCCTATTTTGACAGGGCTTTGGAACCATCTTGTGACATCTTTGGGTGTTTCTAAAAGAGCACTTATTTGTGAATTTGTGAATAATGAAAGGCAAATTGGTGGGTTCACTGTATTGTATTATTTATTTGACTTCATTAAAATGATGTAGCATTAATGTATTTCCCTTTCAGTCCAAACCTGCCTCCCACCCCCGGATTCGCCTTTTTCATTGCATCATTTCTCATTAATCTGCAGCTTGTGATAGTCTTTCAGCATTCTAGTCGCTGTTGACCACCAAGATTCAAACACAGGTGCCTCACTGCAGGCCGCCATTGATCTTGTTTGATAAAACATTGCACCCTGCCACCCCATCCCACAGCTGTTAAACCTCCACAGGCCACTAAAAACTCATCCTCGCCGACTGACCCAGTTTAAGGTTTAACCACCGGCTTCTCAACTAAGCTTCACGTGTTGTTTGTATTAGATGGCGGGGGAAATCACATTCCGAGTGGAAATGATAGGGTTGTGATTACAGGATGTGCCTTTCATTGCAAATAATCACCTCACTCACAGCTGTTTTCCAGGAGAAACAACGTTTGAGACATGACTTTTCAAACTCTCTCCGGTCTAATAGGAGTGTGGCACTGCCGCCGTCTGATACGCGTATTTACAAGCTGTTGGGAGTGACAATGGCAGTTTCCATATTAGCTTGATTTACAGTAACCAAAAGCAGCTATCATGGAACTTGTTATAAGTGGCAGGGCTTGGCCGTACAGTAGATCCTGACATGTTTGTTTCTTTGGTACACCAGAAATAGTAATAGGTCAACAGGTGAACCACTCCATATTTAACCCACTGCATGTTCAACCATAAAAAAAATACACAGAAATAAATAGAAATTAAATAAATACAAAATAAACAAAACAAACTGGCACATGCAACACTGTTATTTACTATTCAGTTAGAATTTACACTTTTTTGTGACTATTCAAAAATCCACTTTCCATCATTTTGTTATATTTGCAAATAAGAAATATATATATTTTAAAACACATACAGTCAAAATAAGAAAGGAATAAAACTGAGGCTAGAAGAAGATCTAATCAAATTTTACTCAATGATTTTCTAGAGTTAAAAATGTAAAACAAATATTGTTGCATTACTTCAATGTTTTTAAGAAGCAATTAGCCACTGACTTCAATATTTCTTTAAGAAAGTGAACAGACAGGAATAACAATAAAATTTGGAAAATTTTAGACTTGCTGTATTCATGCAGCTGTATGACTTAGCTGTACCAAGGTAGTAACATTTTGAAATTATAATTTACTGAATAGCTTATTAAGCAGTGCCTCTTGGACGTAAAATAAAATGCTAAAATAAAGATAAATACGTACTGTATGCTTGTTTTTCTCAGGCTTCAGGAGAGGGAAGTGGCAATGTGGAAACCAGACCATCAAAACCAGCCGTAGCAAAACACACATGGACGGTAAGGACTCATTTTGGTTTGTAATGAAAAAGACATGAAAAGAGCTTTGAATCCTCAAATGAGTCACTATGAAAGCTTGTAATTTTTATTCTGATTTTGAAGATAGCACCCTAGCTTCCAAGAGCTGTCACAACAATTATATTATGTCCTTTACGAACAAAAAATATTTGTTGAAATATTTGACAGACATTCTGAGAGCAGTGTACAGTAAAAGGAGACATAGTATGCATTTTATGCACAATTTAAAATAGTTTACAGGTATGTTAATAACAACCCTCTACTGCTGGGGCAATGCCGAGGACGGCTTTTGTTACCATAACGGCTTGAGGTAGAGCGAGGGGTTTGAATGAGCCAAGGGGCTTCGACTTGCAGAAGCGAAGCCCAGAGTGTGGAAAAAAGAAGTGAGCACCTGTAAAGACAATAAAAGCATTTTCACTCATGGAGGCAGTATTTCATAAATGTGTCCATTTTTGTAGCAGATCTGTGCATATGGTGCCTGCAGTGCACATATGGCCAAGCACAAATACCCCCCAAATCCCCATTGCATCAACAACTTCACAGAGCAGTCAATCATCTGCCACATCTCAGAAGCAAATGCTGTTAGCTAACACTAATTTGCGTATCCAACAAAACATAATGGAGCTATGCTTAGCTTTTGGGTTGACACTGATAGTGTTTCAGACATTGTTTTCCAGCTGTGGCTTGAAAGTGGCAGCTCATCACCCAGCATAGCTGTCAAGTCATGGGCAGAGAAGCTCGGTGTGGGGGAGTTATTATGTAAATCAGTTCCACTGTTGCGTAACAGTGGGGCGGACATTCAGAACGGTTCACTCAAAACTTTTTTTTTTTACGTTTTCAGAAAAGAATAAAAAAAACAATAACAATGAGCAATTTTTATTTAATTTTTTACATCAACATACAAGAATAGTCCATTTGTGTGGATTAAATTGGGACACTGACAAGCCACACAAAAGTTATGAAAAAATAGCACCCACGTTGGTATTTTTTATCACTATTGGGACAGTAAGATTAAAAAGAACCCGAATTTACCAAATATACCCTAATGTACTATCAGGCTAACGAGGGATTTTAATTAACCCAAAACTTAATAAGGGACAAGTATTTGGTTTGTGGTGTTTGTTCTCTTAGTGTGCCAGTCTCCATATATCCACGTCCAAGAACCTCAGTTTGAAAACCCCTCAAGGAGACTTTGTGGGCGGAGCATGTCTTGCCATCAAACATATTCCTGTTTGGTCATTAATGATTCTGCATTGATGCTCTGTCACCTTTACAAGTGGGATTTCCCTCTGTCCAATAGGTGTTCATTAGCATCATAATACGCAAAGGTGCTGTTGACGACAACAGGTGGTACCAAATGAGGACCTACCAATTTTTCTCACATGATGTCTGTTTGCAGGCATTATAACCTATGTGTGCAACTCCAACAAGTCAGGGCAAATGCAAAGCAGAGAGTGTAGTGAAGTGAAACTTTCCATTCGTCATGCAGGAATTTGTTGGGACTTTGAGCTGCTCATGGCATCTTTGAAAATGTCACTGAAGTGTCCTCTTCAAGAGGAAGGCCCCCCCTTTTTTCTGGAGAATATGTCTAAACATGATGTGATGTTGATGATGTTATGTGATGATTTCTGTTTCATTAAAGGGGACATACTGTGGAAAATTGACTTTTTAATTTAGTCCGAAACATTATGTCAAAGCCAAAAGCTACAAAAAGCTTCATTGAGTTTTGTTGGATGCACAAATAACTATAGTGGGTGAAGCCCTGCCTTCATGAGTGAAAATGCTTGTGTTTTTATGGGCGCTTGCTTTATTGATTGATTGATTGATTGATTGATTGATTTATTACCGTACTCTGGGCTCCTTTTCCCCTTGCCTCGTTCAACCTCCGAGCTGGTGACCATTGGCTTATTTTCATGAACCGGAAATGCTCTCTTAGATCTGTCAAGGAGTTTTCTTTTTATTTTTTAATTTTAGATTTAGGAAGAATGAAATATGTATCAGTGGTAGTCAGTGTAGTTTTTATCTGCAGCATCTCCAAGTCAACAATAGAGGGTAAACCTTCACCAAGGTCGAACTGTTCATAAAAGGAAAACACAATCTGCATAATTTATACTCATCCATGCCCTATTTTAATGGTGAACAAGACTCACTCTGTGAAGGTAGCAAGAGTCAAAACGTCCATTTCTGTACTTTATGAATTGAACACCCTCCGGTCTTGGGCCAACCCACTCCGAGATTTCTGTCACCAAGGAAACTGGATATCTCCTTTTGGACTGTGGAGGTCATGTGGTTCACATCTATCAGCACATCTCAGCCTGCCACCCATCAGGCCGCTTGTTTTCATCAATGGATAAATGAGTTGTTGGCTCTTTTTTTTCACGTTATTAATTGTGTCAAGTTAATCAATAGTCAATAATGGTCGGGTGGAATTCTTAGCATATCTGCTATGTGGCACAGTGAGCGGGCTGCAGCCTCTCAAAAGAAAATAACAGGTTAATTATCAACCTGGCTTCATTTTGCCCCCTTCGGCTGCTCTCTGTTTTACATTCTTCGGAGGTGGCAATCGAGGTGTGTCATCGTTAAAGAATGAACTGTGTGTGTTTGGGAAGAAGGGGGGGACTCCATTATTTCCTCCCCTCTCCAGATTTACACAAATGAGCTGGATTGAGTCCTGATTCCCCCCCCCCCCCCCCCCCCAAGCCTTAAAGTAGCTCCTATTACTTGCCAGTCTGTTCCTGTGAATTTAGGGGCTGTTTACATGGGATTAAAATGACTGAAAAAAAATGGTTTTAAACTGTCATTTTGTGTATTTTCTTGATTCTCCTGCAAAGTCTGCATTTACAGCGTCACTACTGGAGTGGCATGTGTGCTACATCAATTGAAAACATTACTTTTCTTCACCATTTTAATCAGTTGTCAGTTAACATGTCTGTGAAATGCTTCTGTCAAATTCCCACAAGAATCGAGACTTATAGTGCACTCTCAAAACCCTATTTTTGTCTTGCTGACATTTTTAAGGGGGCACCCCGGCCTTATGCGAGAGGCGATTGTAATACCGCACCCCGTGTTCTATTAGGCCAATTTCTCAGCAATACCAGTCTGGTTTTTGTTACCATGACAACCAGGAACGAAGCTAGGGTATTGCGACTACACGAGCGGCTTCCTTGTCGAAGTGGAGCCCAGAGTGGTGGAGAAAAAAAAGCAAGTGCCCATGAACACCATAAAAGCATTTTCACTCGTGGGGGCAGCACTTCGTACGCATATCTTGGTCTCGGTGAACTGAAATTTTAAGATTCTGTATGGAAATAACTGGCTAACCTGATAATTGACTAACCGGTGGCCACTTAGTCTTGTTTTTTTTTTGTTTGTTTGGGTTTTTTTTCGTTTTTTTACAACATTAACAATTTCTAGACTGTATTTATGATTAATTTTATCATAGTTGGGAAAAAACAGTGCAACATTTCTTATTGACCCCTAAGAGAATGTACGAAAATACATTTTATTTGGTACATTCCTGATGTCACTGTTAAGTTCACCGAACAATTTAACGAGCATAAATTTGTGTTTCCCAACCTTTATTGAGCCAAGGCACATATTTATCATACGTAAATCATCTCACGGAATGCCATTAAACAAAAATGTCACAATATGCTAAAATAATGTTGAGCTCATTTACTCACAAATAGACTTGCTCAGTGTGAACACAAAGCTATTATTCTGTTGTATGAATGGCATCAAGTGGAAGAACTTTTAATTGTTCTGCCTGTCACTATATCTCATTGGCATAGATATAGTAGATGAACAAAATGACATTATTTGTAGTAAATAGATAATAATTTTCAGACCAAGTGAAATTGCATCATTTCCCGCGGCACATCTGCTGACCTCTCACTGCACACGAATGTGTCGTGGCACAGTGTTTAGAAAACTGGCATGAATTAACATTCTGCATTAGAAGCATTTTGTGAGAGAGGTCATGTTAGACATGAAGACAAACTACAGTTTGCATGTAGTCTGGTGAACATTGTTGTTTGTTTGCAGCAGGGCTTTGGTTCTACTGCCTGGACATAATAGTGCCGAGTCATTGTGTTGGGATTGTTTGGGTTTAAAATTAACAATTAATTTTCCCATGGCCTGAATCCACAAATTTCTTTCTAATCTAAGATTCTCAGTGTAGTGGGGAACCAACAAAGATGGCATGGATGCCGATTATCTGCAGATGCGGAGCATAAAATGTTCAGGCTTGTTCATCATCATTCATAAATAGATGGACTTATCACATTATTATTGTCCCACCATCAGACGGCCCCGCCATCTTTGCGGCCCATTCAGCAGCCCCCGGTGGCCAGGCAAGAGGAGACGTCGACTTTGAGACATACAGGTGAAGCGTTGTCCTCACATGATTGTGTGTTTTCCAGATTACTGAGGCTGCACAATCACTTGCCAGTTCTCACATTTACTCACACACCACATGCCTTACTTATTTAGTGTAAAATTCCTCCATCTAGTGGACAAAAGGACTATTGCACAAAGTCAACTTTTCTCCAGAATTTTAGTATAGTAAACACCGCCAGGGAGAGGAATCTAGCCCTGACACAGTGACTACTTTACACACCCCTAAAATGTTTATAATTGCCTATATTAATAGTTTAAACCATAATTATTCCACAAAATATGCATACAAATCACTTTAGTATCATTTCAAACTCATCTTACATTACCTTTAAAAATGAATGGTGCACAGACACTTTGACTCCACTTGACTTCCTCCCTTGTGGCAGTTATCCATCTCTAGGTAACAACTCCATGGTGTGTTCTGCTCTATTTCTGTGTGATAGTGATTATGGTGTCCTATGTTATTGTCCCTTCAGGGTCAATTGGGGCCAAAGGAGAGAAAGGTGACCGAGGGGAGAAAGGGGACAGAGGTCTGACGGGGCCAAAAGGAGACACCAGTTACAGCACTGCAGTTAGCTCACAGGGAGGAGATCGAGGAGGGAAGGTGTGGATCCTTGGGTCATGTCTCCCACTCTTTCTCATTTTTTTAATTTAGAGACTGAGCACCTGGTGCAAAGGCCCTCTTGAAATTGCTTGTTGTTTTTATGTTTAAGCCAAATAAATGCCCATTGTCAAGGGCTTTCCCAAACTTAAAAAAAACATTTTTTTTTAAATCTCAACGAATTGTGTACATTTGCTAAGTATTGTTTGGTGTAAGCTCCAAAATTGACTCTCTAACACCCACCAGAATGTTTTAAAATGTAATGTAAATTTAAGTCAGTTTCAGTTAGCTAAATGAATTTTAGTAGGGATGTATCATAAATACACCCCCAAAAAATTCTCACAGACCCATGCTGTAAAACAAACGGGAAGTCGGCCACACTGGTTTGAAGCAGCAATTTCAGGGTGATTTTAGCTATTTTCAGGAGTCCTTCAAAGACAAAATTGTCCGAGAGATTTTGTCCTATTGCTATCACATTTCAACCTTGTTTACAAGACAAAGTGCAATAGTTCAGAAAAATCTAATAACACACAACCCTGCAAGATCAAAGCTTGACCAAACGTGACTCATAGGCTCTGGCTAAATGCCTGACGCTCCGATTTTCTTACAAGTGTATGGAGTTGTGTTTAGCTTTAATCAGAATCAGAACAATCTTTATTTGCCAAGTATGTCAAAAACACGCAAGAAATTTCTCTCCGGTAGTGGGAGTTTAATTATTATTTATTTTGATATTGTGACTTACAGTTGTACGGTTTCATGATCCAACTTCCTCATGTGCTTCAAAATAATGACAATGCTTCAATTTCAAGTTTTAAAAGTGTTGGATGCAATGTGATGTATTTTATTTGTTTATTTATTAAATCATGAGATACAAGCAGAAAAACAAAAACATACATAACATAAATTTCGCTCTCTTTTAATCCCACAGCCGAAGCATACCACCACCCATAAACAAAACCTCTAACTAATGCACCCCTCGAAATAGCCTTGCCTAGTTCATTAAATGTGTCCAGTTGTACAATATTAGAGTATTCATCATACAACACAGGCAGGTAGCATTCTATTAACCTAATACAGAAAAAAATGAAATAATAATCATCATCATCAAAAGGAGAAGAGGAAAAAGCACTGTCATTAATTTGAGGAAAAACCTTTCTTACGTCAAGAAATCCAGTGTGACGGACAGTATTAAAAATGCATATATTGTATACAGTGTATAATTCATATTTACTTAACTCTGACTGCTATGAGGAAGAATGGACATTTTATGTATGTATCCAAAATATTTTTATAAATGTGTAATGTAGGCGGCACAGTGGACGACTGGTTAGCAAATCTGCCTCACGGTTCTGAGGACGGGGATTCAAATCCCAGCCCCGCCTGTTTGGAGTTTGCATGTTATCCCTGTGCCTGTGTGGGTTTTCTCCGGGTACTGCAGTTTCCTCCCACATTCCAAAAGCATGCTGGTGGGTTAATTGAAGACTCCAAATTGTCCATAGGTGTGAATGTGAGTGTGACTGGTTGTTTGTTTGTATGTCCCCTGCGAATGGCTGGCGACCAGTTCAGGGTGTACCCCGCCTCTCGCCCGAAGATAGCTGGGATAGGTTCCAGCACAACCGCGACCCTAGTGAGGAGAAGCTGTACAGAAAATGGAGGGATGGAGGTGTAATGTAACATTTCATAGGCTTTTACATTTACTAGCATTTGAATGGCGGCACGGTGGACGACTGGTTAGAGCGTCAGCCTCACAGTTCTGAGGACCCGGGTTCAATCCCCGGCCCCGCCCGTGTGGAGTTTGCATGTTCTCCCCGTGCCTGCGTGGGTTTTCTCCGGGCACTCCGGTTTCCTCCCACATCCCAAAAACATGCATTAATTGGAGACTCTTAATTGCCCGTAGGCATGACTCTGAGTGCGAATGGTTGTTTGTTTCTATGTGCCCTGCGATTGGCTGGCAACCAGTTCAGGGTGTACCCCGCTTCCTGCCCGATGACAGCTGGGATAGGCTCCAGCACGCCCGCGACCCTAGTGAGGAGAAGCGGCTCAGAAAATGGATGGATGGATGGATAGCATTTGAATGCTTAAATGTGTAAAGTATGATTGAATTTGACCTTGGAAAGTGTTTTTTTTTCTTCCATTGTGTATATCAATACTCCTTAATATGCACACAGTTTAATGGTGAGTGTTTGATTAATGTTGAGGCATTGGGTTTTCAAATTTTATTTTAGAAAAATTCACAGTCAACCACTAGAGATAGTTTAAAAAAAATTTCATCCTAGTGAATTGCATTGAGATATGACAAACCACATATGTATGAGTTTTAGTGAAGTAATTTTTGACAAACAACGTTTCAGTTAAAGGTGGCAACTGAAATTATTCATTTCTGAAGATGAAAAACAAGTGTACATGACAATACTGTTTTTTTTTCTTCTTCACATTTTCAGGGAGAACCCGGAGAAAAGGGTGCAAAGGTAAGTTGAATCTCCCAATAATTATATTTTTTGTTAGCTGCCTGGTAGTACATGTTTCTCTGCTAGTCCTTTTTGAATTTCATTCGTGTGTTTTTCAGGGCAATGCAGGTTTTGGCTACCAAGGAAAGAAGGGAGACCCTGGCACCCCAGGCCCCCCAGGGCCCCCAGGACCCCCTGGGGTGGCATCAGAGGTATCAGTGTGCAAAGAGGGTTCAGATCCTTCCTGTGTACCTGGTGCTCGAGGACCACCTGGACCGGCAGGTGTCCCTGGTGCTCAGGGACCACCAGGAGAGGACGGAGAACCGGTTAGTGTGCTATTTATTGAATACTTCTCAAGAGATTTGATGTTAAAAAACTTCCTTTCCACATTCTAGTCTAACTATGCACAGTAGCAGTTGTGTGAAGTGTCTCTAAACTGTATCGTTGTGTCTTCAGCTTCTGGCCCAGAATGTGGTATTTTGGTTTGGTTTAGAAACACTGATTTCCGTGTACCCATCCTATATCATCATCTCAATTTCAAAATAAACATACTGTATTATGATGCATTTGTTCTTCTCAATTGTATCTTAATAAAAGGTCTTTGACACAATTAGGTCAAAATACACAAACGCTGAGTGTGACTTTCATATCCAAGGCGACCAGGGGGCGGGGCTAGGGCGTTGCAATGAGGCCAGTGTGAGTCAGTGTTGCCAACTCAGCAACTTATAAGCGATTGAAAAGTAATTTTTCCATCTTATCCCCCCTTTAATGTTCAGTTTATCAGGTCAAATCTTATGTGGCAAGGAATCCATGTACAGCATATTAATCCACATCTGTATTTTGTGTAATTGTAAAGGGTGATCCTGGTGAAGATGGAAAAAGGGTGAGTTGTTTGGAACACCTTGTACAGTGCCTTTTACGCATTGTTTTTGCATGTATTGACTCCATTTCAACTTCTAATACCCCAACATAATGGCTGGCCTTCTCAATTCAGGGTGCTGATGGACCCCCGGGCTTCCCAGGAACCCCCGGCAATCCTGGACTGAAAGGAGAGAAGGTTAGATGAACAGATGCAGAGTGGACTTGGAGTCATAAAATTGACTGTAACATCAAAATCTAATGGGAATGATGCATACAGGGAGATCGTGGCGATGGTCAGAATGGCCCCAGGGGGCCACCAGGTCCTCCTGGACCCCCAGGACCAGGAAGCAGATCTGTGAGTGAATCTTGTGTTCTATGCTGAGTCTTGTAAGTGAACATTGATTGGATATAACTATTTTTAATGGACGCGTTTCAGACTTTTGTGGATATGGAGGGCTCAGGATTCCCTGATCTGGAATCAGTTCGGGCAAGTGTTCTGTTTTCAGCAAAATATGTGAAGGAAAATATAATGGAAAAGCTTTATTTCCCATAAAATCTGTTTTCTGGCATTCTTCACTTCTACAACATTGAAATGTCATTTGTCGTTTCTTTTTGTTTTAGGGACTGCCAGGACCACCAGGCCCCCCTGGTCTACCTGGTGTTCCTGGTCTTGCTACACCAAATACAGCATCGAGTTCTGGAGCAGTGGGACCACCGGGACACGATGGGGCGCCTGGTCAACCTGTAAGTGCCAATATATTTGTTGCTAAACAAATAAATAGCCAAAGTTTCTGCACTTCAGTGTTACCTTGACTTGCGAGTGACCAGACATAGTGGTTTGCTTTGACAATTTTTGGGAAATTGAGATTTCAGATACAAGTGCCAGATGGTGGCAGGTAACAGCTCTTCAGGTAACAGCTCTTCAAAACTCTCTTCAAGGTTTCAAATTGTTTATTGCCACTCCCAGTTGAAGTTTATTGTCAAACTAATCATAAAACAATGAGAATTACACATTGAGTATTTAAAACAACCACATAACTTTGACTTCGGACAGTCTACTAGCTTAATGCTAACAAGCAATCCAAAACGAGATAATGAATAGCATCAATGTTGAGGCATTGTAAGCCCTTAAGCAATGCATATTTGAACACAAATGGTGCAGTAACATGTGTAGACAGACAATATAACAGGCATATATTATTGATCTGATGCGAATAATTACTAATATTACTGCAGCTTACGGACTCACTTGTGAAACTCTTCTTTGTTTGTTGTGATATCTACATCATACTGCCCCCACCCCCTGTTAACCAAGGTGCGCACACCAGAAGAAGCACAATGCAGGGCTGGAACAGATTAATGGCATTTCCGTTCATTTCAATGGGGTTTAAGTGTTTTGAGATACAAATGTGTCCATGAAATGAATTAAACTTGTAAGTCAAGCCACCACTGTATTGATTTATCAGAAACGGTGAACATTGAAGCCAGCAATTATGCGCCTGTACCTTTCACACAGAACCCACTGCATTCACATGGTGATGCGGCTTCCCGTAAACTAATATTTAGATGCATGAAGGTGTCTGATGTGACATCAAATAAAGTATATACAGTACAGCGACAGTTCCTTCCAACGACAAAAGGCAGGACCAGGGAGTGTCAGGTGTCGCCTCTTATACTCTGATACAGTTCGTCTTTGTTCCCCTACTCATTGTCGATACCTTTTGCACAAAACAACACCACGGGGTAAAAGCCAGGGCAATATGAAAGGGACTGATGCCACTTAATTCCATCTAAACGTTCTAAGTGGTTATGATAATCCACCCATGATCTAAACTTCTGGCCTGCAGGGCTTGTCTGGTTTACCAGGTGTCGATGGCCATCCAGGACCCCCTGGCACTAAGGGAGAAAAGGTAATTTCCCACATTTTGTACATTGATGAGTACATCTGCCTAAATTTAGCTACATCTGACCCTTTTTTGTTATCATTGTCTCTATAAAGAGTTAACCACTGCATCCAACCTATTTGTTTGAGTTCAACATCCAATACAACAACAAAAAACATGTAGAAGCTCTGAAAAGTGATCAATGTAACATTATTTATTATCTGTTGTCTTATTCTAGGGTGATTCTGGTGTGCTTGGTCATCCAGGACCAGGTGGAGAGAAGGTGAAGATTTTTTTTTCTTTTTAAATGAAATCAATTTGTTTTCATAAGGGTTGCTGGGTATGCCCAGTCACATGACAAATGATCGTGCCAACAGCAAATACGTTTGTCTTGCACAATCCCGACATTAAACATCATCGATCCTTTGCCCGTGTAATCCATTTTCAGCGAATCTAAAGTTTTTATGCTGTTGATGACTTGTGAATGAGACATACTGTACATTCATTCAGTTACCATTCTTTTCTTCCCTGAATAATTACATATTTCTTTTGTTTCCATTTAACAGGGAGCTCAAGGAGATGCTGGTTTACCTGGACCAACAGGGGAGCCTGGATTGGCTGGTTTACCAGGACCAATGGGACCAGCTGGGCCACCAGGACCTCCCGGGCCTCCTGGACCAAGATACCATGTTGGATTTGTAAGTTATCTTCAAACAATACGTCATCATGGATTCATATGAAACATGCTGCATTCAATTCACTATAATATATTAAGCATTTGACTTCACTGGAGACTGGTGATTCCACATTATAAAGATACAATCTGTGAGGCATGATACAAATACAAGAAGGAAAGTTTTAAGGTTTTGTTCTTGTTTAAAGGATGACATGGAGGGATCTGGTGGGATTTTCTCTAATGGACCTCCTGGTGTCAGAGGACCTGAAGGAAGACAGGTTAGTCATTTGGTGAATTCCAAAAAAATGATCAAAATTGAAATCCACTTTTTTGGCAGGCACCAATTTGAGTAAAAAAACTAAATAAATGCATGAGATAAGATATGTTGGAATGGCCCTGGAGGCTGTAAGAGACAGCTAACTGGTTGTAAGGAGAGCATCCAAACATGGTTCTTAACCCTCCTGTCACGTTTCGGGTCAAATTGACCTAAATTAGAGAAATACAATCAAAAGGAAGCAACGATGAACTGGCTTCCCCACCCTCATTTCATGGCAAATGCTCAAAATGATCATCAAACCTTTGACCCAATGTTCCACCCATACTAGAAAAAAAAAAAAACTTTATGATTCAACCCTAGAATTTGCTCAAAATGGCTCCTTCAATCCAAAATAGCCAACTTCCTGTTCTATTTCATGCATGGGTCCTTTTGGTGCGACCTGTTATGGAAGGTATGTCCAAACAATTTCCTGCATATCAGTGAAATCGGTTCTGACGAGCACATTTTTTTTTTTTTACTTTCCTGGAGGTGTAACCAAAGGAGTTAAAAGTAGCTTTGCAGTATGAAAGTTCTTCTGTTTGAGTTAATACGTGTAATCAACAAATACAATGCAGGTTTATTATCTTCAACACTTTTGTATAATCAAACATGCCTACGTCAAATTGACCCAGGAACATCATTGCTGTACCTGGGAAAGAAATGTACAGGAGGGTTAAACGGACATCTGACAGCTAATAGTGACTAAAGATCTGAACGACAACAGCAAACGATCACCAACAGCAAACGATCACGACGCATGGTCAAACAACTTATTCATTGGACAAAATAGTAAAATGTAAACACAAGGTAGAATGTTTTTTTTAAATGTTTTTAACCAAATTAAATGTTGTGTTCTCCTAGGGTCCACCTGGCTTGCCTGGACTTCCAGTAAGTAACCAAGCAGTTTATGCAGTAATCATATATACATATATGTATTAATGTACATGTGACATTAATAGAGGAGAAAATATATCCCCCCCCCCCCCCCCCTTTGTACAGCTTTGCACCGTTAACATGCAGTTATACTGTATTACAACATAGTGTCTTGCTGATATCTGCATCTATCTATCTATGCATTGATCTCTGCAGGGTAAACCAGGGTTGCCCGCCCTCGCAGGTCAGAAGGGCAGCACGGGTCCTGAAGGACGAGATGGGCAACCAGGACTGGACGGCTTCCCTGGAGTTCAGGTCTTCCGTACATTTGATTGTCTTGTACTAGCGTCTGCATGGACATGCTTCTAAATGTGTCCTTTTGTTCTTATTTAAATTACCTCCGTTGTAGACAATGACAAACTCTTATAAGCTATTGCTCCTACAGGGTGCATCTTATTTTCACATTTTACTTTATTGACATTACATAATTATTATGCATTTTTGGTCCTAATACATGAAGAATAACATGACCTATTCAACATTCATATGTTACGCTTGACTTGAAATCACTTGGTTTGGAGGTTGGGGGGGTTCTCATGTTTCCCCCACCAGATAGCGCTTTTGTTACCGTGACGACCGGGAGCAGAGCAATGGTGTAGTGACTAAGCCTGTGGCTACATGTTCTCACACAGCATTGAGTATGAAGAGAAAGGCTAGCAAAACCAAAGCAAAGCAAATTTATTTACAGTATATAGCACATTTCATACACAAGGTAACTCAATGTGCTTTATATGATTAAAAGCATTATAAAAATAAAGAGAAAAAAAAGAAAGACGGACACATTGCACTCCAGGCGGCAGCACTTGATCAACAAGCCACGGAATTAGACTAGTGTATGCGGATCCATGTTCATGGCGCATCCCCCAACGTCAACATCTTCGCCGAAGATCAGAGTATGTGCTAGTTACCAGAAGCCAACGCTGTTAGTTAATGCTAATATGTGCTAACAATGTAGCTCTGCTTACCTTTTGACTGTGAACTGGAATTATTTTTTTTAAAGTATTCTGTCTCATTACGTTGCAGGGAGCAAAAGGTGACAGAGGTGACCAAGGAGAAAGGGTGAATATAATTTCTCCAAATCCTATTCATGTATTGTTTTTGTTCAATGCCAAATACAAACTGTTACAAACTGTATTATTTTTATTCTTCTAGTGAAGGACTTGTAATCATATTTTACTGACTGGGTGGAGAACTCATAATGTTTTCACATGCATGCTTTGTTAAAGGGGGAACCAGGCCGAGATGCCTCTGGAGTCCCTGGACCACCAGGCGCACCTGGACCACCTGGACAAATCGTCTACCAACCATCTGACAATGTATAGCGAATTCCCCCAAATTTTATTTGCATGTCAAATTCCCCAAATTGTATTTGCAAATATAAATTTGCAATTTCCTTTTCTTGCTTCTATTTTTTTTGCCACTTCAGTTTGACGGTGCTGTTGGCAGTGTTGGTCCTCAGGTGTGTATTCAAACTCTAAATTGTCCATAGCTGTGACTGTGAATGTTTTTTTGTCTGTATGCGCCCTGGGATGGGCTGGCGACCAGTCCAGGGTGTGCGTTACCTACTCAATCAAATGTTTTTTTTGTTTGTTTGTGTGTTTTTTTGCTGTAAAGGGAGGACCTGGCATGCCGGGTCGAGCTGGATTCCCCGTAAGTTACTATTAAAAGTTAATATTTGTTGGATGTCAACAAATTGCAATTGTAATTTTGTGGTCCTGTTAGGGGCCTATGGGTCCAAAGGGTGACAGCGGAGAACCAGGACCTCCAGGTTACGGCCTCAAGGTACGGTCAAAGCTAAGTACTGTACTGTTTTTTGCCTCGCGTCACCTTTGGTAACGGAGCTAATAGCGGTTATCTCTGCAGGGCGAGAAAGGTGAGCCAGGTCTAGTCATTGGTCCTGATGGGAGTCCACTCTTTTCAGCTGGTCTAACAGGTTTTAAGGTGAGCATCAGTGCATTTGACAGTCTCTTTTGTGTGTAGAATGAATTACCTCATCATATTTGCTTTGCTTTCCTTACGTTTCTGCTATGCATTCAGGGGAATCGAGGACCTCCTGGACCTGTTGGACCACCTGTAAGCATTTGCACATGCTATATTTTCTTTAAGATTTGGGGTTATATTAGTGCTCAAATAACTACAACAATTATTTCCAAACTATCAAAAGGTTTATTTTACAATGCAGTAATGTTTCATTACTATTTAGGGACAATATGGACCTCCTGGAATTAAGGGTGAAATTGGAATGCCTGGAAGACCTGTAAGTATACACAGTAGATTGTGTAAAATTTGAAATGAAATTCAAATAAAATTTGTACACAGCTGATTATGTTATTTGATAAGACATAAAGTAAAAAAAAAAAAAAGCAAATTCCACTTCCGTTAGGGTCGGCCCGGTGTAAATGGATACAAGGGGGAGAAAGGAGAGCCAGCCTCTGGCTATGGATACCCAGTAAGTTACTTTTAAAGCCATTGCATGAAATTTTGTCCAGCTAATATTCCTTTTCAGCTTTATCAGTTATAATTGATATTTTTTGTTCATCTTTTGGTTGTTCTGTGATTTAGCCACAATTAGGCTAGTCAAAAGTTGTTGGACATAATTTTTTTCATTAGGGAGTTCCAGGCCCACCAGGACCACCAGGACCTGCGGGACCAGCCTTAGATCGCTTCTATGTGAGTTATCAAACTATTTAAAGCAATAACAAGTTGACTAACATGTCTGAATGTGTTTTATTTTGTTGTTAACAGGGCTATGATGGAACTTCCAGAAACTATCCAGGTATGAACCCTTTGCCATAAACAGTTGTCAGTTGACTTCGTTAGGTCCAGTTTAAAGTGTTCTTCGCCCAGCTGAGCTGCCGAATCAGGGATGGAGAAAATTGGTGTGAGAGTGGTTATTATTTAAATAAACCAGATTGTGATGTCCCAGTAGGAACTGCTTGCTCACAGGCACATTTTATTGTTTATTGGTTGTTTAATTTCACACTTGATGGTGGACAGGTACTCCAGAGATTCAATTACTTGTATACAAGGCATTAAAAAAAAAAAAAAATCAGAACTATTATACGCTATTCTATTGTCTGCAATGTTATTGTATCATTTAAGTGTACCTATCTACTGTTATGACTGCGTGTGAGATACAATAGGATAGAAGTTGAAATTTAGCATGCGCTTTCATTAGAAAGAAATGGTCCTGTCAAAGAAGTGAGATTAAAAGTCTTTAAAGTTTGTAGAGATGAAAACGTTCTTAATTTCTGCTTCTTCAAGGTATCTCTGCCTGAAGGGGATTTAGTCACTGTTGTCGCATGATTAATCCGTCAAGTTTTACTAGATTTGAGAAACGAGCCGATAAATCACTAAATACGTCGCGATAGGAAGTAGCAACGCCAAAGTCAGTTACCTGTGGAATATTGTCTCATGCTGCAGTGTGTATATGTCATTCTTTACTACAGCAATTAAAGGAGAAAAGGGAGACTATGGCGAACGTGGCCTTCCAGGCGCCCCTGGTAAATCCTTGATTTTAAATATACAGAACAAACCAGAAAATATTCTTCAATATTGCTACTGTAATCGTTTGTTACATGACGTATTTAAAAAAATATATATATATATATTTATTTGCAGGAGTCTTCAATTTTGATATTCATACATTAAAGGTAAGCGCACAAACGGAACGTTTCAGAATTAAGACATCAACCTCAATTAACAACATTGGAACAATTAACAGGTCACCAACAAAGGCAACACCATGAATGACATGTTAAGTCGTTTTTTTTTTTTTTTCAACAGAATGACCTAAAAGGAGAGCATGGAGACCCAGGAGTGAAGGGAGAAAAGGGTGAACCTGGTGGATATTATGACCCTCGTTTTGGAGGACCTCTCGGCCCACAAGGGCCTACTGGCAAGACGGGCTTAACAGTGAGTTTGAAATTAAACCATCAATGTCCCACTTATCGTCAAGCTGGATATTTCTCAGTCGTTTAATGTGTTTTCTTTGTGTTAGGGTCCAAAAGGAGATTCTGTAATGGGTCCCCCTGGACCTCAGGGACCACCTGGCAAACCGGGCATCGGTTACGATGGTCGCCAAGGTCCTCCCGGACCACCAGGACCCCCAGGACCGGCAACGTCACCCTCTCTGCCTGGGGCCTTTTGGCCCAGTCAAAGTGAGTGGTTTTATTCCCGCGCTTCATTATATCAAAACGAAACATTCATGGGATCATTTAAAAAGGGTCTGAAGACTAACTTGATGTACTTTTATTTGGAGCACAATGACATCAAGTGTGAAAGTGAGTACAAATGGATATGTCGTAACGCCGCATCCTAAATAAGTTGTTTTAATTTAAAGGTGCCAATGTACCAGGAGCACCTGGTCCTCCTGGCCCACCTGGAAGTCCTGGGCTCTCATCTGGAGTAGGTGTCTTTTCTGTTTTGTTTTGTTTTTACTGCATTTTTTGCATCCATCCATCCATCCATCCATCAATGCAATACTCTTTGTTTGACTTATTGAGGTCCAACAAACCAACTCATTCATTGGTTCTGAACAGGTTGCAGTTCTCAGGTCCTATGACACAATGCTTGCTACTGCCAGACGCCAGGCAGAAGGCAGCCTCATTTACATCATCGACAAAGCCGACCTCTATTTAAGAGTCCGCGATGGACTGCGACAAGTAATGGTATGTTTATTCTGCTGCATCTGCAGACCTGTTACCTCTTCATTAAAAGCAAATGCTGCATAAAATTGTTTTGAGAAAATTCAATGAAAGGTTCGAATCAAAAGTATTGGTGAAATACATGTGAGAATAATTTATCCTTCACAGCTTGGCGAGTACAGCCCCTTCTTCAGAGATTTGGTGAGTCTCACTCCACACAAAATGGACAGAAGTTACTAGCTTACCATTTCAGTTTCTCGATGGTCATTTTTACACTTCTTTTTCAAGGAAAACGAGGTGGCAGAGGTTCAACCTCCACCTGTGATCTTGTACCCCCAGTCCCACGACCAGTCCCAAAACAATGGAGCCGGCCACTACTCTCAGACTGTTTCAGGCATTCGACCCATCGAGCCGCCGCCACACCCACCTGTGGACCCCCGATACCCTTCACAGTATGATCCCAGATTCCCAGACCAGAGGCACTCGGGTCAGACGGATGGCAGACTGGCGACAGAACAGGCTGAGAACAGATATCCTGTGACTCCCCAGCGAAGACCGAGCCCACCTGTACTGCAACCTGCAGTGCATGGGGACAAATCTGAATCAGGGGTAAATGGTGTTGAGCAACCACAAATCAATAATATGCTTCATTTAATCTTGAAGATATGTACAAATACCTGTATTGTATGCGCTTTCTTCCTCATTAGCTCCATCTCATCGCCCTCAATGCCCCTCAAACTGGTAACATGCGAGGAATTCGGGGGGCAGACTTCTTGTGTTTCCAGCAGGCCCGTGCTGTGGGCCTGAAGGGCACCTTCAGAGCCTTCCTGTCCTCAAAGCTCCAAGACCTTTACACCATTGTCCGCAGGTCGGACAGGGACACATTGCCCATTGTCAACCTCAAGGTGAGAAAAAGCAGTTTTACAGTCACTGTACCTGAAGGCGAATGCTAAGATTCACATCATATTAAAAAGGTCAAAATAGTCCAAAAATATAGACTCATAAAAATGCTATTTGATGCTTTTCATTCAATGCTATTTCATAAGAGAATACAGAGATTTTATCTTTTGTCGTTTATTTGCATTGATTATGATGTCCTTTATTTTGGCAATCCTATCAATACAATGACCTCATTACATTTTTGTCCCCCCCCCATGCAGGATCAAGTGCTGTTTGACAGTTGGGAATCAATCTTTGATGACAATGCCAGCAGAATGCGAAATAGTGTACCAATTTACTCATTCGATGGCAGGGATATTCTCAGGGACAGTGCATGGTGAGTCTTTGTTATTTTGGAAGGTTACACAATGTAACAATGAATGTCCTCCATTTATTTATGAATCTACACATGCATCATGTACCTTCTCTGCTTTATCAGGCCACACAAAATGGTCTGGCATGGGTCGAGCAACAAAGGCCACAGGCAAACAGACCACTACTGCGAAACATGGCGGGCAGGCGAGCAGGCCGTGACGGGTCTGGCGTCAGCGATACAGAGCGGCCACCTCCTGCAGCAACACTCCCGCAGTTGCTCCAACTCCCACATTGTCCTGTGCATCGAGAACGCCTTCACATCACACTCCAAAAAATAAAAAGGATCCATCCATGTTTTTTTTTAAATAATTTGAATTCTCACGATTTTTGTTGTTGGTTTTTTTTCAACTTGGCGTCCAATGAACTTGCCCAGTGTTTTTTTTTTTTTTTGAGGGGGCCTGACTGCGGGGCTTTGCGTCGCATGCTTCCTCTCTCCATGAACGCCAAAGAGATTGGGGTTGGACGGAGGGTTTCTTTTCTCATTTTTTCTTCTAAGGGTTGAACAAACATAAAAAAAAGAAAAATACAGTAAATATTTTCACAAATTGTATTAATTTGTTTGTTACTTGCATTGTCATTTTTGTTCGTGTTACCCATTTTTACCTTTTCAATTGTTCTTATAGCCACCCTGTTATTTTTTTTAATGTATTGATCATTTCCACATTTGTTCCAATTTTACTTTTTAGTTGTGGGTTACTTTTGGGCACAGCAAAGACTATTTTAAATTTAAAGAAGATATTTATTTTTAAATGAAGTTATATAAGGACAAACAGATGAGTTCAATGAAAATACAGCTTGCCCAAATACTTTTCAAAGGGCGAAAAATTTCCATCACCGTGCCTTGTAACATTATAAGACTTAAGCCTGCGTTTCTTTCAATAAGCACACATATAGCACAGGACCACTTCCTTTATATTAATTATTATAACGATGTACTATGCTGCTACAAGTGCTTTCCGATGCAGCGTTTGCTTTCATTTTACGCTGCATGTATTTTATGGACATAAATGACACCCAGGACCATTTTTCTTCACTGAGATTTGATTACCAAAATGATGATTTACTTAAATGAGTGAGTACGGAAAGTGATTGTTGCTAATCTGTGTTGAGAGTCTTCTTCTTTTTTTTTAAAGAGCAATATTTTGTTATGACCCAACTTTAGTGCAACTGATGTCTTGACTGCACCTGTTGTTTTCCTTCTTCATTTTCATCTTAATAACGCATTGAGCTGTACTGCTCTTCAAGGCACTGAATAAATGTCTTTTCAAATGCCACAGTAACAACCACTCGACATTATTAAGCACAGATTTGGGAGTCGTTTAGAGCACTTTATCTGTTCCAACCAATAATTTCTCTGCCAATCAATAATCAATCAATAATCTCTGCCAATCAATGCATGTTAATAGGAGCCTCTCTTTGATATGACCTCACAACTCTCATCCACTAAACTTAATCCATGGAGGTGGTGTATGGATTTACAATGTAATGATGTAAATCCTTTTAACTGAGTCACTGCTAGCCATTTTAGAGCATTTTGACTTTCAAGACCTACAGATATTGTGTTCTGTGACAATATAAGCACCAAACCTATCAAAAGAAAGAGGAGAGTCTCTTATTACACCCAACGTGTATTTCTAACTTTTTCTGTTCTATAGTAATCAGCAGTAGAACATGGGTGGCTTTCACCAAAAACACAAGTTTCTGAACAAAAGCAGAGAAAACAAGGCTTTTTGTGAAAGAAATGTCAAGAAGAACAGTGATTTTGATGCTGTTTTTTCTTTCTTTATTTTTGTTTTTCTGACATCTCAAACTAAAACAAAAAAAACAAAATTGAGAAATGTCTTCTGATGTGCTATAAGAAACGCTGACATGGCTCACATGGCGTTTCTCATTCAGTCAATGAACTGACATCTTTTCTCATGATCTCGACACACACTTTCTACTGTCTTCTGCTGCTGCGACACATACCTTATTCATACCATAAATACTCTGTTCGAGTGTCAGGTTCCTAAACCTGTCCTACTTCCAAAGTGCTGGCGTTTCTCGCCCTCGTAAATGATGTGACAAGCTGAGATTCGCCCCCTTATCTTTATCTTCTTCTCAAAAGCTGTGCTGATCTCAAATCCAAAGTGATACTGTGCAGGAATCTGTTTGTCATTACAGAGGTTTACAAACTTGATATTCACAAACAAGCTTAGTGAGACCCTCTTCCACACCTACACCCTGAAATATGTACTTAATGTATACGTCAGTGGCTGTAAATGGTTGGATTCCAGTTGACCAATGTAAATGTCCAAGGCAGAATGGGAGTTAAGGATCACAAAAACGGACTCAGTTAATAATGTGGAACCTTATATGAGTATGTAGGGAAGTCTGTATTTTTCTTGAATTCGGCTCATCTGGGAAAATAATAATGGTAATTATCAAACCTGAGATTGACATCAGTGCTCTAAATTGGACAAAAATGTCTTATGTTTTCACCCAATATAGAGCCTCCCCCCCCCCCCCCCTTCCAAAGACAAACAAACAAAACAAAAAAAAACCATTTAACTTCAATCATATACTGTATACATGATAATTCAAGACACGGTAGAGTATGCTGTGTATATATGACAGTTTCCACTAAGCTTAATTGGTACGACATAATTTTATGTAGGCCTACTGGTTTTATGGTGATCGAGTACTGGGAAAATAACCAATACACTCTTAACTCTCAAAGACGCCAGCACAGCACTCCTACTCTTACATTGATATTCACAGAAAGGCTGTAGGTCTTAAAGTAAAGTGGATATTAAAAGAGAACTGAATTAGGTCACTAGTCATTGGCGAAAATCCCCTTAAATCTCCACTTTTAAGTTAGTAGGAGTTCGATGATCATATTTGATTAAGAAGATTAATTTGAATTATTCAGAGGTGGCCTAATTTGCTGGATACTTTAATATGACATCGCTTGTCACAGCGCACATTCAGGTGATTACTGGATTCACTTTGGGTTTGAAGCCAAACACTTCCAAATTATTTCTTGAAAGGAATGCCAGGAAATATAATTTTAACGCAATCACTGAGATGACTTAAAGGGGATATATTTTACCAGACCAACTTTTTCTGGTGTTTGGGATGTAATATTGGCTCTATGGTCCCTCAGTAAACACGTGAAATATGAATTAAAATCATCCACACGTTCCTAAGTTCCATACGTTTTTCTGCCAAGAGGCCTGAAAACTAGGGAAAATCTCTGACTACCATTCCGCTCCCGAGCCAGCACTGTCAACATAACAGGTACGTGTGCTCTCACAGGTGGGTCTTCTCTATGGAAGCAACTAATCAGAGGAAAGGGGGCAACTATGGACAAAGCAGATTCAAAACTGGGTCGAACAGAAGTAGCTGTCAGAGGGGCCCTTTTAGATGAAATTGACACTTTGACATAAATCCATGTCAGAGAGTCTAAATGTATGTAGTATGGAGGTCTAAATAGCCAAAATATGGGACCTTTAAGATCAAATGAAGTAAAAAGATAAAGTACTCTCATGTGTAATTCAGACAAACGGCTATTTGCCAAATGTTGTAGGCACAACTTTGAAGACGTGATGTTCCACAACTTATTATTATCATTATTCTAATGAATAAATCACCCTTTTCTGTATCATCTGAAAATTTTAGGGGTTTTGACTACAACACCCTAATATCACTTATTATAGTGCCCGCTGGAAAAAATTAGCCAGGGACATCAGTTTCACATCAACACAAATGTGGGTGGACATTAGCATAACAGACATACAAGTCGTTTCAAGGACCCGCTCAAAAAAATGAGTAGGAAGTCGGCCATTTTGGTTTGGGGTATCCTTTATTTTAGGCCATTTCCTGGGCTCATACAAACCTCTTTCTAGGGAATTTGCTAAATGAACACTAGTTTGAAGCAGATATCTGACATTGCAGAACTTTTTTTTTTGGCTACGCCATTTGATGTGGAGAGAGCGTGGTGTCAAAATTTAATGATCATTTGGCCATCAAAAAGAGGGTGCGGGGGCCTGTCCGTCGCTGCTTGCTGCTTTAATTTCACGTTATCTCTCTACTCTCAAGCTCGTTCTGCTCAGCTGAGGCTCCAATTTCAAGCTCCCTGTCATGTGAGCCTTGTTTCCTACTTCGGCCCTTATTGGATTCATGGTGGATTTGCCTCCAAACTAAATCCATGGGTCATTGCCAGTTATTGCCACCCATTTTCCGTACCGCTTATCTAGCGTCGTGGGCAAGCTGGCACCGATCTAGCTGACTCAGGGCGAGAAGCGGGCTACACCCTGAACTCAGCTGATCACAGGGCACACATAGACAAACAACCATTCACACTCACATTCATACCTACGGACAATTTAGAGTCTTCAGTTAACCTACCATGCATGTTTTTGGAATGTGGTAGGAAACCAGAGTATCTGGAGAAAACCCAGGCAGACACAGGGAAAACATGCAAACTCCACACAGGAAAGGGCAGATTGCTTGAAGTATGTTCATGTACTTTTAATACGATACGGCTCACAAGCAGCCAACAAAATGTTATGTAGCCTAGCAAGCTAGTGCTAGCACTAACGGTTGTACGTAAACATGCCGGCGTTATTTGTGAAATAATTTAATCGCAATAAAGTAATTTAAATACAGTAAATTAGCACCCATTATTTCTGTCATGATGTTATGTTGGCTTGACCAGACTGATTACAATACATGACCTGACTAGAGAATATTTTTGGAGAGAATCAGTATACAGTACAAAAGTATGTAAAGTAAATTTAAATAGACACATTGCTCAATCTTGTGATCGGATCGGTGATCGGTTATCGTTTTTTTTTTAAACTCACTGATTAGGATCCAAAAATCCTGATCATATAAATCCTAATTTATATTATGTCATATAATTCAAAAAACAAGCTATCTGTTCCAGGTTAAATCCTACTCGTAGCCGAGTTGTTTTTACATGTGATTTTAGGAGCGTAACTGATTCAGTGCATTCGTTAAATGCTTTTCCTTTTTGTGAGCATGGCTCATTTGGATCAGCAATGTGTTAAATGTGCGACACAATGTCTTCATTTCATGATTTATTCAACCCTGCCCTTTGTTTCTTTGGTGCAAATTTTCATGGGTCAGATTGACACCCTGAATGGTTCGTTGTCAAACAATAAATACATGAATACACAGAAACCAAAAAGGAACATCATCACTAACTATTCAATAAATTTTTAGTACAACTCATTTTTCTTTGTTAACACTGTATAGCCCCCACTTCAGCCACTTGTGATGGCAGAGTTAATATATTTAAACTGGCATGTAGAGTTGTTTGAATAGGTGTTAGAGTAAAAGTACTATACACACATTCGTTAATCCATGAATTTCTTCTGCTTGTTACCTTTTGCGATGCAGTGGTTGTCATTTACATCAACACCTAATAAAATTCTCTCAAAGTTAAGATGCTCCATGCAGCACATAGCCATATGGACAATATTTAAATTCTCAAAATCTCGAAAAACTGTCTCTCTCTCAGAATGAAACCCCACACATAGAATAAAACCTCTCACAAATGCATACAATATGTTGGAACTAAAAAATATGTGTTGTGAAATGTTCTAATATACAAAAGGAGGAAAACAGACTACAAATGAAGTCAATGGCAGGAATGACAAGGGTAGTTTTTTATTGACCAACATAATGAAGTCTATTATTTCTCTGTTTTGCCCTATGTTTGACAAGCGGCGAGTGTGGTGAAGGCCACAAGCACAAAACACTGAACCACTGGAAAAGTTGGAAAGGATTTTAATAATCAATTTAAGATTATTAGAGACAAATTCCTTGTGTGTTTTGGACATACTTGGCAAATAAAGATGATTCTGATTCTGATTCTGATTCTGAAGATCAACTGTGATAGGTCAATTCAAAGCCATGATACAGTTCACTTCACCGTCACGAGGGTCAGGCTTTTAAGATAGGGAATGATGCATCACCCAAAATGATCCAATGTTCCATAATCCACAGATAGAAGGACAGGAAATGCTCAGATTTCACTGCTATCTTAATCCACAATTCACAGAGAGCAAGAACTGGGAAACTCACACAACTTGATAAGGCCTCGGACACTGATTACATCATCAGCAAAGCCTTAAATAGGGGCTGTATTGCTGTGGTTTGTAGAACAGGATTGGCTGACAGATTGGCTGTCTGTCATGATAGAAACGGCAGACTGATGACAATGTTTTCTTGTTTTTCAACAATTTAAAACAGTACCCTGATGTCGTAATAATGCATTTGTGACATGCTTTTGTCAAAATACTCAAAGGATTAAGAATTACAGTACACTTTGCACCCTATTATTTAAGCCTAATGAAATTTAGCCAGTTTTGAGGAGGCTGTCCTGAAACCAATGGTGAGTACAGATCTTTTGTACCATCATGACTGGGGATGGCCCTAGGGGGTTGAGCAAAGCCGAGCGTGAGTGTGCAGAAAAACAATAAAAGGATTTCATATATGACACACATATATATTTTCATTCACATTCAGCAGACAACTTCATCAACCGAATGAGTATTTGCCACTTATCAGAATCTGTTGGCTAAAGCTGCATCCAACTAAACTCAATGGAGCTCTGCTTACCTGGCTTCAATATGATATTGTTTCAGACAGTGTGTAAAGAGGAAGCTGAAATTGAAGCGATCGTCTACTGAAAGATAATTTTCAAATCAGGCAAAGCTGGCAGCACAAAATGTCCCAAAATAAATTATATAAATAAATAATAATCTCTTCCGTTTGCAATTTCATTAAATGTGTCAATCAAACATCTCAAGCAGCCTTCCAGTCCGATGAAGGCTCCATGGCTTATATTAATTGAGTTGCGGGCTCAGTGTCACAGCAATGTTATGGGAAATAACCCCCATCACAGCTCCTGCTCAATTCCTTAAAGTCTTCGCTTAAGTAAATATTGAGGAAATACAACACTTATTGAGTAGCGTATTTTCCCTTTACATCTTCTTAACTGGGTGAGGTTAGAGAGCAGTAATCACCCACATCTGGGTTTACTGGGAAAAGCTATCATGCTGCTTCCCTGGGGAAAAGCTATATTTAGTGGGTGCTAAGTAATAACTAAGTACAGAAAAAAATCCTCCAACAGCCACAAGGTGACAAGCAGATATTGGGGGAGTTAATTACACTGGTGGAGGACAGGAAAAGACAGGGTTGTCAGCGCTGTGCTTTGTGTTTCTTCTTTGTAAAGGAGTCACTGTCACCCTAACCCGAATCTAAAAATGACCTCACTTGGAACCCATTTCTTCTAAAGCCATTTTCTTTGGTGCACCTCAAAACTCTTTTTAAAGATGGGCTATTAGGGGAAATTCTGTTTTAAATTTTTTTAAGTACACATATTTGGGTTTCTAGAATCCATGCCCAACCAAGTCAATAGTTTGTATCTGTCTGTCTCTGAAAATGTGTTTGTGAGCAATCTGAAATGCCAAATTTTGATGTCACTAGTCTTCTTATTTATACAATAACTGCCCCCATGCCGAATTTCTTCACCCATGACTTGACAGCAAGGCTGGGTGAAGATCTGACTTTTTTAAGCAATGACTGGACTATACTGTCTGAAACACTGTCAGTGTCAAAACAAAAAGGTAAGCAGAGCTGCTTTGTGTTTTGTTGGATGCACAGATTAGCATTAGCCAACAGCATTAGTTCCTGATCAGCATGATTGTTTGATGAAGTTGTTGACACATTGGAGGTGGGGCGGGGTTTTTGGCGATGTGTCAGTTGCATGCGCCACATACACGGGTCTGCACACTAATTGACGAGGGTATGTTAGTGTATGAAGTGCTGCATCCAAGATGGAAAATACACTCCATGCTGTCTTTGTCGGGGCAGTTGACTTTCTTAGACTGTGTGGTAAAGATGGGACCATGCCTTCTTCTGCTCCAAGTTGTCATGGTAGCAAAATCCATACTCGTCATTGGCCTGGCAGATAAGAGACAATACACACACCCCCTTAAAACAGGCTGATTTCAGCAAAACAAAAATAAGGCTTCCTGGGATGTTATGACACCTGGGAATTATTTTGACTATGCACAATATATTATATATAGTACATATTAATTTTAAACAGGAATTTGCTTTAATTTAGTGCAATCTTATCATTAATAATATTTAACAAATGACCTTCTAACTGACCTCTGACTTGACCTGTGTGTGTTTAGACAGTGTCTGGATTGCTTTTGGTCTGGGAGGCATGCATATTTCAATGACATTTAGATAGATAATGAGTAATATTCACCCACTCGTTAAATCCCCAGGTGATCTTCTGGCATTTAAGTCTGTTTTTTCCCCTCTCCTGTCTTTAAATATTTGATGAGCAGAGTGTTATGAAAAAGGAGATATTACCGGCAATGTGAAGAGAGGCTATGAGCACTTCATCATACTGGGTCATACCATTTTAGATATTTAGATATTTTGAGATACAATATCAAAGAATATAAATATTTTTTAAGAAAATAAGAAGACAGATTGACTTTACACCAGAATAATAAAAAAATGGAAGAAACGTAATGAGATACATAACAATACAAAACAAGTAAATCCCGAAAAGTGTATTATGTACAGTTTATGAGTGGTTATTGAAACTTCTTTGACTGTAAATTTGGTAGATTTGGTAGAAATATATACACCTCTAAGACCATGAAGACCACCATTAAGCCTTTTAGCTAGAAATTCCAAAATTGGCTAAAAAATGTAAGAAGCTATGTTTGAGTTATAAATGAAAACATTTTTCATTTTGAAGATTATCATTATCCAAATGTATTTAACCTAAAAGAAATGTAATCTTTTGCATTATTATAAATGATCCGATATATTTAGAATGCTGATTTTTCTGTATTTAGTAATGGTCATTTTTTTCATATTTTTTTCCATATGAATAATATCCATCCATCCATCCATTTTCTGAGCCGCTTGTCCTCACTAGGGTCGCGGGCGTACTGGAGGCTATCTCAGCTATCATCGGGCAGGAGGCAGGGTACACCATGAACTGGTTGCTGCCAGTCAATCGCAGGGCACATACAAACAAACAACCATTCGCACTCACATTCACACCTACGGGCAATTTAGAGTTTTCAGTTAACCTACCATGCATGTTTTTGGGTAGTGGGAGGAAACCGGAGTGGCCGGAGAAAACCCACGCAGTCACGGGGAGAACATGCAAACTCCACACATGCGGGGCCGGGGATTGAACCCCGGTCCTCAGAACTGTGCGGCAGACGCTCTAACCAGTCGCTCACCGTGCCGCTATCATATGCATATGCAAAATGTGCATATGCAAAGCATATGCAAAACATTTTTTGTTGTTTTATTTGGATGTCTTACAGTCTTTTGACACTTTCCTTTGTACTTGTCAGCTAAAAGATACCTTGCATTTATTTTCATTTTATTATATTTAACCTTTATCCAAGTAAAGCAACTGAGAACCAATTCTCATTTGCATTGCCAACCAGACAGCACTGTAAAAATGCAAATCTTACCTGGTGAATTTTTCTTATTTCTAGTGAAAACATCTTAGTATCCATATTTCAAGACCGTCTTGACTTTTTTCAGTGAGCCGATGATAGCTGGGATAGGCTCCAGCCCACCCATGACCCTTGTGAGGATAACCGGCTCAGAAAATGGATGGATGGATGGAAAAAGACTTGTGCCAACTATTTTATCACATCAATTCATACTAGTTCCATTGGAAGATTTCTTTTCACTAATTTTCGGGACAAAATGTTTTGTTTTTAATATTTTTTACTTGTTTTGATAAGGCACTTTTTTTCCAGTTAGCAGACAAGCAAATAAAAAATCTATATACAACAAACTGCACAGCGTGATATAGTTACATGTTTTAAATTACATTACATCATAGCCTATGGTGAATAAAAGATTAAAAACAGTCTAAAAACAGGTGCATCATGTACTATATTCTATTGGGACAAATGAGGTGAGTTTTATCATTTGTTGTTCCAGTCGTTATTGGCAAAAAAAAAAAAAAAAATTAAAAGAAGACTGAACAAAAGAAGTCCAGACTTTGGTAATAAAGCGGTTGATAAAACTACTTCAACGGCGAGTGCAGGTGGTGGTATGCATGGTAAGCATTTCACTTGCTCAAAATTTGCGGATTGTATGAATACTTTTGGTTTTAGCTATATGTTACACAGAGAACACATTTGGAGCCAGTGTTTACTGACGCAGCTATTCACTGGCCATAAAATACAATGGTTGGTATTCCTATCGCAGTCTAAATGAAGAAAATAGTCATATACATTTAACCCTGATGGGGTCTACACAATGCCTCATCCGGAAGCACCTCCTTAACCTTACACAGCTCACTACCCGTAGTCATCACTGCAGCTGGCAACATATTCGATGTGACGTCTACTTCCATCTTCTGATTAATTTTTTATGACTCTTGTTCTTGCACTCACACGCACAGATGGGGCTTGTATCAGCCCTGCACTGTAAAACTATGCTACTGGAAATGACAGAGACCCTTTGAAAAGCTATGACCCTTCTGCTATGTTTCCTCACCAATGGATTTTCATACCAATTACTTTGCTAAATATCACGGTTGTGTTTTCATGACATCTTTTCTTATCACTTTGCTTGCTACGATGCCAACAGCAAATGATTAAAGAGGACATACTGTATCATGGAAAATGTACTTTTTAAGTGATCGTATATAAATAACGAATAGCGAGAAAAAAAAATCTTTATTTTTGATTATCTACTCCCGGTTAGACTACTTTAACTCCCTGAGTCATGCTCATCAATGAAAAATATTTCTAGAGAACAAAATGTCATATTACTAAAAAAACAGATTTACATAGAAGCCACATGGTGTAAAGGGCTTCAAGAGTTCCTGACTAGAAAATGAATCGCTTCTGTTGGGCTTAATAACTACCTATCAATGACTACTCATTAGTTTGGAATGTTTCCAGGTCTCTTTGTTCTTGCACCAAGCACATGTTAAGTCAAACGAGGAGTTTGGCTTTTGAATCGAAATATCAAAAAAAAGATCAACATAAGCTTTTGCAAGTGCCAAAGGTTTGACTTCTAGTTAGTATTATTATTATTAGCTAAAAGATGTTTTTTCCAGATTCCATCCTTCTTAGTGCAGGGAATATAACAGTGATAAAATACTTTGATTTCTGAATCTGCCTGGAAAGACAGTTTCATGGAGACGTATAATTAGTTTCAAACTGTCGAGATAAAAGGTCTCTGACATTTTTCGGTCAAAATACTCAAAGGATAAAGAATTACAGTACACTTACAGTTATATACCCTTTTAATGCTACATGTGAAATTACTTGTTCTTGGGCATTGTGACTAGGTGACTGGCTATTTGTTCTCAACCAGCCCAGATTCTGAAGAGAAAGGCACACAGGCAAAAAGCAGAGAAAGCGAGACATTTTCCCTCATGGAGGCAGCACTTCAACATTACGGGCTCTGTTTTTGTTGATGGCACATCCGTGGCGAAATGAAAATCCTGTCGTATCTTGATTTTCATGTAAGCAAAAATCAATTTGGTGGAGCAGTTTATGCAAATCTGAGCGTTCCAGCGCAGCGAGGGTGTGTCCTTTGACATGTGTCCACCAGAGAAACAATTAGGTGGAAATAAGTGGGTCTAAACTTATGCCTGCTGAGACCACGCGTAATTCTGGTCGCAGCTGGTCTAAGGGGATTTTATTCAATTTGATCGGGGCACAGGCAGACAGATTCTGAGGTCAAGTGTGATGGATGTCAGATTTAATCTATTCATAAATATGTGAACAACAGGCATCAAACCCTATGAATCATTGTAGAAATAAATTCATTGATTGCTTTATTATTATTATTATTATTATTATTATTATTATTATCCATCCATCCATTTCCTGTACCGCTTATCCTCACTAGGGTTGCGGGGGTGCTGGAGCCTATCCCAGCTATCTTTGGGCGAGAGGCAGGGTACACCCTGAACTGGTATAATAATAATAATAATTATTATTATTATATATTTTTGACGAGTAAATTAGTTTCTTCTTCCACCATGTCCAAGACTCTCAGTGCGCTTCGAGCGTGCCACATCTAAAGGGAGTGAAAGGAGCTGCTTTGATTGGACAGGATTGAAGTCGGCTGTGATCACGCCCACAGCAGAGCAGACGTCCCTCTTTTAAATACGCTGGGGTGCGCAGGACTGGTCTACGAAATTTCCAACAGTGGGTCTAACTCGCCTCTGCACAGTGTTACACCACGCGTCACGCCGGATATACGGCAGTCATGAAAATAGAGCCCTCTCTCGCGAAATTAAAACTAGTCCATTACTGCGGATTTGCGCATAAGGCAAACATATTTTATCCACCACCTTTCAGTTATTTACAAAAGTTGTATTGAAGACAACTGGACAAATTATTGGTAATTCAATACTACTCCATAGTCCATATACAGTATCACGTAATATTCCTATACTGCTGCACTAACTTTATGCTTTCAGCCTAGCTACTGTATTCTGTGAATATACAGGCTTACTGCCGATCACATTCCCGAGAGCATTCAGAGAAATGAAAGAAAGAATGGGGGTAACTCATGGGGAGCGTGGATGATAAGCTACTTACGGTGTCAACACTGACAGAGCAGAATGTCAACGAGACAGTCCCAAGACCACATCTCTGCACATAAAACTAAAATAAACAGGGCAGTGCAGCACGGTGGTTGTAGTGGTTAGAAACATCTGCATGACAGTCGAGAGGTTCGGTGTTCAAATCTCAGCCCAGGCTCTCCTGTATGGAGTTTGTATGCCGAAGCCCAAGGTTAGGTTACAAAATACTGTGAATTAGCCATAGGTGTGAATGTGAGTTTTACAGGCTGTTTTTCTGTATGTATGGCAACCAGTCTTGGGTGTACCCATCTTCTCAAGTGCTATTGAAATTGGATGAATGGATTGATTTTTGACCATTGGATGTCATTCTTTGTGAACTGTGCGCTTGTGACACTGAATTTAACATTATAAGGATGTTTTGTTAGTTTTAGACATTGTATGTGAAAATATGTGTGTTTTTTTCACTTGCCTGAAACAAACAGGAGTTCAGTGGTGATGTGCTCTTCGTTCCTCAACCTGACAGTTCACCATTGATCCTTCATCAATCTGGGGCTCTTATCAAAGCCATTGATCGAACTGGGATGAATAAAATAAGACATGTCCGAGTAAAATGGCTGCTTGGTTAACACGCAAGCTACAATGATACGAAGAATTCACACATTTTACTTTACCCTCTAGATTATAATTGATGCTCAGCATTGTTAAAACAGGTGTTGGATAATGTGTTGTGGAGCCAATTGTCCTTTGTGCTTGCATATGTTATATAGCCTTGTTGTGATCATACACTGTGTTTCAAATTAATTAAGCACAGCAGAGGTTATTTTGATACCTTCAGGCACCTGGAAAAGGGGTCAAGTATCTCACTCCCCATTATTCGAGTCTAAGAAAATCACTCAGCCTCGTCCTTGCTGTTTTGTTAGGACATGGGGGCCATCCACCAACAATGCAGAACTCCATCCATCTGGATCATCCAAAGTAGCACAGTGTTATGGCTTCATGGGAAAGAACTCGTTTTCTCTCTGAGTCACACGCAAAATATTTAACATATTCATTGCCATGGATGTTTATAACTGGAATTAACTGTTTACTCCCACCGATGTATATATTCGTCAAGTGCATTTTTCAACAGGTCAACTGTTAATGACTAGAAGATGCCTGTAGATGGTGGTGTCTGGTGTTGGATCAGTTTGTATTTTACATCATCACAGCTTTTAATCCATCCATCCATCCATTTTCTATACCGCTTATCCTCACTAGGGTCGCGGGCTGCTGGAGCCTATCCCAGCTATCTTGAACCGGTCGCCAGCCAATCGCAGGGCACATAGAAACAAACAACCATTCACACTCACATTCACACCTACGGGCAATTTAGAGTCTCCAATCAACCTACCCCACATGTTTTTGGGATGTGGGAGGAAACCGGAGTGCCCGGAGAAAACCCACAATCCATTATACTGGAAAAGACACTTTTATTCTGTACAAAACAGGACTTTGTAATATATTATACAGACAGTATAGTATATTAAAAATGTGCCTTTTGTTCTCCCCAGAATAAAATCTGTAGTATGGCTTTTTAAAAAAAACAACAGAATCCGAATCTGAATAAGAATCATCTTTATTTGCCAAGTATTGCAAAAACACACAAGGAATTTGTCTCCGATAGTTGGAGCCGCTCTAGTACGACAACAGGCAGCCATTTTGACAAAAAATACTTTTGAGAAAACATAAAAATGCACTACGAAGAGTCACTGAGTAATGTAAGAGTGCACATTTCAAAAAGATAGCACATAATCATTTATTATAAATTATTTTGTGGACCCTCGGGTGCCCCAGTTTGAGAAGCACTGTTCGAGATGTTTGGCCATGGATATCAATTCTGTTCCCGACTCCATCCTTACTTCCGTTATTCCAACTGGATATGAGCTATTGCACTTATTGGCCAGGGAAAGGCACACCGGCTGTGCCCACTCGTTGGCTGCAGGGGGGGACACCTCACTATCGGCTCCCATTGGCTGCCTGGAGGTGAGTGGGAGGGGGCGCTCGCCCCATCCTCCCCCTGTGGCAGCGTGTGTAAATGTAAAGAATCTTTTCTGTGTCTGTGATGTGAGCGACTCTGAGCGTGGAGATAAGGCGCAAGAGAGAGAGAGCGAAAACGAAAGCGAAGCAACTAGCACTTCTTCTCCCCTTTCCGTCTCCCTGCTCCTTGTCACTCCATCCTTCTTCCCCTCTCTCGGGCCAGCTTTGACGCAGGACCAGCAACCCCCAACCCCCAACCCCCATCCCCCCCACCCTCCTACCACCCAGACCGCCCCAGGACCCTTTGACTCTCCTCACTTCTGTCCCACAAACTGCCACTTTAAACAAGGTAAGATCCCACTTTTATTTCTACAACTCTTTTAAATCAAAATTGGATGAATTTAAGATGGTTCACAATGTCGTCTTTGTTCTATTGGCTCTACTTTGTTCCTCCATACAAGTTCTTCCTCCAGCACCAGTGTTGCCTGTTACAGGCGATTATAATCAAGAAACCACTCCTTTCGTAAACTACTATCTCTACTTTCCAATCTCTTCAATTTATCCCGTCCATGTCTAGTAATCCGGTAGCCTCTGGGCAAAGTAGTTTGCAAATCTTAAGCCTTTGATTCCCATCCTGGAACATAGGTGGACAAAGACAACACACCGTGTTTTTGTTCCATGAGAAAATGCACCTCGAATTGATTTGTTTTGCTTCAGAGGTAGTTGGTGAAAGCTATTTATAGATGCTGACAGGCCAGGTCCCCCACATGCTTCCCCCGCCTCCCACTCCCAGGTCACTTCCTTCACAAACGCTGGGCTCAGGACAGAAGTGCGCCCACTGACTGGAGAACGCATGACATTGCAGCAAGTGTAATGACTTTACAAGACATTGACCTGCTTGATTGAATCACAGGAAGGGAACTCAGCAGAGCCCATAAAGCATTCCTGGCAATAGCAGAGGGGAAAACTGCTTAGTCCTCCATCTGCACATCCTGTACTTTACCAGGAAATGTGGAAGTGGAGACTGCGCGCGTGTGTGTGTGTGTGTGTGTGTGTTTCTGAGATCCATTCTGCTAAAGTGGTTGAGATGTCAATACTGCCTGCCTGCAGCGTTTTCACGCCATTCTGTCCAACAGTTGGACCTCACCACGTCAACAACTTGGCAAAAAGGTTTTTTAAAATGTATTATTATTATTATTATTATTTTTAGTAAAAAAGTAGATATGCTGTAACATCTCTCATACACACACACACGATTTAAAAAAAAAAAAAAAAAACAGCAATATGTGGCAATATCCTTTGGGAATATTTCTTTGGGAATATTGAAGCATCTCATGTTAAATTCCAACAAATAGAAGAGCAAATTACAGTACATTAGTAAGTTCATTGAAGTAGTAAGTTCAACTGTAAATTGTCCATAGGTGGGTGTGTGAAAGGTTGTTTTTCTAGATGTGCCCTGTGATTGCGTGGCACCCAGTCCAGGGTGACCCCCGCTTCTCTTGCCCAAAGTCATTTTAGGGGTTAATTGAGGGCTCTCAATTGTCCAGAGGTCAGTTTGTTACAAACAGTAGCAGTTATATTTTTCTCCGAACTTTCAACTCTAACCAGAATCAGCAGCTGATATTTTACTTTTTATTTTTTTATTTTTATGCACTTACCTCACACTGGGTCTTTCAGCGGAAGCTTTAAGAATGTATGTACCAAAAATCTCCACCAGAATGAGCTACAGTATTTGTAAGCCTTTGGTGATGTATTTGCGTCCTCTTGCTGGTGCACTCTGGCGCCCTCATAAGCCCTTGCATTAAGCCTGTGTTTGTGCGTGCGTGTGTTTGTGTGTGTTTTAGGACAGACAATGAACGTGGCTCTGACTCACCATGTCGAGCCAGTTTTACACTTTCCTGTCAATTTGTGCCACAGATGTGCGATGTTAGAAGATGAGGTGTGGAACTGACTGGAACAACATTAATTAAAACACATCACATTTACACACTTGAGTTGTCAGTGTGTGAAATGAAAGTAGACCTAGCCACCCCACAACCCCACCATACACACACATTCATGAAAAATGAATACAAACAAGGGTGACTATTATTATGAACTTTTTATATACACAAGTTAAGTCATAGTAGGTATACAGGGATTATTTAAATTTGATTGGTTTGGTGAAATATTTACTTTCAATGCTGATTTGAGAATCAATTTGAGAGAAAACTGTACAAATACAGTACACATAACATACCAATGATATAAAATCCTGATTTATTCTTTAGTTCATGCAACCGTCTAACCTTTGACTAATGAGTTTAACTGTGCAAATTAATAATTGACACAGTTTGTTTACAGGATTAAACCAAACGTTTTAAACAATACAATATTCCATTATCATCCAGCTATTTTCACTAATGAAAAAAGGTTTTTAGTTTTCATTGCAGTCACTGCACAGTGTTCCCTCGCTATATTGCCGTTCACCTATTGCGGATTCAATGCATTGCGGATTTTTGTTTCATATTTATATCACACATTATTCACCATATTGTGGGATTTTGAGTGTATGCTGTAATTTCTTTGTGGTAAAATAAACGCTTCCTAGCCTAAAATATTAAAACTTGAAAATAAATTATATAAAAAAATGTACAGTACTACTGTGCATTGCTGTATGTTTAAGAGTTCTAAAGGTATTTAAGAGGATAGAAAGTGTTTATAAAAGTATGGTAGAGGTCAATAGAAGTGTGGGGAAGATTAATAAGAGTCTAAGGAGGTTCATACATCTTGAAAATATGTGTAGATTACCCCAAAAATATGTTGTCTCTACTTCGTGGATTTCACCTATTATAATATAAATGAGGGATTAATTTAATTAATTCATCAATTTTAATTTGTGCTATTTATTTTAATCATTTTATCTACTGTAGCTACTGTGACAACACAGATGAGGCACGGTTATTTTCTAGGGCTGCTTTGTTACATCTGGCACAGGGTGTTCTGAATCTGTGCAGGGTACAATGTATTCTCAAGGCTATCCAGGCATTGTAGAGCTGAATGCGGTGCCCAGTGTAAGAAAGCTTGGTCTTGGTTATGCTCTGGGGCTGCTTTTCCTTCATCTGGTGTTTGAGTCTTTACAAGGGTAAAGTGACATTCTAAGATTATCAAGGCACTCTAGAGTGACAAAGGTGCACATATACAGTAGATCAAAATGATCGAAAAGAGGCAGAAAATTTTAGGTTGAAAATTCCCTGCTGCTTCCCTTGCATGGCTGTAACTGGTTAAGTGTGGTCATAAATAGGCCAGCCCATCGACCCCAGTGTGAGTGCTATTTTTATACACACGGGCCAGTGGAAACGACTCCAGTTGTAAAGTAACAAGAAAAAGTTATTGTTGCTCACAGGTTAAGTGTGGCGTTAAGATCAATTAGCAGTGTAAGTACATTTTCTAAAGCAGAATATTAGGGCAGAATGGATTTGATTGCAGATGGATTATGCTGACATTATGTTAATAAATTAGTATAGAAGGCCCCTTCGTAAATGTAGCATTGTTGAAAATCGCGAAGTGCTACAGAGAAGAAATTTAAAAAGTAAATAAATGAAATTGGATAAGATAAGGTTACCTTTATTAGTCCCACAACGGGGTAATTTACAATACAATTACACAATACATCCGTGATAATATTGCAATAGAATTATACAATTATCAGAAACAATGAGTAACACCGCTTATCCTGGTTAGGGTCGCAGGGCGCCGGAGCCTATCCCAGCGGATTTAGGGTGAAAGGCGGACTACACCCTGAACTGGTTGCCAGTCGCGGGGCACATATAGACATGGACAACCATTCATACTCACATTCACACCGTCACTGAGTGGGAACTGAACCCACGCTGCCCACACCAAAGTCAGGCGAGTGTACCACTACACCATCAGTGACTCCAAAAAACATCCTTTTGCAAAAATGTTATTAAGTCGTGTTTAATAGCATTTTTTTCAATTGAACTGACAAAAAAAATAATAATAAAAAATCCCAATGATGCATTACCAAACTGTGTTGAAATTGTGGGGTGACCAACTTTATATTTAGGGCCTAAGCATCAAGCGGTGCAGAAGCCAGTTTGGAATCACTTTTTATTATTGATATTCTGACAATGACACCTTTTTTGGGGACTCAACGTACCTGAAAACTCATCAACTTGTGACTTGCTTGAAACTTGAAAGTGAAGACTTGAGACTTACTTATGACTTATGATCAGGCAGTTCTACAACCTCAATAGCAGACATATTGTTAATCATACAAATTTTTCAACAGAGTCACCCAAAATCCATGAACCAAAAGTGATGATTGCAACAAAAATGGGAATGACGTGTGTGTGTGTGTGTTTTAGCTGCTTACAGTGAAAACATGTCAGGTGATGTCAGGAAAAAGTAGATGATATTGAAAATCTCGGCTCTTAGCGCTCGCCGCTGCCTCTCAGCGTTTTTACTTGATTAAAAAGCGCCCAGGAGTTTGTAAGAGCGCGGTAGGTGAGTGTGCACACCCTGACAGCTTAACATACTGATTATTCAAGCCTCTTAGGCTAAGCCACGGCACTCGAGTGATGAGCGTCATTTCCTCTTCCTTTCGATTCCTCTCACCTTCTTTTTCATTGTGCATTTAAAAGAGTGGAAAGCCCAGTGACAGCTCGCACAAGGCAAACCTGTTGTCTGGGAAAGCAGAGGGGGGATCAGTGACAAAGTGATTCATACACTACCGTGGCTTTATTTAGACATAATCCACCCAGCGTTGCTTTCAAGTTCTTTTATGGACTTGGAGAACAGTAGCCGGAGAGTGTTGTTGTCCGACACTGTGACCACAGGGAGTGTGATGCATTAGTAGTGCTTGTCTGATACATACATGTCCTGGGGAATGGAGCAAACAAAATCCATTATTACAGAACAGTAGTATTTTTCCTCCATGTATAATTCTGTTTACTTCTGCTCCAAGCAAAATAAGCAGATGCAGTGGTGCCTTGAGATATGAGGGCCTTGACTTAGTTTTTATTCATTTATTTTTTTAGATAATGAGCTGTCGTTTTTTTTTCCCCACCATTAGATGGCGGTAGCAAACTTCATAACATCCAGCCACCTTCAATTCACATTGGTTTCCCTGCAGTGGAAGTACAAGATCAGTTGGTGACAGTAATACACTATGAAGCCGGTTTTCCAACCCACAGAAGAACAAGGAAGGACAATGCTTTTGGTGCAGTCGTGTTTAGCGCAAATGTTATTGTGTGTTTTTATACAGTACAATACTATTGAGCTCATTTTTTCTGATGAAAATATACATATTATTATTTTTTAAAATGTTTTTGTCATGGCTAGACTGGATTATTTGCATTTAGATTAATTTCAAGGGGGAAAGACGATTTGACATACAGTATAGACGTGACCATGAAACAAATTAAACTCGTATCTTAGGGTACCACTGTATCGTGAACTCCAAAAAGTTTATTGTAACTTCTGCTATCTAGTGGAAGAGCATTTAATTTTCCTAGACTGTAAGTTGCTGGCATAGACAAATTGAACAAAGATACCTGTATATTATGTTAGTGTTGGGACAGAACCTATGTCCAAATTTGGTCAATTTAATATTTTCTTCATAAATCAATACTATTGGTCAGTCCCCACGTGGGTTTGTTATTTTTTTCAAATCATCAACCAATATATCCATCCATCCATTTTCTGAGCCGCTTCTCCTCACTAGGATCGCGGGCGTGCTGGAGCATATCCCAGCTGTCATCGGGCAGGAGGCGGGGTACACCCTGAACTGGTTGCCAGCCAATCGCAGGACACATACAAACAAACAACCATTTGCACTCACATTCACACCTACGGGCAATTTAGAGTCTCCAATTAATGCATGTTTTTGGGATGTGGGAGGAAATCGGAGTGCCCGGAGAAAACCCACGCAGGCACGGGGAGAACATGCAAACTCCACACAGGCGGGACCGGGGATTGAACCCGGGTCCTCAGAACTGTGAGGCTGACGCTCTAACCAGTCGGCCACCGACCAATATAAATGGTTGAAAATCGCTTGCTCTCTTTGATGATGCAATTTTGTTTTTCCTTTCCTTAAAAGTGATGGTTCTGCAAATGTGACGTTTCCATCAGACACCAGACATTTTTAGTAAAACAATCATTTTCACCATATGTAGTTTGTATTTTGTTATAGATGACAGCAATATCAAGAACATACACTCTCTTTCAAAAATTATTAATTCACTCACCCTTAGTAATAAGAGATTTTGGAAAGTTTCTTGTTCCCAGCTTTGTGGGAACCGTTTGGGGATGGCTCCTTCCTCTTCCAACATCAACTTAAAGACATGGATGAGAGCGTTAGAGGTGAATGAACTTGACTGGGACTTGGCGTGACCTCAACCCGATAGAACACCTTTGGAATGAATTAGAGCGGAGATCGAGGCCTTTTCATCCAGCATCAGTGTTTGACCTCACAAATTGGCTTCTGGAAAAATGGTTAAAAATTCATTTAAAAACACACTCCTAAACCTTGTGGAAAGCCTTCCCAGAAGATTTGAAGCTGCTACAAAAGGGTGGACTGACGATGTTATATTAAACCTTATGGATTAAGAATGGGACTTCACTTTAGTTCATATCCGAGTCAATGCAGGTGAAAGAATACTTAGGGCAGTGTAATGTATTATAGCTCATGTCGTTAGACCAGCAGTGCAAGCTGTCCCTTTCTCTATGTCTCCCTTGTGTTGTGGCGCTCTCTCAGCATGTTGGCGAGGTTGTGAAGTCTACCGCCGAGCATCTCCTGACCAACAGATTGGCCCCAGCAGGGCCCAGAGAAAGGAAATGACAAAGGCACCGATACTGTCCACCTGCACAGTGCAGTGCATGAAGGAAATGCTACTTTCTTTATGACCAATGCTTGCTACAGTATATTCTAAATTGTTGTCACCGACTACATTTATAGGCACCGATCTATCGGTTACTGATTTGGTTTGGTCTCTCCACTTTTTCACACTTCTCTGTCAAGTCCCAGTTTACAAGCATTGGGTTCAATTCCATCTTCGGCCAAACCATGACTGACTCCTTAGACAGGAATTAAATAGCATTTACATTATGTACAGTGTGATAGGGTCTATAAATATATGTCTACAGGGGTGTATATTTCTACTGACATGGATAAGCAGATAAGCTACATCTTGCTAGATCACTGAATTTGTATGTGTTTTGTTTTTGTTTTTGTTACATATGTTTATTAACCATCCAGCTTCTTCTTCTGAATTAAATGTGGTTCACAGAGAGGCCGGCTCAAGTTTACTGTACATGCCAAAGAAATTTCTCCAAACACGGTCACATGACTGTCTTTTAAATTGGCTGAGACATTCACACAACTTTAAACAGCACAAATGATGATGTGTGTTGAAGGAGATCATTATTTTAGCACTGATGTACTGGGACAAAACAGTAAATAATCAGAATGGAGAAACATTAACCTTTAACATGTAATGTACTTTTAAAGCTTGTGTGATGGTTGTAAACAGCAAACGGATTGGTTCATAAAAACGGAAAGGCATTCAAGTAACCTTGGAAAATAAAATGAATATACTGTATGTACACCAGTTGGCACTATTTGGCAGTTCTTAATTGACAGAACACACCTCCCGTCTTTTTGCTTTGACTTATGGAGCACATGCAAGTGGGGTTGCATGCTTCAGCTGTCAAGTAGAAAGTGTGCTGGAAAAAAATGCTGAATACAATATGATTTTTATATATTTGGTCGAGAATGTATCTGAGACCAGCACACCAATGATCCAGGGTATGAAGTGCTGCCATCATGAGTGAAAATGCTTTGATTGTCTTCTGGCCGTCGTCTCTGTGAGTAGAAGCCACTCGTTTTGTTCAACCGCCTTGATACCCCATCAAAATGCACTGAGTTCAGGGAAAATACTGATTTATGCTTGCAGAATTTTGGAAAATTGAAGTATGATTGTACAAGCGTAGGGTGGTGCACGAGTGATTAGCATGTCTGCATCACAGTTCGGTTCAAATCTTGGCTCCTGCCTTCCTGTGTGGAGTTTGCTTGTGTGGGTTTTCTCCAGGAAATTCAGCTTCCTGCGACATTCCAAAGACTTTTAACATGTAACAGCTAGACTGGATACATGTTGCAGATAAGAACATTTCATATACTTATCTGTTACTACCTTCTTCCTATTCACAACTTGCATTTCAGACATCAGCAATGTGATTTCACCTATGACAATTAATGTCACTTTCGCCATTCATGTGTGTGGGGTTTCTCATTACAGACATCGACAACGGAATTGTACATTATTGTAACTCCAGTTTGAGATATCTACAATTTGATTCTGACTTGTCATAATTCCAGTTCAAGATACCTTTAACTCACCTCAATTCAAGATATCTACGTCTCTTTTCAGATATCTTAAACAAGTTGTAACTGGGCGAAATGAGGTTTCAGATATCTGCAATTCAGTTGTGACTAGAAAGCTGGGATAGGCTCCAGTTCACCCACAACTCTCATGTGGATACGCATTATAGAAAATGAATGGATGGAGTTGTATGAGCATCTTCTCATCTCATTGTCCAAAGACATATCATGAATTGCTGAAATTAGTGCATTTCAAAAAAAAGTTTCCCCCTTTTATTTTTAGCAGCCAATCAGGCTGCCAACTCAGCAAGCGTGCAGCCATGTGTTCTTAAGCAGATGTAATAAAAGGTGGTGTGTACTTCAGGAGCTTGAGAAAATACTCTCTCTACGAGCTGCCTCCGCTCTGTAGTCAGTGAAGGAGAGCTTAAAATCCCATTAGCCTTTTCCATCCCCGCCTCCCGCTCCTTGGGTGCGCCGCCTAATTCATTAATCACTAAAAAATTCAGAGACATTGCTCTGGGGTCTGTTTAAGAAATCATGTACGTACTATTAGGAGGAAGCCTTGAATGTCTGAATTCACCAAAATAATGTTAGAATCGATTGCGCAAAGAAGACCACCTTGTTGTTACACAGTTTTCGACACTTTTTGCTCTCCACCTGTTTTTTCTTATCTTGTCTGTTGTTCTACAGGAAGGCGAAATATTTTTTTAGCCCCCAGCCATTCCACATTATTAATTTAAGAGGCTGAAACTGTGTCAGAGCAGCTACTGAGATATTGTACGAGACCCGGTGTGCAACGCTGAAGCTTTCTTCTCTACTACTTTGGAATGTTTATTTTCCGCCTTGTCTGCACTTTGGCATACGCTGTCAACTAACGTACGACTTTACGGAGACTTACGGTATAGTAATAATATGCTTTGGAAATAATAATACTAATACTAATATGGATGAACCTACAAATTTTATTGTATTTACAAAGAGATCAGGAAAAAAGATTTCTGCTGAGGTCTCTGTACCACGACATAAAACTTAATTGAAATACCTAGTCAAAAGGTAAGCAGCATTGTGTTTTGTTGGATCCACAGATTAATATTAGCTAACAGTGTTTGCCGCTTATAAGTGGCAAATGATTCATGTGTGGGAAATTGTCAATGCAGTAGGAGTGGGAGATCTGCACACTAGATTAACAAAGCTATAAAGTGCTGCCTCCATGAGTGAAAATAACCAGGTCATCGTGGTAACAAAAGCCGTACTCACCATTTGTGTGGCGGTATATTGGGGATTCTGCATGCACCACATGCACGGATCTGCATACTAATTCACAAGTGTGTGAAATGTAGTGTATGAAGTTCTGCCTCGACAAATGAAAATGATTTTATTGTATGTAAGGGCCCTCTAATTTTTTCTACACTATACTTCACAAGTAGAAGCCACTTGCCTTGTTCTACTCCCTTTGGGTGGGGTTAACAACAGTCTCTGACTTGAATAAGACATCCTCCCCCCCCCCCCTAAAAATGGGCTAATTTCAGCAATAAATATGTACTATATTTCCTGATCATTGGGGTATTATGACAAAAAGAGACACCTGAGAACTGTTATGGGGGAAAAATGCCCAAGGAAAAACATGCAAAGGAATTTCTACAATACAAGACACAGCACAATAATAACTAACTGACTTTAAAAACAAGTGTTTACAGAGGATTTTTTTACAGAGCAGGAAAGCATAAATAACACAAAATGACACACAATTATGAGAAAAAAATACCCAAACAATTACCAAGAACCCAACAAATGGACAGCTTACGTGGATTGCTTTAAAATAAAACAAAACGTGTGTAGCCGAGATCACGTTAAAGCCAGTCTACAAAAGTGAGTTTTTAGAAGCGATTTAAAAGATGTCACCCAACCAATAGGTGTGGTTGTTAAAACCACCTCGGTTCTGGCCTGGTTTGGCAAAAGACAGAATAAGTAAGGAAGCAATCTCGTCTTTGTGAGTTTTTATTACAAAAAAGAAATAAGTCTTTGCAAAGAGAAGAAAAAGGTTCAAGTCGTCACAAGTTATTACTCCTTACTGAAGTGCAAGCAAAGAAACACCTTCATTATATAGAAGTGAGAGAGTCAGAGAAGAAAAGGAAAGAAAACAATTATCTTTGTCCAGCTCCACTCAACTTATCGAAAAACAGCTAGTGCGCACAACATGGCTGGAACAATAAAACATGTGAAGGTTGTATAAAACTAATAGAAGTAATATTTGGTAATAATAAGTTAAGTAATATATTCACAGAGGGAGAAGTGAAAAGAACCCAACTGAAATGAGTCATTCATGTCAATACAAACAAGCACTATCTCAAATGAAACTAGAGACAAATTCATTATAAATGTTCATATGATTTTCAAGATGAGGATTTATTTTTATTTCAGTACAAAAGTGTAATGTTTGTTCCATAGTGCGATAGCCTTGCACTGAGAGGAAACGTGATCCTTTGGCTAATTCCCTCTTGTCATCCTGCAAGATAAAACTGCACGACATTGGAGCGGATGTTAGTTCTTGTAATCGATAAATGGTGAAAACAACAAGGGCTGTCTTGGTTTCTTATCCTGGTAAGAATGACCACTGCATGGGGTACAGGTGTGCATGGAAGCTATGAACAAACCCCTATATGTCACAACTATATGTGGAAAAACTGCTGTATGTGAGTCCATACTCTAAAAACGAAACATCTGTATGTTGGAGGCTCTTAATGTTTTCCCCGTCTTTGGGATTAAAAGCTTTGAGACTGTGAGACTTCAAAGCCTAGTCGTCTCTTCACTGAAGGTGTGAGGATGTCAAGTGCTGCTTAGTCGAACAGGATATTAGGTTTCCCCTGACGCGCACACACACACACACACACACAGAGTCACATAATTCATCGTAATGTTGAGACTCATAATGACTTAGCACCATTATGAAACCTAACCGGAAAGGCTTTCTAGGCGATAAAACAAAACCTGTCCTCTTTTTTTTTTTTTTTTTTTTTTTTTTTGCTCAACACATTTATTGTACATACTTTAATGCTTTAGGAGAAGAATTTTATGATTTCTTTCCCCGCAATTTAAAACAGTTAATTTGAAACAGATAACCCCAGCTTTCGTTACCAGGGCGACTGGGGGTCAGAGATAAGAGGCTGAACAAGGCAAGTGGCTTTTCCATGTGGAAACGGAAACAAGAGTGTGGAAATAAAAGCCGGTATAAAGACAATAAAAAAATTTCACTTGTGAAGGCAGCACTTCATGGGCTACGCTTTATACAAGTGTCCTTTAGTGTGCGGACCTGTGCATGTGGTATGTCTGTGAAAATTTGCAACATTTCAATCCCTAATGTTAGTTCAATTTGACTGTTATTAGGATTTTGAGGGGGTCCTTGGGGAAAAAAAAATGTTCATCATGTTTGAGAACTCCTGTCTTTGGCATCTTTATTTACGACAGTCAACTGGAGGTAGTCTGCAGTTCGAGGTCATCATCCGCAGCAGGACAAGCTTGGATGCTCAGCATCATCTCTGCACCTCACTTAAGAACGAAAAAAAAGGCCTTATGAGCTCACCTCGATCAAGCTGTCATTGGTGGAAAATGCTGTAAAATAGCTCGTTGCGCACGTTAACGCTGACCCAGGGCGACTCCAACAGCACACAATCCTCTGCAGGTAACCATGATAACTTTTTTTTTTGTCTTTTTTTTTTTTTTTTTTTTTTTTTTTTTTTTTTTAGTCGAATCAGTTGATCGGATTTAGGCTTGGGAGCAGAATGCCAGATGCATTAATACAGTATGTGTATATACTATTCTGTGTCACAAAAGGATACTTCTCTGAAACAAAAAAACATGGAATAATGATGACGTTCTATCAATTTACTCACAAATTGACTTACTCGGTGTGAAATTTGGGCCTCTTTAATTGAATACAAAGCAAGGATGGGTTATTTTCTCATAATTTGATCAATAATGGTAAAGACACAAAAAACAAGCATCTAACTTAGAATTTTTTTTAAATGCTGCCTTAGTTTTATCCCATGCTGAAACAGCTATGATTAAAGTCCTATTTTCAAAATGTTATTGAGGATTCACAATTTTTGGCATTCATAGTAAAGGCAATCCTTATTGACAGAATATGGTGGTGACCCACTGAAATACACTTCTTGCATAACGGGAAAGACCAAAGTGCATAATGGTAAAGACATAAACAGCTTCATAAAAATTACGTGAGTTGCACAATTTACACATCTTGTCCATCAAAGTTCATTTCTCTTGTCCATCAAAGTTCATTTTCATAGCAAAGACATATTAGGCAACAAAAGAAAAATCCTATTTTTCCAATAACGCAATTAGCATCCTCAGAAAACATTTAGCCAATCATGAAACTTAATTTCGGACACTTAACAGTAAAGGCATTTTGGCATTTAAAGTTCGAAAAATATTACTTATATAATACTTTCTTTCTTAGAAACAATTATGACCTTTTGATGGATAACAACTGACAATAATGCAAATACTCATATCAGTAAAATTAATTGGTTTTCAAAAAAATATTCTGTGGGCCGTGCATTTACCATTATTGATCAAATTATATGAAAATGCCCAGACTTCCCTGCTAAAGCTACTGGCCCCGCGACCTGACCAGCGAGCAAGAAAATGGATGGATGGATGGAGATATGAAAATGACCTGCATTTCTGGAAAAAGCAACAACATTTTGTTTTATGAGTGGCAATAATTGGATAGTTAGATAGATCACTTGGGGAACAAATTTTTTGAGTTAAGTCTGACAGATGTTTTTAACAAATTTTTGGGTACGGAATCTAAAACTGATTTCAGCTTTTCTCTCTCATGTCAAATTTTTGAACAAAGTGAGAAAATAGTGGAACAAAGGAAATATATACCTATGTAAATAAAACACTAAGATGGAATAGTTAAAAGCTTTGAAAACTAAAAAAACAAAATACAACGGTATGCCCGTGGTTACAAGGTTAAGAGAAAAGCCAGCACAAATCATCTTGATTCCTACTATGCTAGGTTTTTGTTTGCAGATATTGATAGTACTGACCTATTGGGAACTGCACACACCTCTCACCACACTCTTTCAATTTTGACTGCTCAAACAATTTGTCACGTAGCTGTATTTGAGTCCAATTGTAATCAGCTGGCAAGTCTTACTCCAGCTAATCAGTGGAATTTTGCTCATCTGGAGGGTAAGCTGTGGAGAAAAAACTTGACCTGCTAGAGAAAAACTGACTTTAATTTTGGAATCAGCACGCCAATTTTAGTTTTAATTAGCATAAAAATCTAACTCAACAGAATATTTTTTTTCAAATTGTTCCCCAGTGGATAGATAATTTTACCTTCTGCCATCTAGTAGAAGAGCATTGAATTGTTCTCTCTGTCACTATATGATGCTGGCATAGCTAGAGGAATAAACATATATTTGTAATTAATAAGTAATCATTTATGGACAAATTAAGTGAGCCCCATGATTAACGCTTATGACATACGAGGGCACCAAAACTTCTATCCATCCAATTTCTGAGCCGCTTCTCCTCACTAGGGTCGCGGGCATGCTGGAGCCTATCCCAGCTATCATCGGGCAGGAGGCGGGGTAAACCCTGAACTGGTTGCCAGCCAATCGCAGGGCACATACAAACAAACAACCATTCACACTCACATCCACACCTATGGGCACCTATAGTCTTCAATTAACCTACCATGCATGTTTTTGGGATGTGGGAGGAAACCGGAGTGCCCAGAGAAAACCCACACAGGCACGGGGAGAACATGCGAACTCCACACAGGCGGGGCCGAGGATTGAACCCCGGTCCTCAGAACTGTGAGGCAGACGACGCCCTAACCAGTCGCCCACCGTGCCGCCACACCAAAACTTAATAATAATAATAATTTGAGGGCTGCTCGAGGAAAATTTGTCACTTAAACTGCTAAATGCTCAATCAGGTTGACTGATAATTGATCATTTATTACATTATCACACTTGTAACTCAAACATCTCAAATTATCTTTCGCCATTGCAATTAATGGAAAGGCCATTAACGCCCCCACCAAAAAAACAACAAATAGATTTTTTTCTTATAATACGTAATAAGAAAACTAGCACTTAAAAAATACTGTGCTGCTCTTTCTGATCTATGTGCCTTGGACACCAACGGGCATTATAATCCAGACATACCCGATATACATGGAGACAGCCACACCTTGGGTGCAGTATTATTAGGCATTCTTTGCAGAGGATAAAGAATATATACCAATGAGTATTGTTATATCATCTGTCTACATGTGTTTCTACACCAATAGAGTACAAATATCTATTACTTAAAGCGTTATAGCACCACAACATAGGTGCTATTCATTACATTATAACATTATACATGCTTAGTTTGACAGTAAATTTCAACTGGGAGCGGCAAATAAAAAGCTTGAAAACTGTTTTTGAAGACGTGTACACACTATTGCCAAACTGCTGCTTGTTGTGAACTAAATTGAGTTAAATTGAGTTTACTTCCTCCATACAACGCTTGAACCTCAAATTTTGTCTCGCAGGTCAGAGCAAAAAAATCGGCTGAATGATGGATCGTATCCCGAAAAACCCGTACATCGGGTCACTCCTAAGTATCTTGAGGCACCACTGTATGTTAAAATGATACATCTTGACTGAGAGACTAACATCTTACATATCGGGGCTGAGCTAAATTTAGCCTGGGTTGTTATTGGAATTTATTTTCTTCTTTGCTGCATGTCCATGTTTTTTTTCCCATAATCGTTTCCATAAAACTCACTTAGGGTAATGTTGTAAGATGAATATGACATGGTTGTGTTGGGTCTAAACTATTAATCTTAGCAATTATTAATATATTTTTTGAGGGGGTGGGCCTCCAAGCGTCGCCAATTGCTTTTCACACTTATACTGACATGCAATACACACAAGAGGAATCATGGCCCTGGCGTAGATGCAAGGGGTCACAAAAAGGATATCTATATGTTAAATGAAGGATTATGGAAATATGTCAATACATTATTATGTCATTGCGTGGTTAAACTGGCTTTTGGATGGGCACTTTGGAAGATTATTTTCTGATAAATTGGATGTTCTTTGATAACATTTTTGTTCCATTATCTTGCTTTTTTAATTATTTTTTTTAAGAAACATTTTCTATCGCTAAAAGATGTACAGGTATTATGATCAATACAAAGCCCGGCATTTTCCAGGATTACTTAATAAACAATAGACTGTTGAAATGTTCTAATTCACTCATTCTTACTGCATCTCCATCGCGACACATCTAAGAATCGATTATTACCACTACATTTGATGGAGGTTTTCTGAGAGCTGTAAGAGACCCCTAAACAATTGTTGGTGACATCGGCAAGAACCTCCAGAGGGCAAGAGTGAAGCATTCATAATCTACCATCCGCAGAAGACTTCATTAACAAAAGCACAGAGGCTTCAACAGAAAATACCAACACCTCATTAAATTCTGCCTTGTGAGAGAAACATTAACATTTACCAAATTGACAGAAAGGTTAAACATTAAGAGAAATAAAGGATCTGCTCAGAAAAATAATATTGTAAATTATTTAAAAATAAATTTAAAATGTTGTATTGTGTTATTAAAATGATTGATGCCACAGAAATATTCAATATTGCAATTATAATAAGTTTAAATTGTAAATATACCACAAACTATGATCCCAATATACTAATATCATTCAAGACTCAAGACTATGTCGCCTTCGCAAGCTATAAAAATAGCGATCGTCAAGCAATAACAAGACCACTCTCATTTATTCGCTTGAACTTTTTAACAACCACTCAGCAGAGCAAAGAAATGCTCATACAGCAAAGCCCGTGTCATCGAGCATTGTTTTGAGTTGTTCTTTGTTCTTTGCTAATATGAAAACTTGAGTTGAAATGCATGGTGAGGAAGCGACACGAACGTCAGTGCATGCGCACAGAGCACAACATTTCCTTGACAAACCTAAGGAAATACAGATAACATTTCATGTTTTGAGAATGGATACCAGCAAATCCATGGTGAGTATTATACATAGGTAGATGGGAATTCCAGATTTTGGGGGTGCGTATTATACTCAAGATTTATGGTTCTGGTACCGCTTTTTTTTTTTATTAGCCAGAGCTTTGGCGCCATCTTGCAGAATCAAGGGGCATTACAAAAAGAATCCCAATATTCAGAGAACCGTGAATAACTGAGGATAGGTTGCATAGGGGGAAAAAACGTGAGTAGGCGGAGGTTCAATGTACTGCAGTTTGAACATGGTCCGGATTATGCCTTGATCATCTTTTACTGAGTTTTGAGATAACTGAAAGCAAAAAAAAAAAAAAAAAAAAATCATTCAAAGGCAGCAGTGGAGAAAGCTGATGCACATTAAATGCACCATGACTAATGCCTCGTCATCAACAACAAGGCCCAGTCATCTTCCGCACATTCAATCTCTTCACTCTGAATGACTTCAAAGCAAAGTCTTAGGCCACAACCCAGACTTGAGCGATGGTCTCTCTGCTGCACCCAGGGTTATGATTCGAGCGAGGCGGTGTTTGCCCGGCTTGATGACTCAAGTTAAGCTCCTGATAGCAGCCTTTGTGTGTATAAAATGACCGCTGAACTACTGAGAGTGTTTGTAGACATAAGCATTTCTTCTGCCTGTTTGCTTGCTTGCTCTGAGCATTTAGTTTGCATGCATTTGCGTGACAATGTATTGGTGTTTGCATGCTTAGGGTCTTGTGTAATATTCTTCACAGAGGACTGCATATTTATCTTTTTGCTAAACAGCATGTTTATCTTTTTTTTAACCGTGATTTATGTTGTTGTGCAGCTGGAAAAGAGGTGAAAACAAATCCGTTCCCTGCTAATCTCTCCATGTGCGTTGAGTGACTTCCCTGGTAGTGTTGAATATTTATCAATCTAATGAAGAGAGAAAAATAAGACAAAGCAAACAGCATGGGTCCTCACATTTCCTTTTTCATGGCCAATCCTCGAATTGATCATCAAACGTTGACGCCATTAAATGGTGGGAGGCAAGAAAGCTGCATAGTTCAAAGTTGTCCAGGCGTTTGGGATACCTGCTTCTGTCTATGGGTGAAATCAAGCAATTTTCTAAAATAAATAGAGCAAAATGGGGCAAGTTGAGACCCACAAATATGCTATTGTTTGCAAAAATAATAATAAATACACGAGTTAAAGGCCATGTGAAGACATTCACATTATAACATGAGACCTCTATTGTTAACAAGTTTTAAGTATCAAAGGGATAATGTAAATCTGAATAAATGGCAGTCATCATTTTAACTAGTGCAATGAAAAAAAAAAAAAAAAAACAGCTATTTTTAAAGTTAGCGCCAATGCACGTTAGCAAGCTGAATCCCAAATATTGCCTTCGATATGGTTAGAAGTTGCTGCGAAGTCCGGCATGTCAGCCGCCATATTGGTTTTGAGGAAAAACTTGGCGTTTCAGCTCATAGCCAGTGAGCAGTATAGCTTTAGTTTTTGTAAATTTCAGCAAAACTACAAAGTTCCTTAGGGGACATGAAAAAAATAAAGTTGGCAAAAAGAAGTTAGGTGAGATCTCACAAAACTTTTATTCATATTAAGAATTCACTTTCAGGTCAGATTGGCACACTTTTTTAAGCTATCTTAACTATATTGCAGTTGCAAACCCTTGTGAGCTCTTCTCCTCACTCTTAGAACACCCTGACCCACAGCGCAGGATGTTTTACAGACATATGATAATACGGCCTTTGCTGACCTTTAAGTGAAAATGTAATTCGGCCTGATTATTAGTTTGTGTGTCTCATGTTTAATTATCAATTATTTCTTACACCCCTACTCTGATTTGGGTTTAGCCTTTACAGAATACATTTACAGTTAGCGTTGGAATCAATGTTAAAATCAGAGAGCTGTCTACGGATAGAAAAGCTGAGAAAATATGGAAAATCAATCAGAACCGTTGCACAAACATTGGCCAGGAGAGCTGCCTTGCGATTGACTGGCAACCAGTCGAGGGTGCATGCCACCGTTTGGCCAAAAGTCAGCTGGCTCCAGTTTCCTGCGACCACGCGGTGTACGTAGAAAAAGGACGTATGGGTTATGTTCATCTGCGTGTTTGATTTCTGTGTGTGAATGACAGGGGCAGGTCCTTCAGAAACCCAAAGCTGAGGTGATAATACTGTCAGGATATTTAATGAGGATAAGAGCTCCGCTACGGAGAATGAGCATTAGCCTTTTACATCATTAAATATTAAAACTGTCAGGGGAGCGCAGCGGGGGCCCTTTTCTTTGACTTTCACACTGTGTGATAATAGAGTTTTTACCCAGAGGGACCTCGACACGCAAACCACTCCTTTGCTGCAGTGCGAAAGCTCAGGGAAAATCAGATGGCTGTGTCTGAGGATTATCTTAATGTGTGTGTCAGGGGGTCCAAAGATTATTCACATTATTTCCGTCCTGTCTTCTACATTTGGAGGAATAGGTCACAGAGGACTATACAACTTGTAACTATACTTAAACAGGAGAGGTACTTACCGTAAGTACTTACTACTTAACCCTGTTATGTTGCAGGTCAGATTGACCCATTTAAAAAAATGATTTTAAAAAAACAATACTGAAAAATGTTTTTTTTAGGTAGGTAGCTTTTTATTTTTCTGCTTGGCTTAACAAGTGAAATCAACATATACAATAAAAGTAATATCAACATGGCACTAGTTAGACAGGTAATTGAGGGGATTTCTAAACCAGTAGCCTACATCAGTATTTTATCATTCCAAGCAGTACATTTCCAAACCTTCATTTGGTTTGGAAATGTACTGCTTGGAATGGACTGCTAAAATAATTCCGTTGTACAAAACTGGGAGCAAATTCTATTACAACCCCAATTCCAATGAAGTTGGGACGTTGTGTTAAACATAAATAAAAACAGAATACAATGTTTTGCAAATCATGTTCAACCTGTATTAATTGAATACACTCCAAAGACAATGCATTTAATGTTCAAACTGATAAACGTTATTGTTTTTAGCAAATAATCATTAACTAATTTTATGGCTGCAACACGTTCCAAAAAAGCTGGGACAGGTGGCAAAAAAGACTGAGAAAGTTGAGGAATGCTCATCAAACACCTCTATGGAACATCCCACAGGTGAACAGGATAATCGGGAACAGGTGGGTGGCATGATTGGGCATAAAAGGAGCTTCCCTGAATTGCTCAGTCATTCACAAGCAAAGATGAGGTGAGGTTCACCTCTTTGTGAACAAGTGCGTGTGAAAATAGTTTAAGGGCAATGTTCCTCAACGTATAATTGCAAGGAATTTAGGGATTTCATCATCTACGGTCCATAATATCATCAAAAGTTTCAGAGAATCTGGAGAAATCACTGCATGTAAGCGGCAAGGCCGAAAACCAACATTGAATGCCCGTGACCTTCGATCCCTCAGGCGGCACTGCATCAAAAACCGACATCAATGTGTAAAGGATATCACCACATGGGCTCAGGAACACTTCAGAAAACCAATGTCAGTAAATACAGTTCGGCGCTACATCCGTAAGTGCAACTTAAAACTCTACTACGCTAAGCAAAAGCCATTTATCAACAACACTCAGAAACGCCACCGGCTTCTCTGGGCCCGAGCTCATCTAAGATGGACTGATGAAAAGTGGAAAAGTGTTCTGTGGTCCGACGAGTCCACATTTAAAATTGTTTTTGGAAATTGTGGACGTCGTGTTCTCCGGGCTAAAGAGGAAAAGAACCATCTGGACTGTTAAGGACGGAAAGTTCAAAAGCCAGCATCTGTGATGGTATGGGGCTGTGTTAGTGCCAATGGCATGGGTAACTTACACATCTGTGAAGGCACCATTAATGCTGAAAGGTACATACAGGTTTTGGAGAAACATATGCTGCCATCCAAGCAACGTCTTTTTCATGGACGCAGCTGCTTATTCCAGCAAGACAATGCCAAACCACATTCTGCACGTGTTACAACAGCGTGGCTTCGTAGTAAAAAAGTGTGGGTACTAGACTGGCCTGCCTGCAGTCCAGACCTGTCTCCCATTGAAAATGTGTGGCGCATTATGAAGCGTAAAATACAACAACGGAGACCCCGGACTGTTGAACAGCTGAAGCTGTACATCAAGCAAAAATGGGAAAGAATTCCACCTACAAAGCTTCAACAATTAGTGTCCTGAGTACCCAAACGTTTATTGAATGTTGTTAAAAGAAAAGGTGATGTAACACAGTGGTAAACATGACCCTGTCCAAGCTTTTTTGGAACGTGTTGCAGCCATAAAATTCTAAGTTAATGATTATTTGCTAAAAACAATAACGTTTATCAGTTTGAACATCAAATATCTTCTCTTGTAGTGTATTCAATTAAATATAGGTTGAACATAATTTGAAAATCATTGTATTCTGTTTTTATTTATGTTTAACAGAACGTCCCAACTTCATTTGAATTGCTGTTGTATGTATATACTGTAAGTTTAAAATTGATTCAATATTTTTTGGGCGGTATATATTTATTGTATCTATGTTGTATGTATTTGTAACTTCACCACACCTCTTGATGGATAATGTAGCTTTGATAATGGTGATGAAGTAGGATCTGAATAAATCTAACATCTTCCTCTTCCTTTTCGGACTAGCAGTTCATGGTGTGGGGGATATTTATACTGTACTGTGTTATTTTTCATTTTGTTTTGTACTGCATGTTTGAAATAAACCTCAATCAATCAATCAAAGTGGTTAATTTCACATATTTTACATTAAACCAGTTTGGCTTCCATCTTTTTTATTTAAAAAAAGGTAAATTATCCTCCTGAAACAATAAACCATGAGTGGTAATGTCGTATGATTGAAATGGTTAGTAATTTACTTGATAAAGAGATATTACAATACTACTACAATATTTGGAGGATATTTTGTGACACTTTTGGATAATCAAACAAAATCACCCAAGAAAATTTTTGCTGTGCCCCAAAAATAAATGCAACAGGAGAGCTAATGTCGCTAAATGGATTTGTTTTTGTTGCATATTTAATTAGTTTCCCTAATTTAATGGGGACATACACTGAAGATGATGATGTTGCATGTTGCACGGATAGGTGTTCTTGGGGGTTATTTTGACCTGAGGCTCTTTTTATCCGTATAAAATACATATATAAGAAAGATATTTAGAGCTATTTGGGTGATCTACAAACAAAGTGAAACTGACACATACACAAGTATACAATTCCTTTTAATAATCATTTTCTGGAGATCAGTAGCTCAGGTCAACTTAACCCCAAGGATATAAAAAATGTTAATTAATTTGAAGTTAACAGGTATGAGAATGATTCAGTCATATTATTCTCTTTGTTGTCACTTATATGAAAAAAAATCACATTTCATTATGCTTGTGTGTAGCCTATTATGTATTATTGTCACGTTGTATATTTTTCTCAATCTGACACATTATATGATGTTCAGAGGTACATTATTAGTATACGTTGATGTGGGGGGAAAAACAGTGGTGCATTTCTGGTAACGTACCAACAGAGAGCAGCAACGTCCTCCTGGAAAAAAATAGGCATTCGGTTTGAGAGGAATGTGCAGCCAGACAGTATCTACAGTAGTGTACTTCAAAGTGGGCGGTAGATGGCGCTCCATAATTTCAACCAAAATGCTCTGCTTTCATTGACAGAATCTCCTCTCCTCATTGTCCCCCGCCCCCATGGGCCGTGTCGTCTGCAGAACAGCTCAACTTCCCAAAGTAAGAAATAACAATGACACAGTAACAGATTACAGTAACACTAATGACTTCTTACTGTAGAGGATAGGATCAATTATTCATTCATTCATTCATTCATCTTCCATTCCGCTTATCCTCACTTGGGTTGCGGGTAGGATCAATTAATTCTACATTTATTTTCTTATGTTTCTCCCGTCTCTCAGATACACTGACTCTTGTTCCATTTTGAACCTGACTGAAGAAAGCATACCAAAGTAAGTTGTAGTGAACAGGGTTGACACCAAGAATTTGAAATCAACAACAACAACAACAAAAAAGATCACTTTGATATCACACTCACAAGATTCAAACCCTTCAACTATGAGGCAGACATGCTGACCACTTGAACACAGTGCTGTCTTTTTTTTAACTTATTCACTGCCATTGCTTTTGAAGTCCAATATCCATGTAAATTGGGAGGGCTGGCAGTGATTTAAAATATATTTTTCTATACTGTGAAAAGGGTTACAAGTGAGATGGGACCAATCCCCATTTACCTTTGGGGAGAACGTACAAATGACACACTGAAGGGCCTCAGGTGAGGACTACTAACCACAACTCAACCCTGCTACCTTTTTATATATACTCTATATTGTATTTTATACCACGGTTAGACTGGTTAGAGCGTCTGCCTCACAGTTCAATCCCTGGCCCCGCCTGTGTGGCCGTTTGCATGTTCTCCCCGTGCCTGCATGGGTTTTCTCCGGGCACTCCGGTTTCTCCCACATCCCGAAAAAACATGCGTAGTAGGTTGATTGAAGACTCTAAAATTGCCCCTAGGTGTGAATGTGAGTATGAATGGTTGTTTGTTTATGTGTGCCCTGCGATTGGCTGGCAACCAGTTCAGGGTGTACCCCGCCTCCTGCCCGATGATAGCTGGGATAGGCTCCAGCACTCCCGTGACCCTTGTGTGGATAAGCGGCTCAGATAATGGATGGATGGATGTATTTTATACAAATTATTATACTGTTCAACAACACATTTATTGTCTAAATGTTTTTTTTTTTGCTTATTTAGGAGAATTTTGAGGTGCGGAATCCAAATATAACATTGGTTTTGGTCAATCCGGTCAACATTTATAACTACGGCCACATGTTTTTGTTTACATGTACAGGTATTTTTCCCTTTCGAGGTTCAAATACACTGAGGTTCACTGAGCTGAACAAGAGAAACAGATGTCGTTTTCAGATTCAGCGACGCTAACTTGTTCTGAATCAGTTGAAAGAACATGGACAACTTACATTTTTTTCTTGTAACCCAGTGTTAGCAACAAGGCAGCTCTCCATGTTGAAAAAAGTAAAGTTTGCGCACAGAGATGTAACGAGAGACCCGACAATTTCAGTGAGTTAAATCTCTGCACGTCAACATTACCCCTTGTGCCGTAATCGTAGTGTTGACTACGATGTAATCGACAAGCCGCATATCACAACTCACCCTAATGCTGCTCTCACCAGTGCACATATTTAAATGCAAATGAGGCCCTCTAGTTGTCTGGATTGATAGTAAGTAACCTAACCACTTGTATTGTACACTAAATTACAGTACTGTATATGTTTACCATGGTACAACAATTAATTTAATGACCTTATGTCCAGATTCATATATCATTATGTCAGTATACACTTACCAGCCACAGTGTTAGCTACAATGAGCAACCTAATGAGCTCAAGTGTACAGACATGCACGCACACACCAAAAGAGTGAATAAGAAGTCATGATGCATAAAATTAACCATGGAGAACCATGGATGATTTCACATTTGGATTGGTTAAGTCAACTCCGTGGACTTATACCCTGTAGAGGTCAAAGGTTCGAAACTTGGCTCAGGCCTTCTGGTGTGGAACTGCATGTTCTCCCACTGTGTAAAACAGGATAAAAACAGGCTAATCAAAGACTCTAACTTACCCATAGGTTTGAATGTAAATATGGATTGTTGTTTGTTTCTATATGCCCTGTAGTGATGTTCGATACCACCGATTTCCTTTCCGAACCGATTCTGAGTAAAATTCAAGCTGGTATCGGCGATACCGACAGATACTTTGTACGAGGTGTTTCACAAGGTTTGTTGTATTGCCACAGCGCCTTACAAACGTCACAAAGCGCGTCTCGGTTGTTTGTGGAGCTGAAATAATGCCACCCATGACTTCATTTACCCTCTGCCATCGTCTACTGAGTGACTGACTTAGTGAACAACTACTGCACATATGCATCATGCATTTACCCTCGCGGAAGAAAAAGTAGTTGCCACCAATCGCGCATCATTTACCTGTAGACAATATCGCAATCATTTCTGTTAATGACATGCATTACCACAAATGATTAAAGTATCAAAAGTATCAATATTTTTTATTTTATTGCATTTAAAGTGTTGGTATCGGATGGTATCGATAGTTCAGTATGAGTATTATGGTGTAGAAAATGTATTCATATTTGTCTAAATTGGTGGTAACCAATTGGTCTGACTATACCACTTGAAAAGGTTTCGAGACAATGTGAAAAATAAAAAAAAAGTTATGGCTGTCTAAAAGGTGAATGTTCCTGAGGTGATGCTGAGCTTAAGGTTGTATATCTCACTGTGGTCAAGAGGCCGGGACAAAATCCATGTGGCGGTTGACTGTAATCCAAAAAACCTGCTGATGAACAGGAGTGATTTGAAATTGTTGTTTTGCTCACAAATTACTTTTGATGTTGCAGATAATGAATACGCAACAATGAAAGTCGAGCAAAGCAAAATGTTTAGAATTGGATGCAACAAGCTACTGGTATACTCATTCATATTGATGACTGTGTGTTTCAATCTTACAGACGTCAGCATGGGCTTCTGATCAACTTGAACAAAGGAAGTCTAACAGCTGACGGACTGAGCTGTGTTCAAGTGTGATCTCTCTGCCTCAACTCTGCTGTCCTTTATGACCTCGGAAAACATCACCCACAGACATTTTAGTGAGTCATGCCAGTGGTTTGATATCCTTTGCTTTGAATTGATACATGTCGCTTGAGTTTCACTCTTTGTAATGTTAAACCTTGTTTTGAAAGCTAGTCAATTAAAAAATCCCTGAGGTTTTCATACATCTCTCACCGCAGCTTCATTCTCCCTTTTAGAGAGTTAAAATAGATGCTCTATACAGTTATGATATTTGGTTTAAGTTTGGGAATTGACTCGACCAATCTAGAACATTCCAATTCTTGCCCCATATTTTTTCTCACTCTCCCTTGTGGCAGGTAAAATGCAAGCTCTATAGGGTTTCAGTCTGGGAGCTTAAGTTGATTAGTCTAAAACCACCCACATCTTGCATCTGATAAACTCTTTTGTTTTTTTGGCAGTATGTTTGGGAGATGAAAGATCTTCCAGTTTGGTTCTAACTTTCTTTAAATTGGCAGAAATGTTTGTGTACAGATTTCTGTGTTGAATTTGCTAATGCTTTCATGTGTTACATATATGAAGAGTAATATTTCCATCTCGGAAGAAACCATGCAAGCCCAAGTCATAGTTTTAACTGAAATGAAAGTAGGGAATTAAAAAAATAATTTAAATAACTAATTTATGGAGATTATACTTATCCTGGCTTTCCTTTCTGCTTACAACACTGAGGAAGTTTTTGAAAATCTTCACCCTGGCCAAGGTTACCTCACAGAATACGTTTTCACGGACTCAGAGTGCAGTTTCAAACAAACAGGCAAACACAAGAATAGTTTTTTGGGGCACTGAATTGTATGTTTTTATAACTCAATTTAAATAACTAAATACCCCTATATTTAGTTACTGTGTTTGTGTTATTGTGTTATCGGCATGGTGGTTAGCACATCCGCCTCATAGTTCCGAGATTGGGGGTTCGAATCTAGTTTCTGGCTTTATGTGGAGTTTACGCATTCTTCAGGTCTTTCTCCCACATTCCAAATACATGCATATTCAGTTCATTGAAGGCTCTACCCTGCCACTTGTCCGAAGTTAGCTGGGACAGGCTCCAGCTCATCTGCAACCCTAATGAGGATAAGCAGGCTAGAATATGGATTGATGGATGAATATGGGAATGTGACAGCTTTTAAACAGGAGGTTAGGCCCAGAGTGAAACAATCGCATGGTCAGGCGGCTGAAAGTTGGCCTTCTTCACAATAAACCTGCTTAATATTGGACATTATTGAGTATAACTATAGCTTTTGGCTCGTCACTGCAAATGCTGTATTTTCAATAGGCCCATTAAGTTTAATTAGAAAAAGAACTGTTGCCATATTTACTTTACAAGCTACATTTGGAAAAGCACTGCCACAGTCAAAAGAAGGACTACAAACCAGATGTATTATAAATTCACAGAGAACAATCATAGACCGAATATAAAGTGCCCTGCTTGCATTAAAGACTATACTATGCTGACTCAATGAAATGATCATTTTCACCATAAGTGAGGTATCTGTCAAACTGCTAAATGTTTTTTTTGGACTTTTTCTATGATGGATATTGCCAGTCAGAATTAGCTCATAGTGTTTCATGGTGAACATGGTGGTAAATCTTCCAAGAATGATGAAGAGATGGTGACTTTCAATGTGAATGGAGGTAAAGCGGTTTGCAGTAAATGTATACTGTGCTGGGGAGCGCCACACAAAACTGTCGTTATGATTAGTGCGTGTGCCGCACTGTACATTATCAATAAATAGAAATTGCTGATAATCAGCCTCTCTCCGTGAGAGCTGTTATTCCTGAGAGTGCTACCTGTGAGCACCATTTATCATGCGATATGAGGTTTATTGTTGAAACAAGCTCCCCACTGATTCAAAGGCCATCACAAATTATAGAACCTTCTTGAAAGAAATTGATCTTAAGAAGCCAAGTCTGTCAGCATTGACTTCTTTTCATAATATTTTTCACTGCACACCATATGAGTGGGCACGGTTGATGAGTGGTTAGCGCCTCCACCTCACAGTTCTCAGTTTAGAAAACAAAAACTTGTGAGTGTTTATGCTGTTAAATTATTTTTTAAAGTATATCCATTGGGGCAAATATATGACAGCACAGTGTAGATTTTCTCCGGGTTAGGGTTATGACTGAAAATTGAAATTAGCAACAAAGCTGTGTGGCACAGAGCATCTTTTTTGTCCTGTATGTCATTTACAAATAAACAAATACAAAGTTGCAGAAGTTGTCAAAGAGAATCTCATTTTCTCAAAATAATTTTTTCCAGCCCCTGTGCATGAAATGTTTCAATTGTTGACGAGAATGCGCAAGTGACCTAATTTTGTCTCAAGGATTTTTTTTTTGGCCCTGTGCATCTAATGTTTCAATTTGTTTATTCTTGGATATGACAGGTTTAGAGCTTGCTTTTCGAACAATGGCCGCATGCTCATTAGAACAGTCCGGAGCTTAGATGCTTAGAAAGCATAGCAATCAGCTTGTAGTGTTGGAGAGATCATTAATGCAATGCAACAATGTTTTGTCTCATAAATTCCAATTGTTAGTCTCACAGAAACCATTCTGAAAGTGTAGACAGTCCTTATGGAAGAAGCCCGGCACACTCAGTTTGCTGTGTACAACATTGAAAGAACAGAGAATGCACTTGTGATTTAAATTGCAGGAGGCTTTTTTTGTGCTTTTGCAAGAGGCATTTTGTGGTAACTCTGCTAAAACATTTGCTGCGCACAGAATATCTTGAAGCAGTGGCAGCATTGTAAGGTTTGTCGGCGTGGGTGGGCTAGAGATAGTAGCATCCTGTCTGTCTCCCTGTCTACCTGTGTCTTTGTGTTCAACCATGGCCAGGTGACACAACCAAGGGACAAGGGTTTTTGGCACAGATAATCACAGCCATTGCATACTCGGCCGATTGGGTTGACCTGATGCGTTGTTAGTCAAAGTTTGGCCAAAATGTAATCAATGCACAAATATCAAAGTTAGTTTTTACCCAAACCGCAGGGGAGCTAATTCTGCAGCAAAAGTAGCAAGGCAGCTCCACTTGGACAAACTACCTACTGTTACGTTCACGAAGAAGTGAATTTAGATTACAAAAACTATTTAAAGCTTTTCAAATGGAAAAAAAATTACATCAGTTGGGGGAATATATTATATGGTGACACAGTGACCTATTGGTTAGTACGTCTGCCTCAGAGTTCTGAAGTTCGGATTCGGCTCAAGGCTGCACCTCTGTGTGGTGTTTACAGAGAACTCGGTGCCCCGGCTTCGTAAATTTCAAAAACATGCATGTTTTGTTATAATTTGTCAGCTGCAATCGAGGCAATAGTCATTATTGAGTAAATTATGAACAGTAACCTATACCCAATTTATTGGATCACTCAAATCTGAGAATTCTCATCATGATCCCAGTTCTTTGTTAGGCTGACCAGACGTCCAGATATGAAGGTTTATTCGCTAGTTGTTGTGACTCGAATGAACATTCAATAACACATAAGGACTAGTCATATGTTAAGTGAATTTTTACTTTATGAACCTTTATTAACTTGATTCTTGTATTATTTGGACTTTTATTCTGCAAAGATACTTTTATTTTCTAAAAAATAAGAGTAAATTCACAAAAATGCACTTTTTTGTTCTTGGGGAAAAAAAGACCATCAATGTAATAATACACCTTTCTTAAAAAAAAACCAACAACTTGTAGGGATGTTAGATAAATGTTCACATGTCACAATCTAATCATAGCTTATAATTAGCCTAAAGCTAAGGTATGGAGGTGTAATTAGTCATTTTACATCATAATTTATTGCAATTTATTGTGCGGACCCAAAGCTACAGCTAGCAGACCAAAAAGGGTCCGGGGAACCACTGCTTTACAATATTTATTAATGGGAACTTAACCTGAACATGCCTCCTCCATTATGTTTTAATTTTCCTGAACAAAGAAATATTTTGGTTTGACTTGTACGGTTTGTGGTCAAATGTTGACTAGAATGACCAAAGTACAGTACATTGGCTGTTGAAAAGTTTGATATTTTAAAGATGAAAAAATATGTCCTTGTGTGATGTTTGGCAGGTGCCTAGCTGGCTGGCACCCCATCATATTCCATCTCCTTTTGAGGACCCCCATTCCGGCATCATCATCCGGTCTCACCTTCTCCTGCCATGGAGTCAACCCAAGTCCAGTCGGAGGGTGGCCTCAATGTCACCCTCACCATCCGTCTCCTCATGCATGGAAAAGTAAGCCAACACAGAGAAGAGTACTGTACTTTCTTTGAGGAGGGACAGAATGTCATATGGAGGAATGTGTCCACTGCATGCGCCACGCCTGCAGATCTGCACACATATTGACAAGTGTTTGAAGTGCTTCCACGATGAGTGAAAGTTCTTTTTTATAAATCCCTTTTTTCCCCACACAAAGAAAGAAACAAAGAAACTACGGCCTCACAGGGAGGTCTGAAAGTATTATTCCTTCCTCTCGTGTAAATGGATGCTGTCGACTTCACACCTCCATCTTTTCACTTCTTGTGTATTGTATAAAGTAATTACGGTAAACCAACTACTGTGATTTACTGATGAATGTATAAAACACACTAAAACCAGTTATACAATATCAAATACTGTATGAAATTCTCCATTACAGTTTTATAAAGCTCTGTAAGAAATGAACTCACTCGTTAACTAACTTAATTATTCCAACATATCTTTGAATAGCAAAGTCAGAGAAAGTGATGATTTTGGAGTGGCGTCTTAATTTTTCGCAGAGCTGTAAGTGATTTACTAAGATTTTGGGGATGTATAAATACTCGCAAAATCACAATATGAACACAGGAGAAGTTTGATCAAACTGTTTGTGTTTCCTTTTAAGTACAGGACATGTTTCAAACAACACTGCTTGCAGACAGTAAAACGTTTGTCAAAATGTGTCACTCCCTGGTCGTTGTATTCAACAATGAAACCAGAATTAATTTGCACCGGTGCTTCTTCAGGCGGCACGGTGGCCGACTGGTTAGAGCGTCAGCCTCACAGTTCTGAGGACCCGGGTTCAGTCCCCGGTTCCGCCTGTGTGGAGTTTGCATGTTCTCCCCGTGCCTGTGTGGGTTTTCTCCCACATCCCAAAAACATGCATTAATTGGAGACTCTAAATTGCCCGTAGGTGTGAATGTGAGTGTGAATGGTTGTTTGTTTCTCTGTGCCCTGCGATTGGCTGGCAACCAGTTCAGGGTGTACCCCGCCTCCTGCCCGATGACAGCTGGGATAGGCTCCAGCACGCCCGCGACCCTAGTGAGGCGATGCGGCTCAGAAAATGGATGGATGGACGGTGCTTCTTCAAATTTTCATCCCTCACATCTTTTGCTCGTGGTAGTGGTTTTCAACCGTGAATTACACTTCGAACTCAGATTTAGTTACAACTGTGAGGGTGAACGCGGAAGAGGCTCACGCACACACACGCACAGCGTCAATGCAAAAACTGAAAAAAACGTGGTCCGTAAGGTCGTATTGTACCATGCAGAGCATACCGAACCGAGTACCATCCCATCCCGAGTGAAAATGTATGTACTACTTGTCTATCATAAGAGCACACATGAAAAAGTCTCCAGGGAAAAAGAACTGGAAATAAGTCATTTTGTTTTGAAGCAGCCATTTGCGGAATATTCCAGAGCTCGTACTTTGACAGACTCCTGCTAGGGACTTGGCCCAAATGAGCCCCAGTTGGAAGCGGGTACTCTAGATTGATGGGGGAGGCTTAATTGCAGAGCATTTTTAGCATGAAGTCACACTTTGATAAGCGTTTTGGGGCTTTGCTATGAAAACAAAATTGGCATAACGCCTGTTCTTCTTCTCGCAACTTTAATATTACATAAAGAAAACCATATAAAAATTTTCCACCACATTTAGTAATACTTTGACTATAAATACAAAAAATATTATTATACATTATATTTACTGTATTATTCTATTCTAGAGCTGTACAAGCTGAGCACAGACAGTATGTGTCATTGGATGGGTCCACAGCAACAGCAATTGAAACTAAAATTTGATCCAACCTTGCATGTCAGGCCTGAATCATTTTTGAAAAAGGCCAAAAAGGTAAGTCAAGGATAAATACTTGTAGTATAAAATGTGGCAACGGTGTGACTTTAAAAAGCCTGATGAATATTTCATAAATATTAATATCAACTCAGGGAGCATGGCGGCATGGGGCCTTAAAGTCACACTGGACGTAGACTAACCCTTGCAGTCACTTAGGAAAGGGCGGGTGTGTTGACACACAGCCAGGGCCGCTTCTCTGCCCTTTCCCCACTGCGCCACAGCGGGCACATGAAGAGTGATTATATGCGAATGGAGTGGACCTCAGCTTCAGTGTGTGACCACGGGAAGGAAAAATTCATTTTTAATGAATGGTACTGAAAAGTCTGTGATGAAACACTTTCTTTTTGGTGTGTTTTTATTGTAGGAAGTGGGAAGCATAATTGGAAAGGTACGTTCATTTACATCACTCATACACACTGGACATTTGATATATAATTATAATTTTGGTGTACTCTTTAATCCAGAAAGGGGAAACAGTGAAAAAGATGCGTGAAGAGGTGAGTTTCTACAACACGACAGGATATCATTTACTAATGGACATATCGTATTCACAAATGGTGATAATTATACCGTACCATGCGAAGCTTTTGAGGCCATTCTAGGAAATAAAATGTATAAATGCACGATATAATTCACTGTAAAATGTTTTTTTTTTATTAAGGAAAGTGTCCTCCACATACATCAAATTGCATACTCTTTTGAATAACTACAATTTAAAAGATTAATTTAAACTGACTTGAACACTGGAAAAATAGCATTTATTGCCTGTCTCCACTTTCTAAAATTAGACCATGAAATATACCATTTAATATTACCAACTTTACCATGAAATATAATAATGATCATTTAAACACTTTAGAAATGTTGCATTTTTTACATATTCGTGATAGTCTTTAGCCAAACTATATTTTAAGTTTATTATCTAAAAATGTGTTTACACTTACACCTACACTAGTCTCGTGCCCCGGGTTTTCACTCAGTCCTGTTACCCTAACACATTACGCGCTCTAAAAACTATGGAATATTTCACGGTCAGTCACATGGTCCACATGAAATTATATATATTTTTGTTTTTATGTTTAATTTAAACACATTTTGAATCACTGCAATGTGCTTAGTGCCAAGATTCTAGTAACATAAATGCCATGTGGCTATATTTCATATATAAATTAGATAATTCTATGCTAAAAATGTACACCTGTTACTTTTAGTCTAGTGGGGAGTTTCAATACAACCAAAACAATGCCATGATAAAATAAAGTTGCCTGAGGTGGTCCAATACACAGTTTGCATAGTTCATTATGTGTATTATCATATTTAAAATAAAAAAAAAAACAGTTGTTTTTAGAGCGTTACAATCGGTAAATGACAGCACTTTTACCTTTGTTGTTTTTTTCATTAACTAACATTTTAAAATTAACAAAAACGCAGTCTGCTAGCAGGATTAGGTCCTTTTAGGTTAGTGCCAACAAACAATGCTAAACGCCATAGACGGACTAACAAACAGCATCCGTGTCACAGTGTTGTAATGGATATTTAAACACAAATGGTGACGCAACATACTGTATGTAGACAGACAACACTCATATAGTCTTTATCCTCTGTGAAAAACGACTAATATTACTGCAGCATACTGAGCAGTTGTGACTGTCTCCTTGATGTATTGCTGTATGTCTGTAATATACTGTCCCTTGGTGGCCAAGGCACGCACAACAGAAGCAGCAACATAATTTCCATTGAACTAAAGCAAAGAATTGTGGCAAAAATGGTTACATTCTTTAAATTCTTTTCAATTATGTCATTTCTGTTTTTTATTAATTAAGATATTATAATGTGTTATTTTCTTCTTAAAACATATTACAAACTATTTTTGAAGGAGGCTTGAATGAATTAAAACCCATTAAAATCCATTAAAAGGAATAGAAATACGATTATTTCGATTTATTTTAATGGGAAAAGATGATTTGAGAGTGTTTTAAGTTAAAAGCTTGGTCATGGAACAAATTAAACCTGTATCTTATGGTAGCACTGTACTGGCAAGTATTTATTTCGTAATTATATGTCTGACCATTTTGTCAGTGCTGAGATCCAGTGCTGGTTTCACATTCGCTTTATAGATTTAAATGACAATACGCAATATGCTGCTTTTCCCAGAGTGGAGCACGAATCAACATCTCCGAAGGCAACTGCCCAGAGAGGATAGTTACCATCACTGGACCAACAGACACCATCTTCAAGGCTTTTGCCATGATTGCTTATAAATTCGAGGAGGTAAGTGCGTAGTGGCTCAAAAAAATAATTCAATTTGTTGGCCACACCATGAGTGTTTCTCCATTTATACGCATGGAAGCCACAGCTTCAAGGGTATTTTCTGTAGCTAGGGTTGGTGTGTGAGAATTTCTTTTTTTATTTATTTTTTTTTACTTGGCTTTTTAAACCATGGCAGGAAATATTCAGTAAGGAAAATCACAGTTTATGTCCCTTAATGGGACTTGGTGGCCATCTGGACCATCCAAAGTAGAATGACATTCATCGGTAAATAGAATTTGTTGTACATTAGTCTTCTTCATGTACCAGCAGCTTCAAGTACCTGCTTACTGCTCTTAAGTGGCATTTTAACAGCGGTTCTCCAAATAAAATCTGTTTGCCTCACCGAAACTTGCTTTATGCATTGGACTATTCTGCACTTTTAATCAGCAGAAAGAGCTGAAAGTAATTAAAGGTTTGTTGGTAAACAGAATCTTTTTGCTTCGTTAAGGCTCATCTGGGAAAGTTACAATGTCTAAATACTTCCCCACACCGGTTCCATAATAATTTGCAACACAGTGTGAATAAAAAAAAAAAAAAAGGACTCTCTGTCATATACCAAATGACCTTTGTAACAATTGCACATCTTATCGCAAATGGTCATTTAAGGCAGCAACATTTAAATGCTCCAATAATGCAATTGCATTACAAACTGTCTGTGATTGGCTGGCAACCAGTTCAGGGTGTACCCCGCCTCCTGCCCGATGTTAGCTGGGATAGGCTCCAGCACGCCCGCGACCCTAGTGAGGAGAAGCGGCTCAGAAAATGGATGGATTACAAACTGTTTAAAACTGGCAGTTACAACCGCCAACTTTAACTTCCTGAATTATTTAGGCCACCTAAAGACCATGTTCATAGTGTAAGGTGAAATTCTTGTTTTCCAGGATATCATCAATTCCATGAGCAATAGCTCGGCAACCAGCAAGCCTCCAGTCACCTTAAGGCTTGTGGTGCCAGCCAGCCAGTGCGGCTCTCTCATAGGAAAAGGGGGTTCCAAAATAAAAGAAATGAGAGAGGTAGGAAAAAATGTGCCCTTCTTGATGACCCTACAAATTGTTATTCATCCATTAGTGCTGGTCAGTCTGATGTGTTTCCTTCTGCTTAATGTGTTTGTAATATCTAATCATAACATATACGGTTCTATTAAAAATTAATGGGTTTTCCTTTTGCTTAAAGGAGACATATAATGCATTTCTCTCTATTTTAAAACAGTTCCCAGGTGTCATAACGAAAGGTCTCTGAGATTATTTTCTCAAAATGCATAAAGAATAACCACACATTTAATATCTTGACTGAGAGACAAGCTTTGTAGTGTATGTCAGGGAGGAGTTAAGTTTACCCGGAGACGTTATGGAGCGTCTTTACTGCATGTATATGTACACATGTACATCTGGTTAATTTTTTTTCGAAATCAAATCATACAAAAGCCATTTCTTTTTGATGGCAATGCAAGATGAGTTTGGAATGACAAAAATTTTAGGATCATAGTTTGTGGTGAATTTATGGTTTAAACTACGAACATAAGCAGTTAATATAGGGTGTAGGGGTGTCAATTACACATATTTTTTCACTATTCCCGTCAGGTTTCGGCCCATCATGTGGCATGTTTGTAGTAGACTGTGTGCATACCAGAGGTGAGACCAAGCCATTGCTTTCCAAGTCACAATCTCAAGACTTTGTCCTCAAGTCTTAAGTCGAGAAATGCAAGTCCCGAGTCAAGTCGCAAGTCCTACGCTTTGAGTTTTGAGTCCTTTTGAGCCATTTTACCAGCAAAATAAAAATATATCTTAATATATATATATAGTTTGTTTAATTAATATGTATATATTATATGCTGCATTTATTTATTTAATATATTTTAAAATCCATATTTATTTATCAAGGGCGGCACGGTGGCGGCACGGTGAAAATAAATTTGATAAACCAGTGCATTGAAACATTATAAGAAAACTAGGGGCTGATTATAATTTTTGCACCTTCAAAACCAATTATCAAGGGGGGGTTACTTTATTGCCCATCCAAAACCAATTGATGGTAGGTTTTGAGTTATTTTATGAAAATGCTGCGCTATGACTTACTTTCTCTCTCTTTATTTCTGAAGTAAAATTAAACAGACCTGACCCAAAAATTTGCATCCAGTAGTGCTGCAGTTAGTAATTGATTATTCTACTGACAATTCTATCGGAATAATTAAGTGTAAGGATAAAATATATTTTGTTTGGTTAAAGAGCAAGTTTGAATACACAAGAGAAAATGAGACATTTCACTTAATAATGAACGACCAATTGGTTTCCTGTTTTAGATAACAGTATTTTTTCTTAAATTCACCTTGTGCATATACCAGGAAACTGCATTTTCTCATCTCCAAACATTTCTAGTGAGGCAATATCAAACACAAATATAAATAGATTTCAGTTTAAACTTGGTATTTCTTGTATCAAAAACACAAGGCAATAATTAAAAAAAAGAGGAACAGAGGTTTGTCCTCTGTGTGATTGCGCACAAAGCTAGCTGCTAAACCAGTTTGACCTTATTTCCCTTGTGAAGCCCATTCGCACTGCAGTCTGTGTGGAAGTGAATTGTTAGTTTGTCAACATTATAATGGCCATCTCCCATCTGTAGTCCACAGGGGCGCAAGTTCAGGTGGCAGGGGACATGCTCCCCAACTCGACAGAGCGTGCCGTGACAATCTCCGGGACCCCAGAAGCCATCATCCAGTGTGTCAAACAGATCTGTGTCGTCATGCTGGAGGTATAACATCAAAAATACAAATCAGATACTATCAAATATATATGATAGTAGTACATGTGTATACACTGTATATTTCCATATATACTATATCTATCGATCTATCTATCTATATATCTATATATCTATATATCTATATATCTATATATCTATATATCTATCTATCTATCTATCTATCTATCTATCTATCTATCTATCTACATATACATACGAGTTCAACTGAAAAAGCCAAACAGACAAAAATAGAACTGACAAAAACAGAGGCACGGCTACTAGCAGACTGCCTGTTGCGGCATTGTTCAATGCTGTTTTCTTAACCCTGTAAAACCAAACAACCCCTAAAATAAGGGTTTTATTTCAGAAACCGACAAGTTCCATACTCATTTTATTGCAGGGTTACTTCATCTCCATCGAAGCCAACCACGAGCCCATTTGTATATATGTCATCATATAGGCTACTGGTCACTCATCACATACTGTACGTCCTCAAACCGCATTCATGTTTTCTTGTTAAGTTGATGCTAATTTAGCTTTGATTGTATTTCAAAGGGAATGTACAATATAACTTTCAACTCTATTTCCTATGGTTAATTGCTTGAAACTTTTCAAGAAATATTTACAAGAAGCTGCCATACAGACATCACCAACAAGTACTTCAAACAGTACAGAAAGCACATGGCTTACAAACATTTTCAAAATGTGTGGCTGGTTGGAAGGAGAGAGAGATTGGTGTGCCTCTTCCTTGGAAAACACCTGCATTCATTTTTTTCAAACATTATTTTTGGGGTTATTTCCACCTCAGACAAGTTCCTCAGACTCGCAGAGATATTCATTTTCTCCGCCCTCTTCAGAGAGGGAAGTCAATCCCCGCAGTGTATTCTCTATGCAAATGATGCTAAACGTGCTCATGGTAGTTTAAACCATACAAATTATTAGCGACAAAGAAGAAGGTATTGTCTGCTAGCATGAAGACAATCTACTGCTATAGCTTTACTGTTGTTTTCAGGAAGGCTGTGTTTAGGTAACCTGGTTCAGCAGGAAAATTGCACAGAATCGGACAACCTCAGATCCGTATCTGAATCATATGTGCATGAAATTCTGTGTGTGATTGTATATATATATATATATATATATATATATATATATATATATATATAGATATGCCACAATTCGAAACTCTTCCCAGGTGTCTTAATAAAAAGGTTGGAGCAAGGACCTCTCGTTATTGCCTTCTTAGCGGCTATTCCGGCCTCTCACGTGACTGTTTTTCAAAAAATGTGACTTGTAAATAATCTAGTGACTTTTTATGGTGTTCTGGAAACTGGGAGTCTCCCTCCACAGTAGGAGATGTTTACCTCTCCGTGTACAGACTGCAAATAAATTGCCACCACTGGTTAATATAACCGCATCCCCTATACTTGATTGGTACCAATGGGCTGGCACTTAGCCAATAGAATCTGTTCCACTGCTGCAAATCAAGTGTGTTTAGCATTGTACAGTAGCTTCATGATACATGCAAAGCACATAAGCGCAAGAGGAAATTTGATTAAGCCCACCACTGTCTTGAACAGCCTTGTTGCTGGGCACAACTTGATTCATCAGCAGTCATTACAATAGATTGGGAAAGTCCCATGATTCCTGTGCAACCTGCTTTCACAGAAAAAAAAAGCAAACATGGGCAGAATCGTACTACAAATACAGGTGTGAGGATCATCATGTATTGCTGGAGCCAAGGAGACGACTGAAGCGCTATTGATCACCACACAGTCAAGACTGTCTCACACTATCATTGTACAAGGACATTGTTAAAAGTAAAGCTGAAGATTCGGAAGATCACTATCACATGGATGTCTCCACACGTATTGACTGAGCTGAAAAACAAGAAACCTTTTTTTTATCTCTTAGACCTATCACTCTCGTGTATCTCTCTCTCTCTCTCTCTCTCTCTCTCCTAGTCTCCACCCAAAGGTGCCACGATCCCCTATCGCCCGAAGCCTGCTTCCACCCCTGTCATTTTTTCAGGGGGCCAGGTAAGAGTCCAGCTGGCCGAATTGCATTGGTTTACAACAAGAGTCAACCCAAAGGTCACGAGACCATCAAATGTGTATATGCTGACACAACATTCACACAAATAGCATTAAACACAAACACAATAAATATTAAAGCTGCAAGCAGCAATGAACAGGCCATCACACCGCATTTTCCATGGGGAATCCTCAAAATGATCATCAAACTTTGACACCATTCTCTGACATTTGATGGCAAAATTACCCCAAAAAAATTAAATAAAAAATAAACAGCTTCAGTTTAGCTACATGCTTCAGGATTGGGGATGATTTGGGTAAATTCCCTACTTTGTAAAAGTACAAGCCCTGAAATTAGTTCAGAAATTTCCAACTTCCTATTAAATTTCCTGGATCAGTCATTAAGATTTTTGTATATCCTGTTGTGGTACACATATTCACCAAATTCACTATCATTTGTTGAAACAGATTTGTGTAATTTTCCATGGGGCGCTTTTGCGTGAGATTTGGAAATCTTGTCTGGAGCCCCTAAAATATTATACATTTTTACCAGAATACACAAACAAAAAAACATAATAAATTCATTGGTTCTCAAACTGGGGTCCCCAGAACCCTGTTTAAACAAAAGGGGTATTATTACACTCATAAAGTCCTATTTTTTATTGAAAACAAAAATGTGTTTTTTGTGTGAATACAGGCCTAAAATGTGTAATTTTACAAGAAAAAGTTGCATTTTTTTATTGTTAAAATATGACTTTCATTGGTAAACTTCCACTTTAAATAGCAAAAAAAAAATGAAGACTATCTTGGAAAAATACAACTTTATTCTTGTAAGATTTTGAATCATAATCCTGACAAAATGTCTTTGCGTCAGCCTCACAGTTCTGAGGACCCGGGTTCAATCCCCGGCCCCGCCTGTGTGGAGATTGCATGTTGCCTGCGTGGGTTTTCTCTGGGCACTCCGGTTTCCTCCCACATCCCAAAAACATGCATTAATTGGAGACTCTAAATTGCCCGTAGGCATGACTGTGAGTGCGAATGGTTGTTTGTTTGTATGTGCCCTGCGATTGGCTGGCAACCAGTTCAAGGTGTACCCCACCTCCTGCCCGATGACAGCTGGGATAGGCTCCAGCACGCCCGCGACCCTAGTGAGGAGAAGCGGCTCAGAAAATGGATGGATGGACTACCGGAGACAAATTCCTTGTGTGTTTTTTGGCAAAATAAAGATGATTCTGATTCTGATTCGGATTTATTCACATTAAAATGTTTCATCTCTAAAATTTTCTAAATTGTAATCGTAACATGACTTTTTCATGAAAATAGGCAATTTTTCAATCCCCAAACAATTCAGGGGTACACATAGATTAATTAAGGATTATGAGGGGGTCCTTAGAAAAACATCTCCACTGTAAAGGGTTCCTGGACCAAAGAATTTGAGAACCCCTTGTTCTAGTTGTGGTCTCTGTGTGTCAACTTTTAATACTGACTGTAAAATGACTGAACATGATATGAATTTGCACACTGTTAAAAACAACTAAACAATCATTGTACATATCGAGACAATAATGATACCTGTGTATCTTTACATATTCAGTTGCATGTATGTTTTAACTATGCCTATTTTCAATGTCTCCCACAGGCTTACACGATTCAGGGACAGTATGCCATTCCACACCCTGATGTGAGTTTTTAATTCTCTTCCAATATTAAAATTCTTCAATTATCCAGAAGATTGAGAATGTGGGATCAAAAAAGTGACACCCCTTCTCTGACATTCTTTAAAGTCAGTTGCAGATCTCATTCAGATCCCGCAAATAACAAAAGCGTGGTCACCGTATTAATGTCAGTCCCTCCCATAATTTCCAGTTTATCGTATAGTGTCCCATTAATAATCTGCTATCATCTATCCTTGTCGCAAGAGCATCTCCGGAGCTACCTCGTGTCAGATAGACTAATTCAAAGTTGGACAGTGATGGATGCGCTTGAAGGTAACGCAAGAAGGTACAATCACTCAAGAGCAGACTTGACATCCTCTTTCACCCATTAAAAGTCTATAAAAAGGGAGAATCAGAATTGAAAGCACCCGTTTTCCCCGTTTTCCAATGGAAACCAACACTGCCGCACGATAGCAATAACTTTGGACCGTCCATGGTGCTGTTACTCTAACATACAAAAAAAAAAAAACTGTCACTGGTTTAGATGTACAATACACGTGTATAATTATCTATCTTATGCACTCAAATCAGAATTTAGAGTTCAGAGCTCCATGTCAGAAACTTTCTCCTTTCTCTATCCTTCTCATGTTTTTTCCAACCCCTCCACCATCATGAATGTGTTCCCACCTATCCTCACCATCTCTGCTTTTGGGTTTACTACATTTTCTTGGTGTAAACAGTAACCTGTTAGTTGTACTTTCCCTCCTAACCCTTCAGCAGCTGACCAAGCTCCACCAGCTGGCTATGCAGCAAACCCCCTTTACCCCTCTCGGACAGACCACCCCCGCTTTCCCTGGTACGTACCCACAAGACCCTGTAGACGTGTCCTTTTCTGTCGTCATCCTGACGAACATTTTTATCCTTTCCCTTCTCTTACCTTCCACCTTATCTCCTTTTGTTTTAATTTCAGCATGACTTGCTATCTGTACATTTTTTTTTTTTTTTTTTTAGAGAAGAAAAACATTAGACCTTTTAAAAGCAAAATGGACACTGACAAAATATATCCGTGATATAATAATGTAATTATTATGACTTGGCAAAGGCGATGCATCTGTCCTTGAGAACACTTTAGGTTATTTCATTCCCATACATGATGAAGGTATAATCATATACTGAATCACTTACAGATTTAAAGTGAACCGTAATGCATCAACATTGATATTTGCCAAACGGTTGGTATCATCTAATGGATGCCTAAATAGCATGTGATGGCAATGATGTAGGAGTTTTATTATCTCAATTTTCCACCCTTACATTATATGACGTGAATTTGGGAAACTTAAACTAAAGAAAGTCCCCATTTGAAAAAAAAAATGATTTAAAAAAAAAAAACATACACTTTTTGTGATACATGTTGTTAGCACATGGCTACACGGTGGGTGTTTAACAAATCGATGAGTGTTTAACACATCTTCCTCACAGTTCAGAGGTTGTGGGTTCAAGTCTGGCCTTCATGTGTTTGCATGTTTTGCCCATGCTTGCGTGGTTTTTCTCCAGGTACTCCGGTTATTCCCACATTCAAAAAACATGCATGTTGGTTAACCGAAGACTAAATTGTCCTTAGGTGGGAATTAATGTGCGTGTGAATGGTTGTTTGTCTGTATTTGTGTATATGTGCCTGCGATTGGCTGGCGACCAGTCCGGGGCATGCCCCGACTCTAACCCGAAGTCAGCTAGGATGGGCTACAGAATACCCGTGACCCTGGTGAGAATGAGCAGTATAGAAAATGGATCGATGGATGGATGTTAGCACATTAAAAAAAAATTCCTTCTGGTACCTTTTCAAGCAGGGGTTCTCAAACCTTTTTCCTTTTTTTTTGTTTTGGTGCTGGGGCGATTTTTCTTAGAACCTCAAACCTTTTCAAATAATACAACAATAATTTATTGGATCACATTTTTTCGGACCGCCAAGCTACAGCTCGCGGACCCCTTGAGATCTGGGAACCCTAGTTTGAGGACCACTGTTCTACAGTCCTGTGGTTTAAATTCCCGTGGATGACTCGCAAATTGAGTCACTGATCGTGTAACAGTTAATACGTTGGTTCAGTGTGGGTTAAATTCCCATTCAGTGGTGGGATGAATGTGTGTGTAAAAGGTAGGTCTCTTTCTGTGCCGTGTGATTGACTGAGGACCAGTCCAGCCTGTAGTCTACTGCCAGCTTTCTCCGACCTTGAACAGGACAAGCAAATGGATGGTCTCGCAAATTTGGTTCAGCTGTGAAACAAAGCATATACAAGTCGGACAGGATTAATAGTTTTAATAGTGAGGTAGCAACAATAAAATTAAGAATAGCAAGCAATACTTACTTTTCAATGCTGCTATGTTTGGACATCATCAACCAAGCCGTTGAAGACAATTCTCTGTCAGCAGCAGCACTGAGCAAACTGTAAGTGGCTTTGAAGAGTAATTTCAATCGATAAACTCAATAGCAGCAACAGAATGTGTTTTTTTTCTTGTGGTATTAACAGATCAAATGTGTGGATTGCAGGCCCACCACTATCCATAAGACTAAACCTAAACTGGGTATACACAAAACACTTTTGATCATCTTAACCGATTGATTTAAATGTGAGAGACTCCACACGACAATGAAAAAAAAAAATACCCAAATTACCAACACATAACACACCTAATATCTCTCCCGACAATTCTGGATCTGTTTCCCCAAATTAGAAGTCTGGTGTAGTACCAAGACTGACTTTTACAAGGCAGCAAGGTGCCACAGGACATCCAGACTGCTGGGAAACACAAAGAAAGAGAAGAAGAAATAGGCCGACAAGAAGAAATTCCTTTGTTTTTGTAGTATGCTGAAAATACTGAAGGGTTTCAGATCAAAAGATGAATATAAGACAAAAGTTCTGAATTCCAGGTTTTATTTCATGGTATTTACATCTATATGTGTTAAAAAAAACTCAGGACAGAGCACCTTTTGTTTGAAGCCGCCCACTTTTCAAATGAGCAAAAGTATTGGAACTGATGGATGTTTATCGTTGCTCAGGTGTTGCCTTTTAGATTGATTGCTTAAACATTAGCTAGTGCTTGTTTTTGGCTTTGGGTTTCACCTGATAAAACTGCATTTTCTGTTAAACAAACATGAAGACCATAGAGCTGTATATGGGAGAAAAGCAAACCATTTTGAAGCTGAGAGAAGAGGGAAAATCAATCAGAGCTATTGCCCAAACATTGGGCATAGCCAGTCCAACAATTTTGGAATGTTCGGAAATAGAAAAAAACTATGGCTCTACAGAGCAACAGACATCGAACAGGTCGGCCAAGGGTATCAACAGCAGTTGATGATAGAAACGTGAGATCTGTGAAGCAACACCCAAAGACAACAGTCAGTGACATCACTGCCAACCTCCACAGGGCAGGGATGAATCTATCACAATCCACTGTTCGAAAAAGACTCTGAGAGAAGAAATATACAGGCCATACCACAAGATGCAAACCACAGATTGGATTTTGCAAAGAAGCACAGAGACAGTATATGTGTACACCTGCACATCTGTACTGGTTAAGGGTTAAATAAATTAGTGGCTGAGTCGACTTGTTGATTTTACCACTGCGCAATAACTGTTCGGGCTTGAAGTCAATCAATCACGTGTTCTGAGTTTATCAGCACGCTCTACTTCCTCCTTCCAGTAGCCACCCCTGATTTACTCAATCACAAAATCACACGCATACACCTTCACTGCCTCACAGACAGTTTGAATTTTTAATCTAGCAATAATCCACTTAGCATGGTTGCTACAATACATTATTGCAATGCTTTCTCTCCTGTGATTTTCTTTTTAAATTTATAGTACAGTAACCAGTAGCGACCCTGCGGTTGTGTTCTCTGAGTTGGTGTTAAAAGTTTACAATTTCCGACTGTCTGTGGGGCAGTGAAGGTGTCTGAATGTGAATGGATGAGTGACTTGAGGGGTGGGCAATTGCACCCATGGATGGCTGGAATGCTAAATCTATGACGGGGAAAGCTTTAATTTGGAGACGGAAGGCAAACAGTTGCGCAGGTAGCGAGTTGAAAACTTCAAAAATATGAATGATGCCATCGCTTAGTCGACGACATCAACTCGGCTGTCATCAGTTAAGCGTCGACTACAAAAAAATCTGAGGTCGTTCAACCCCTAGTACTGTGAATGGCTAAAATAGAAACTACAGTATGCTGTGACCATTGTCAGTTTACCCTTTTAGAATGTATGCATGTGCAAAGTAAAAGTAGACATTAACACAGTCTTTATGTCATTTCTAGGACAATATAAATCCCCTTGTTCCTTTTAGGGTCCTCGCCATCTGAATTCACAAAATACAGTTATTACCCCAATATAGTTATATGTTGACGCAGCACTTCACTGAAGGGCTGCGAGTGTGGGCATAGTGTGCAAGTCTTCTTAAGCAACTCTTTGGACAGTTTCCAAACCGTGTAGAGACACTTTCCCCAAAACAACAGCAGATCCTGGGAGAGAAAACTCCAAAAAACGTAGTCAACATGCCACAGAGGCACAGCACTGTAAAAGCTTCTCTTTTTTTTTTTCTTTGTTATTATTATTATATATTTTTTTGCTAATTTGCAATTAAGGGGGTTTGGGCATGGTCATTTTCATTTATGAAGAAAATGCAGTTTTTGTGAGAACATGCTCTCTGAAGACTTACTTCCTACCGTTTCCTTTGATGTGTTAGGTAAGGTTGTTATTCATGAATGTCTTTCCACATTTAAAAACAGTTCACAGCTGTCGTCAAAATACCCTAAATTACAGCACACTTTACATCCCTTAGCCTGCTTTCAGGAGTGGCTGCATGTTGAGCACAGTCTAAAAAAAGTGCACATAAGGCCCCCCAAAGATAGCATGAACTGTCTTTTCCCTTGCGGAGGCAGTATTTCATTAATAAGACACTGATTTACACTTGTCAATAAGTTTCTGGCACATACAAGGACATACGGTATCACCAAACACAAATGCCCACCCACTCCCGCCAAGTCAACAATTCCACCGAGCAATCAAGTATGTGTCACTTATCAAAGGCTAATGACTAGCTTTACAATGATGAATCTGCATGGCATATACCCGCCAAGTCATGGGCGAAGAAACTCTCTGCGGAAGGAGGTTATCATGTAAATTAAAAACTGTGATTTCACAATTGGAAAAATTCAAAAATGCTTGCTCACTGACATATTTTAGGAAATAGGTAGCTAACAAACGATCACACTGTTTGTTCAATTTCACACTGATGGGTGGCTAGGCACCAGAGCCACAAGCAATTACATACATGCAATTAATAAGTAAATTTTCCATACTATGGACACTTTAAGCAAAGCTACACCCCTCCATTCATGCTTTCAGGAAGTGAAGCACAGGGAAGATTGCGTTGATAATGTTGACATCAAAACAACTACTGTGAGATGTAGGCCTTTCGCAACTTCCTCTCCCTTCAAGTGGTCACAAAGCGAGACCTCCATTATTCCTCAAGATACAAGTATACTCCTACAAATGTTCAGTTATGGCTCAAAAAAAGCTTGACCTTTTCAACTATTGTTTTTTTGTTTTGTTTTTTCTTTGTTTGACCACTTCAGGTTTGGATCCGACTCCCCCGGCCAGCACCCATGAGCTCACCATTCCTAATGATGTGAGGAAGGTTTCTGAAATCTATTTAGTCTAAAGTTCCACTGATGTTCTTTTTGATTTATGACTTTAAGAACATTTACAGTAAACTTGCCTATTTGCGGTTCGCAAGTTATAAATGTACATATTTGTGTTTGTGGAATCTATTGACTATCGGCTGAAATACTTACCTATTCGTGTATTTTTGTGCTCTCTCTGTCATGCCCTAAGATACCACAAGATGGTGCCAAAGCTGTCTAATAGGAAAGTAGTAATTGTTATCAAGGAAGTATTGTTGAAGTGATGAATCTCAACTGAGAGACTCAGATCTTTGTATGTTGGGAAGGAGCTCATTTTAGCCTGGATTATGATTGGACATTATCTTCGCATGTACAAAGTGCATGTACAAGTGCACTTACGGTGCATTTTTTTTTCTAGCTCAAAGCCATTAAGCCATTTATTTTTCAAGTCTAATGTTGTAATATGAGTTTGCATTGATACGTGTGATTAAAATATTAATACAGGCAATCATAAAAAAAATAGGGGCGTCAACTACTTTTTTTGGCATTTCGCGATAGAACTCGGTCCCTATGGCGTTTACTGTACTATACTGTTAAAAACCCTGATTTCATGTCACCTCAAACTATTGGAACTTCACTTGCCTACTTAAAAACAGCCAACTTCCTTGAATGATTCAACTCCAGTGACAATCTAACCTGCCTGCTATTATTCCAGCTCATAGGCTGCATCATTGGACGCCAAGGAACCAAAATCAACGAGATCCGACAAATGTCGGGGGCACAGATCAAGATTGCAAACGCCATCGAAGGCTCATCCGAGCGACAGATCACCATCACCGGGACGCCTGCTAACATCAGCCTCGCCCAGTATCTCATCAATGCCAGGTAACTGCACTATTACTAGCTTAGGCAAATTTGAAAGCTAATACAAACCTAGAAGACAGAGGTGTCCAAAGTATGGCCTGGGGAGGGGCACTTGTGGCCCGCTGCATATTTTTATTGGCCCGCCGCATACTCTAATAATAAATTTAAACATGACCCACATCAAAAGGTTTTAGAACAAACATTTAAAATGTTGAGAGACAGCACACCATTATTTATGTATTTATTTATTTAATTTACAACACACTGTTTCACTTAAAAATAAACAATACAACAAAGGTTCAATCATACAAGATGTCATGTTTTACTTATATTGTTTAAATACACTAAAATAATAGTTTAAAAGATTATAATGAATGAAAAGTTAAATAAAAATTTGTCAGATGATTTCTTTTTTTATTTAAAGTTGTAACATTTTTGTGTTACCGGATATCACATTTTCAATCTGAAATTTAGGTTTTTAATGACATTTGATTTAAGATTGTAACACATTTTGAATGTACTGTAAGATACTGCATGTGGAACGGTGGTCGACTGGTGAGGACATCTGCCTCACAGTTCTGAGGACCAGGGGTCAAATCCCGGCCCCGCTTGTGTGGAGTGTGCATGTACTCCCCGTGCATGCATGGGTTTTCTCCAGGTACTCGGGTTTCCTCCGACATCCCAAAAACATGCATGGTACAACCCAATTCCAATGAAGTTGGGACGTTGTGTTAAACAAATAAAAACAGAATACAGTGATTTGCAAATTATGTTCAACCTATATTTAATTGAATACACTACAAAGACAAGATATTTAATGTTCAAACTGATAAACTTTATTGTTTTTAGCAAATAATCATTAACTTAGAATTTTATGGCTGCAACACGTTCCGAAAAAGCTGGGACAGGTGGCAAAAAAGACTGAGAAAGTTGAGAAATGCTCATCAAACACCTGTATGGAACATCCCACAGGTGAACAGATTAATTGGGAACACGTGGGTGCCATGATTGGGTATTAAAAGAGCTTCCCTGAATTGCTCAGTCATTCACAAGCAAAGATGGGGCGAGGTTCACCTCTTTGTAAACACGGGTGTGAGAAAATAGTCAAACAGTTTAAGGACAATGTTCCTCAACGTACAATTGCAAGGAATTTAGGAAATTCATCATCTATGGTCCAGAATATCATCAAAAGGTTCAGTGAGTCTGGAGAAATCACTGCATGTAAGCGGCAAGGCCGAAAACCCTCAGGCAGAAACTGCATCAAAAACCGACATCAATGTGTAAAGGGTATCACTACATGGGCTCAGGATCACTTCAGAAAGACTGTAACAGACTGTTATGGACGCAAAGTTCGAAAACCAGCATCTGTGATTGTATGGGGTTGCATTAGTGCCAATGGCATGGGTAACCATTAATGCTGAAAGGTACATACAAGTTTAGGAGGAACATATGCTGCCATCCAAGCAACGTCTTTTTCATGGACGCCCCTGCTTATTTCAGCAAGACAATGCCAAACCACATTCTGCACGTGTTACAACAGTGTGGCTTCGAAGTAAAAGAGTGCGGGTACTCGACTGGCCTGCCTGCAGTCCAGACCTGTCTCCCATTGAAAATGTGTGGCACATTATAAAGCGTAAAATACGACAACCGAGACCCCGGACTGTTGAACAGCTGAAGCTTTACATCAAGCAAGAATTGGAAAGAATTCCACCTACAAAGCTTCAAGAATTTGTGTCCTCAGTTCTGAAATGTTTATTGAATGTTGTTAAAAGAAAAGGTGATGTAACGCAGTCGGAAACATGATCCTGTCCCAGCTTTTTTGGAACGTGTCGCAGCCATAAAATTCGAAGTTAATGATTATTTGCTAAAAACAATCAAGTTGATCAGTTTGAACATTAAATATCTTGTCTTTGTAGTGTATTCAATTAAATATAGGTCGAACATGATTTGCAAATCATTGTATTCTGTTTTTATTTATGTTTAACACAATGTCCCAACTTCACTGGAATTGTGGTTGTAGGTTAATTGAAGACTCTAAATTCCCCGTAGGTGTGAATGTGAGTGCAAATGGTTGTTTGTGTATGTGTCCTGCGATTGGCTGGCGACCAGTTCAGGGTTTACCCCGCCTCTCGCCTGAAGATAGCTGGGATAGGCTCAGCACATCCGCGACCCTAGTGAGGATAAGCGGTACAGAAAATGGATGGATGGATGGATGTAAGATATTGCCTTTTTATTTAAAAAAAATTAAAAATGTAAACAAAGCATAATAAAAATGTCATGCTTTTTAATATTGTAAATTGAATGTTGCAAAATATCATGCAATTTTTTATCTTTTTTTTTTTTTTTTATATCACAGTAATACTAAAACTGTTTTGCCATGTCACCGGTACCACCAAACTGTAATTTAGACTTTTTTTTTCTTCTTCTAAGTTTAACTGCTTAACATGTGTTGACCTACAATATATTTAATTGGTTTTAGCGGTTTCATTAACACAGGGTGAAGTAACTCCCATCTTCCTTCTATTTATCTATGGACGTCCCTGCTACAAGACATTATCAGGCTTAATAAACTACTGCGAATTTTGATTGTCTAAGCATCTTGTTTTTTGGTTTAGTTTTACTGTTCTGCCCATTTATACACATTATGTCTCAGGAAACACTGGTATTTGGCAGCTATCCGATACATTGTCTGGACTTAATCGAGTAGAGAAGTGGATTGTGAATAAATAAAATCACCAACAAATGCAAGTTTGCCACATTTTATGGCCCCTGTATCTCAGCAGTCCCAAAACACTGTATACAAAAGTTCCAAATAAAACTCAATTCAAAAGGTTTATTGCTATTCACATGACTTTTTTCTCACCATCTCGCCTGCAAATCAACAAACACAATCTACGTGATGTTTCCAGCTTTGACAAATCCAAAATCTACTGATTAGACACGATCGCCATTAAATGCAGGGAAACCCTTGTATCCACAAGTACGACTTTATGTGACTTCTAAGGGTGAAATCAAATAACAAGCTAAGCAGAATTTAATAGCGCTTGCTTTCCTTAAAATATATAGTGTAATGGTTTCAGAATTTTTTTTTTCCTCTTGTATTTTACTGTTTGTATGGACTGTTCTTGAAAAGCACCTAGATTGTTTAGAAAGGTGCTATAAAACAGGTATTATTATTATTATTATTATTATTATTTCCTATAACTCCAACGGCAGGTTCAGGGACGTGGCCGCCATGTGGAATGACCCCTCGGCAATGACTACATCCTGAAGTGGCCTTCCAAAAACTGGCTGTGATTTCAGACAACTCACAACAATAATCAGTGTATTACCCCACGGATTTACTTACGTTTGCATTGTCATATAAAGCCTGTAAGAAACTTTTGTATTTGTATTTTAATTGCTGTTATTATATAGAAAGTGTATCACTAAGGGAACATCTTTGATATTTTGTGAAACATTTGTTTTTATTTATTCATGTAAATCACCCTCAGCTGATAAACTAAACTAAATTAATCTTGGTATCTGTTTGGAAAATTCAAATAGTTTTTTTTTATTTCTATGTATGACCTATTGCTGTGACTTGTGCGTTTGTTCGTGTCTAACATGTTTCATCATTAAAATTCAGTTTAAGAGCAACCAATCAAAACAAAAGAACAAAACAAACAATATGAATTGCTATAGTTAAGTATGTATACAGTATATATATATATCTATATATATATATATATAAATACAGTGTGTGTGTCTGTATATATAAATCGTCCTATTTTTTTGCTTTCTCAGGAACAGCAATAATGACCCGGAGCACATCTAATTATTCAAAGCAGAGCATAAGTTAGCATATTTCCACAAAATATCTATTTACTATTGTTTTCCTTTATATATATATATATATATATATATATATATATATATAAATTGTTACAGCAATATATATATATATATATAAAACACATTCAGAACTTTGTAGCCTGCATGGACAAAGTTTGAGTTTACCATTGCATGCTTACATCCCCATCTTTTGGGGATTTTTTTGTAATACAGTAAGCTGACTGGGTAGCTGTGTCCCTCATGTTATGTAGGTCATATTGACCTAATTTAAAGGTCCCATATTTTGGCTATGTAGACCTCCATAGAGTGACTCTCTAACATAGACTTAGAATAAAAGTGTTAATTTCATTAAAAAAAAAAACACCTTGATTTTGTCATGCAATTGTCCAGAAAACGCCCCTCTGAAAGCTACTTCTATTTGACCCAGTTTTGTCTCTGCTTTTTCCATATTTGGCTAAGACCACGCCCTTTCCTCTAATTGGTAGCCTTTGTGTAGAAGACCCACTTTTTTTTATGTTGCCAGGGCTGGCTTGGGAGCAGAGAGTTAGACAGAGATCTTCGCTAGTGATGTAGATAAGCTTGAGAAATTTGAATGACCTGATTTCAGGCGAGCAAGCCAGAGGGGTAGCAAGCTGGTAGTCTAGTGAGACAGCGGGTCGTCCAACTCATCACTGCCTCGCTCCGTCCGCCGTCCGCACAACACAGACACTGTAGCCCAAATAACACATAACACCTCATGGAACATGCATTGTTTGGGTTGTAGGTATAACTTGCTAGCAAACTGCATGCTGTAATGTTAAAAATAAGTTATTTTTGAATTTTGCGCTGGACAGCCACTGATGGAAAGAAGGAGCTCAGTACTTATGTAGTGGGGGAGGGCCGACTCCCGACTGGTTAGAGTGTCAGCCTCACAGTTCTGAGGACCCGGGTTCAATCCCCGGTCCCGCCTGTGTGGAGTTTGCATGTTCTCCCTGTGCCTGCGTGGGTTTTCTCCGGGCACTCCGGTTTCCTCCCACATCCCAAAAACATGCATTAATTGGAGACTCTTAATTGCCCGTAGGCATGACTGTGAGTGTGAATGGTTGTTTGTTTCTATGTGCCCTGTGATTGGCTGGCAACCAGTTCAGGGTGTACCCCGCCTCCTGCCCGATGACAGCTGGGATAGGCTCCAGCACGCCCCGCGACCCTAGTGAGGAGAAGCCGCTCAGAAAATGGATGGATGGATGGGAGGGCCGACTCACGCCAGAAAATGTTCGGACCTCTGCTTTGTTTTAGCCACACCCCAAAAATCCGGACAATGGTGAAGAAGAGTTTAATGCAATATCTCAAAAAGTCAGGAATACATTGTTCTCAGTTTTTGCAAATTTCCATCACTTATCTTCAAACATATTTAATGCATTTAAAAATCAGAAATCAGTTAAATCACTCAATAGCAATCAATAGCAATTTAGCAAAGTTTCAAAACCAGTGCTTATGTTTAAAAAAAAAACTCAATGTCAATGGAATTAGCACCATTGAAGCACAATCTAAGAAAAGTAATGCACTGTGTTTTTTTTTTTTTTCATGTTTCTGACACTTTTAACATGTCCCGGGTCAAATTGACTCAGGAACGTTATTGCTGTTCTCAAGAAATGAATGTAACAGGAGGATTTAAAAAAAGAGCAGAGAGGGGTTGTGAAAAAAAGATTAAGCACATAACAAGCTGCTGTGGTATAATTTCTCCTCCTCCAATGCACACATTCTTTCACTCCTTTTATGTTTATTTTTTTTCTTTTGTACTGTTCTAGGTTGACATCTGAAGTCACCGGAATGGCCACACTCTAATTTCTACCCATCTTCCCTCTGTGCATCACATGGCATACCTTGAGATAATGTTACTGTACCGTGTTGATTTACTACTCTGTGTTAGATCGTCTTGATATTTAAGTGATGTCAACATTTGCTGTAAATACAGTATGCAATTATTCACCCCTATCTGCAATCACTTTTGTTTGGTCCTTGAAACTGTTTTGTTTTGTAATTTACTTTCCTTATATAACTTTCGTAATAACCAACTACATTTTAGAAGTTCTATTCAGACTTTTTTTGTTCTGGGTTTGCAATTGAAAAAAATATTTTTACTGGATTCACTGTATATATTATAATTTGAAAAAGAAAACAAAGCATAGGGATTGTTCTTTTTTGGTTTGTTTGTTTTACCTTTTCTATTTAGTTTTGCAAACTTTAAAATGGGTCTGTTTGACCCGCAACATAACATGAGGGTTAAATGACACCTGTCAAGTGGAGACAGAACTCTAAATGCATGCCAACAAAGAATTTGTTCACCCAATAACACAAAACACTGAGTCATGTTACTAATGTTGAAATAGACGTACATGAGAAACTGCAAAGACAAGGGCTGGTGTACATACAGTACAACATTTAGAGAATTAGTTCTGGTGTCAAAAGACAAGATGGCTGGAAGCAAGCAACAGTCATCTGTGTTTTTATATATTTTCTTAATTAAGTATTTGACAGGCGGCAGCATGGTTGATGATTGGTTAGCACATCTGGCTCACAGTTCTGAGGACCCAAGTTCAAATCTGGCCCCACCTGTGTGGAGTTTGCATGTTCTCCCCGAGCCTCCGGTGTCCTCCCACATCCCAAAACCATGCGTGGTAGGTGGATTGAAAACTTGAAATTGTCCGTAAGTATGAGTGTGAGTGCGAATGGTTGTTTGTTTATATGTGCCCTGCGATTGGCTGGCAACCAGTTCAGGGTGTATCCCGCCTCTTGCCCGGAGTTTTCTGGGATAGGCTCCAGCACTCCAGCGCCCCGTGTGAGGATAAGCGGTATGGAAGATGGATGGATAGATGGATAGTATTTGACAAGCCATTCAAGAATAAAAAATAAAATACCAGTTGACGCAAGCCTATGACACGTCTTCTATACAAGACTACTGTGGAAAAAAAAAATATTTCTAACTAGTTTATTTTTAACAAATTCAAGTGAATATACTGTAGATCGAATAAAAGACTGACATAACATATCTAGTATGTGCTGACTCCATGAGTGGCTGAAAAATACAGGTATATACAAACATGCCTATAGGTTTAAATCCATATTTGGGACTAGACGATTAAACAGAACACGAACAATTAATCGGATTGAGGTTATGTTTCACACAGTTGTTATTGCTACTTTTTAGAAATCTTTTTAAATCCCTGAGGCTGGATTTACAATGCAGGTCCAAGTGCCCAATTCCAACTTTATGTCTACTGTGTATACAGTTTTTAAATACACTTTGTATACTGTATAAATATCAAGTGACACTTTTACGATATGAACGTGTTTACAGTCATACGACTCACAAAATAACCTGCATGCTCAGATCCCTAAATTTCACGTAAATAGCTCCACAAGCATCAACCCCGGGCAGCAACAAGGCAGAAGTAAAGAATAATACATAAATTATAAAAATATTTAACATTATATACTGTTTCGCTGACCTGGACTAACCTAGAATGACCATTACTGGAAAATATTTTCCTTATTTATTGCTCACTGTATCTATAATGTTGCATAGTAGTCCATGCTTTTTCTGTTGTTCAGATTTACACAAGGTGATTTTTTTTTTGGGCATACACGGGTGTATTAACGTCACCGATTGAAGAGGTTTATCCGATTTGTGCATTTACTGTATGTTGCAGCCGCATTGGCAGACATCTGATAACAATCAAATTGGTGTCATACACATTATGAGCCAGCCTGATTCAAATCTGAAGATCACTGGCGTTTTTTTCATGACGCATATCCCAACTGTGCCACTTGAGAGAACAAAAATAAATAAATCAGAATCAGGTCACTTGTACCATACAGTGTAAATTCAGTCTTATACGCCAAGAGATTATATTATTGCAATGATGTAAAGGCCTGTGGCTTTGTCACTGCACTTTTGGCTCAAGTAATTTGTAGGTTATTTGTCATTTTCTCACCTCAAACCCATAGGGGGCTGCATGTAGCATAACAGGAAGTTTCTATTGTAAATTCCTCCTTTCGCTTCAAAAATACTAAACTGCTCTCTGTGTGCGTTAAGGATGAGACTGCAATCAGCAGTGAATTTAAGCTAAAATTACAAAGGAAGTGACCGTGTTACAGGCGAGATGCAATTAAATGTAGCAGTACGTGTCTCTCAAAAGCGAGTGGTGTGTGATAATCTTTTGTCTGGGTAATTATCTTTGACTGACAGAGCGAATGGTAAAGGTGCTGAAGGAACACCTTGGTAACCTTTGTCCCTTTTACACCCACTGCCATCAGGTCAAGATCTCTGGGGACATGTAGAATAGAATAGAAGGGAGATACAGTACAATGGGTAGCTTTCACTCTACATTAACCCAGCCATAAATTGCACCTTTACAATGTTTTGTGAGGATCGTGTTTCAAAGTTCAAGTAAACCTGTGAAATGCACACAGGTACGGTGTACATTTTAGGACATCATGGCCAGGTTTCAGATGTGACACTGTCAAGTTGCTTTTAGTTCACCTTAACCCTACAGCAGCATGTATAAGCTTAAACGTAACCAGGTGCCATGAATGTCTTTGTTTGTTCATGAAATTGCACCATTGACTGGCAAAACATCAACCATACTATCAACATGGCCTTAGAAAAAATGCTTCCTTAGAGGAACAGCTTCAATCGCTAAATATGTTAGACATCCAGTTAGATGGCAGACAGGTCATGATTGTGGCGGAAAGGCCTTAGGCTGGAAGCAAAGACTCTCGAGCAAGCGGGTTAGGACAGTGATTTCCAACCTTTATGGAGCAAAGGCATATATTTTACAATTAGAAAATCTTACGGCACACCAACAAACAAAAATGTCACAAAAAGTAGATGCACAGTAATTACTGTATGGAATTCCTGCCATCTAATAGAAGAGCATTTATTTGTTCTGTCTGCCTCGCTGGCATATATAGAGGAACAAAGATACATTATTTCTTGTAAATGAATAATTTTTTGAACAGTTAAGTAAAATTTTATAATTTCCCTGAAGATCGCTCATGGCACACTAATGTGCCATGGCACACTGGTTGGAAATCACTGGGTTAGGAGGAATCCGGTGCAGAGTACAGGCAGGCAGGGAACCGGTTCCAAACCGGGAGTGCCAGATGTGAGTGGGTAACAAAATGGGAATAGAAGATTTACTGGTCAGAACATATAGTCACAATACAAACTATTATTGGGATTATAAAGTGACTGGATGCAACGAATTTAACAAAAGCTGTTGTTTAACTCTGGCAACATGGTGAAGTCCAAAGCCAGTTTAAGAGCAGGCGGCTACTAATTATTAGGATAATGTGCAGCAGCTGGTTGACTCCAACACGCCTTTGTCCAAACTTGCAATCAATTTGTCAATCTCAAACTCTCTCTCAATCTTTCAATCTCAAACTCTTTCAATTGTTTGAACTCAAACTCTCTCTCTCGCTCTCTCTCTCTTTCCCCCCTTTCTCTCTTTAGTTATCTCTCACTCTCTGACTTTCTCTTGCTCTTTCAGAATGACAGGGGAAAGGGCCAGAGGTCAGGTTGCAGAGACAGCAGACCTGACAAAATACTTCTGTAGGAGTAAGCCCTAATCTTAACCCTAACCCTCAATTCCATAAACATTCAAAATCTATTGTTGACACCTGGTGATTGTAAAGCTGATGTCTGATACCAGTTGCTTGGCAGATGTGCTCCTGAGATCTGTTGTATTTTTTTCCATCTTACAACTCAGGGTGTCCCAAAATGTGCACCGTACACAGGTCGTCTTGACACTTTATTCAGTGTGACCAGTTTGCAAAGATCTCTGTTGCCTTTGCTCATGCTTTCATGTATGCCAAGGTTGATTGCGAAAATGTGTCATATGATCATGTTTTTTAACATCTGTGTGGATGTCTATTTATTGAGGTTGACATTGGATTGTTTTGTAAACAGAGAATAAAGTTTGAGTCCATTTTTCCTTGACTTTGCTCTTGCTTATATTCTTTCTGATGTTTAGACTACAAGAAAAAAATTGATGAAAAGGATGCCTTCTAAATCACAAGTGAAACTTATTGTATACAGATACTTAGTATTACCCTACAAAACGGATAGTTTTGTACAGACGACAACGTTGTAAAAATGATTCCAGTTCACAGAGTGGACTCAGAAGAAAGGGCTAAATGGGTGTAACATATGGACTGACTAATGGGTTTAACATATGGACTGGCTTTGGCGACATCTTGTCACATCTTAGGGTGTTACAAAAAATGAGAACAAAATTATGTCTGGAAGCTATAAATAGTTGAGGATACAGTCGGTTGCACAGGGAGAAAAAAAGGTGAATTTGACCATAGCAAACCATAAATTGTATATTTTCTATGCTAAATGGAACATGAATGTGTCAAAGTGTGACTGGGGCTGCAATTTGTATTTCAGACCCTAAGGACTATATCTGACACCATATAGTTTGTGTCCATGGAAACTGGAAATTGGCTTCCACCAATGGAGGACATCCCTAATGTAACAACAATTGACATGCCAACAATCAATAGTGAAAATCTCACAATGATTTGTTCATACGCTGTTGGTGAACAACCAGCCATCCATTTTCGATAGCGTTTGTCCTTATTAGGGTTGCGTGTGAGTCAGCTGACTTTAGGGCGAGAGACGGAGTAGACCCCGGACTGGTCGCCAAACAATCGTAGGGCACATACAGACAAACACCATTCAACTCACATTCACACCAATGGACAATTTAGAGTCTTCAGTCAACCCAGGAAAAACCACATTAAGCATGGGGAGAATATGCAAACCCAACACATGGTAGGAACTGTGAACTGCGAGGCACACATCCTTACCATTAGGTCACCGCGTGTTTACCGCGCTGCCCCATTGGTGGACATCATAGTGCCAATATGTTTATGCAGCCTCTGAGCATAACCAGCTGGTCATACATCAGTGAGTGATCTCCCCTGGCTCTCCACTCTTGAGTTGGACGAATGTGTTTGTCTGTTTGGCGCCGTTCGTCGTCGTCCCGCGGGTAGGGACCAGTTAAATGTCTTCTCAAACTGTGTATAATAGAAATAAATGGGGATCATTAGAAACACTTCACAGGGATGTTAATCACGTGACAAATGTGGAATAATACCAGATTATTTCATATGGTAAACCTCATAACGACACCAACAGCAGATTTAACATTACCAATCACTGGCCTGATTTAAGAGAATTGCTTGATGTCGTCGGCTCATAAAATGATTGGTGGCAAATGCGTTGTGTCTTGTGCCAACCTAACAAAATTGACCTTGTGGTGTTCAATAATCCACCTTCTAATCTGAAAAAACACAAACAGGTATTTTTTCAGTTGTTATTATTAGCTACTTTAGCAATTTTTTGTTTGTGAGTTCTCAACTTTAGCAAAGCTATGGGAACATGTTGTTTTATAGCACTAAAGCCTGAGCCAATGCTAGCTAAATTTTTTTCCCCATTCTCAGTACAAGCACTATGTAAATTTAAAAAAATGGGAAACTATTTTGTCTGCAGAGAAGTTTTTCATTCATTTTGCAAGACAATCAAGATGGGCATTGTCAACGCTAGTTAGGTCTTAATTTAACGAAATAACAACCGCCATGCGACATGTTACTTTTCAGGCCTATCAACACCACCAAAGGGCTCATAAATTGACTGTGAAAATGCATTTTTACTTTATACTTGCATCTACAGGCGGCACGGTGACCGACTGGTTAGAGCGTCAGCCTCACAGTTCTGAGGACCCGGGTTCAATCCCCGGCCCCGCCTGTGTGGAGTTTGCATGTTCTCCACGTGCCTGCGTGGGTTTTTTTCCAGGCACTCCGGTTTCCTCCCACATCCCAAAAACATGCATTAATTGGAGACTCTAAATTGCCCGTAGGTGTGAGTGCGAATGGTTGTTTGTTTGTATGTGCCCTGCGATTGGCTGGCAACCAGTTCAGGGTGTACCCCGCCTCCTGCCCGATGACAGCTGGGATAGGCTCCAGCACGCCCGCGACCCTAGTGAGGAGAAGCGGCTCAGAAAATGGATGGATGGATACTTGTATCTACAGTATGAACACTTCAGAGTCTGTAGTGTTTTACTTTTAATCTAAATCAAGGAGTTGAATACTTTTAATTTCGCTAGTCCTTTTTTTACATATGCATCTTTACTTCTACTACTTCTTCAAGTGTTCACCGTTTTCAGCATTTACATGGAAACCTATGATAACTCCGACTAGAGACCCATTTTCACTGCATGAACTGCATTTTCAGGCTCCAAAAAACAAACGCTCTTGTTATATTTTTTAACAGTCCAACTTTAAAAGGGGTCAGTCAGAGTCAATAAGAGCTGTCTTGTTAATGGAATTGACTTTACTGTCTCTTATGGTGCAGCATTGGGTGTCAGTGAATGGACAAGGGACAAAACGACTTGGGAAGCCTTACTGGCGTTCAGTAAATGAACATCTTACAGGTCACCTTCTGCAGCAGTCTTTGCCGGCTGTTGAATGTGTCCTCTTTCAAGCAGTGTGTGTGCTTCCACACCGTCCCTGATTGCATTTAGTCATAAATTGCCACATGATGGAAGAGGAGAGGTAATTTAACGATAGTTTGATGTCAGAGCCATAGTGGAAGTACACATTCAGAGAATGATTTTCAAGAATTTGGCATGCAAGGGTAAAATGTGTAATACATAGACCAGTCGCTCCCAACCTATGCCTCACTGGTCCACTATTGTGTTTTCATCAAGAAATACAGCATTTTATGGAGTAATTACTGTTTTAATTGCTAAATACTGCATTTCTGTGGGACACCACCATTAAATAGATCGTATTTGTGACCAAGTATATCACCTTTGTGGTCAACTATTGTATTTTTGTGTAAAATATTACTATTACTATTATTATTTTTGTGAGCAAACAGTGTTTTAATTACTACATACTTAATTTACGAGTTAAACTACAATTTTCTTGGCCAAATAGTTCTTTTTTATGACTAAATATATACCTTTTTGCGACAATCTATTGCATTTTGAGGGATAAATATTGCTTGTGTGTCAGCAAATAGTGCTGTAATGGCTAAACATTTCAGTTCTGTGTGAAACCATCGCTTTCTTGGACACATTTTCCTAGATCATTTTTGTGACCAAATTCAGCCTTTGTCTGACCAAATGTAGTGTTTGAATGGTCAAATATGGCATTTTACCACACTGCTGGCTAAATCAATCCTTTCTGACGATGACTATCACTTTTTGTGTTAAAGTATTGCATTTTTGTGGGAAAATACTGAAATTACTTTTTCTGAGCAAAGATTGAGATAATAGTTTTTAAAATTATTTTGGAGAAAAAAACAGGCTTTTAGCAATCAAATATAGTGTTTTCAGTGCTAAATATTTCACTTCTGTGAGAAACTATACCACAATATAATAGGGGCCAAATTGTGTCTTTTCTTATTTTTTTGTGAATGGCTAAATATACAATTTCCTCATGACCAAATATATACCATTTCCTGGTCAAATTCAGTCTTTTTGTTTAAATGTTTAAATATTAAACTTGTTGGAAACTACACTTTCCTGCAGAACCACTGCATTTTTGTAACTTTTAGTGGTTAAATGTTATTTTTTTTGTCAACAAACACTCCTTTTGTGACAACATCGTGTTCTACTTGGTAAATAATTACCGTATTTTCACGACCATAAGGCGCACTTAAAAGTCTTAAATTTTCTCCAATGCTTTTCTTATAATGTGGCGTGCTTTATGTGTGCGCCGAGTTCCAAAATCTGTAAATGTTGTGTGACTTTAATGAGCGCTCTGGTTGACTGACTGGGAGCATTTCCTGCCAACATGCTGCTTATATAGAGGAAGGCGAACGTGACTGAGGACAGCATGTGGACATAAAGGGGGAAGGGTGCGTGTGACAGAGGACGGCAAAGACACGCCCCCAGTAGGTATATAGTTCCGGTATGTGCATCGGTTTGGCTAAGGACCCCTGAAAATAGCACCTACAAAGAGACACGCTTACGAAGCACAGTTTAAACTGCAAGCAATTAGTTACCCTGAGGAACATGTGAATTGAGCAGCTGCAAGAGAATTCAAGATCATTGAGTCCATGGTTCGCAAGTGGAGGAAGCAGGAAAACGAGCTTCGCCAAGTCAAGAAGACGAAGCTGAGTTTCCGCGGAAACAAGGCGAGGTGGCCCGAGTTGGATGACCAACTCGAGCAATTGATTAATGAGCAAAGAACACTCGGGAGAAGCGTCTCTACAGTCATCATTCGACTGAGTGCAATACCTTGGGATTTGCTATCATTCCGGGAGGCTTGACGAAGGAACTCCAACCGCTGGACATCGATGTAAACAGGGCGTTCAAAGTAAAGTTGTGAGCGGCGTGGGAGCAATGGATGACAGATGGCGAACACAGCTTTACTAAGACTAAGAGGCAGCACCGGGCAAGCTACGACAACATTTGTGAAGGGATTGTGGATGCTTGGGCTAACATGTCTGCTTGCACTGTTGTTCGAGCTTTCGTAAAAGCCGGCATCATTTCTGAGGGGCCGCACGGCAACGAGACTGACTCTGACAATGACGAGAGGGAACCTGGCATGTTTGATGGAGAACTTACCCAGCTGTTCATTTCGGAAACAGAAGATGAGGACTTTGATGGATTTGTGGATGAGGATTGATCAAAAAATAATGTGAGTACATAGTTAAATACTTCAATAAAGTACAACCGAACTCAGTTTTGCTCCCGCTGCCCTTTTAAAAACATTGTTTTAGCGTGCATGCATGCTACCGTATGTTTTAAGCTAGCGTATGTTTTACCATGCCTGTGCCCAATAATATGGTGAGCCTTATGTATGTGTTAAATACAGAAATAAACCCCGTAACTGAGACTGCGCCTTTTAATACGGTGCGCCTTAAGGTCGTAAAATACGGTAATGTTCGTGGGGAAACCGTGTATATTATGAAATTTTTGTGGAATAATATATCATAACTTTTTGTGGTCAAATATAATTTTTTTGTCAACAAACAGTCCTTTTGTGACAACATAGTGTTCTAATTGATAAATAATTGATGTTTGTGGGGAAACCGCTTTCCTAAACAAATAGCAGTTTGCTCCTGTAGTTTTTTGCCTCAACAGTCACAAAACAATATGGTCTACTTAAACTTAAAAAAGCAACGAGTTATTCGGGTTGCACATTCCTACTTCCTCGCCTCATTACAGAGATTAATAACTGACATTGTTTACAGGTCAAGGTTAACTGTGAAATATCGCGCCTTCTTTTACAATGGCCAAGCGAAAGAAGAATAGAATAGCAGCATCAATGTAGCGCTTATTCATGCAGGCAAACCGTAGGCTATACATTGGAACATTTTAAGTATTATAAATGATTTCTTTTCACAATCAATTCCTGTTGGATCTGGGTTGTGCGTGTCGCTCCAGTTTTGTGTTCATTATACCAGCCTGACGGACTGTAATGAATGAACACATTTTCATGGACATTATTTCATTATTTAGTTATGTAGATAGTGCTCCCATCCGGCTCTAAAAAGCTTTCTCGTTGAGTATTACAAGCTTATTAAATTTAAATGGTTAAAGTGTTTGGTGTTTGGAGTTGGCTGGTGACCAGTCCATGGTGTACCCACCTCTCGACCAAAGTCACCTGACATTAGCTCCAGCTCACCTAATGAGGACAATCACTATTGTAAAATTGATGGATACACGTTTTGTCATTTCTTTGCAAAACATGTATGTTTGTGATTGACAGCTTGCAGCTACAGGACATCAGCAGTTATTCATAGTTGTGTATGGTGCAGCTGTGCAACTACAGAGGGATATATTTATTCTTCCTTTTGGTCTATATTTGATCCATGCCAAACCCTGCAGGAAAAAGCTGCGGTCCTTTGGCTACTGGAGACCATTTAGTGCTGGCCGAGCATACAAATATTTCGTTTAAAAGCTTTTCTACAAAAAAATATATATATATATATATATATATATATATATATATATATATATATAGGGTAAGGACATGGATTGACGTAATATCATCAACACAAAATTGTGATATTTCATCCATCAATTTTCTTTATGTTATGCTGCATAAAGCAGAATAACAAAACATCGCAAATGTAGTGGTACTGAAAATATTCCCAAAATAAGAATTTCATGAAAGAAGGTTGGTATGAAAATGCCACAAATAAATAAGATCCATCCATCCATTTTCTGTACCACTGATCCTCAGTAGGGTCGCGGGCTTGCTGGAGCCTATCCCAGCTATCTTTGGGCGAGTGGCGGGGTACACCCGAACTGGTCGCCAGCCAATTGCAGGGCGCATAAGAAGAAACAACCATTTGCACTCACATTCACACCTGCGGTCAATCAACCTACCACGCATGTTTTTGGGATGTGGGAGGAAACCGGAGTACCCAGAGAAAACCCAAGGAGGTATGGGGAGAACATGCAAACTCCAGACAGGTGGGGCTGGGATTTGAACTCCGGTCCTCAGAACTGTGAGGCAGATGTGCTAACAAGTTCACCATGCCTGCCAAATAAGTAAGATTCAGCCCAATATGGGGTTGAAATATCGTGGTCATTTTTAGTCTGTACTAACATGGTACAATCTAATATCTGTGATCTGTGATCAAAGGTACATTTTTAAAAGTGATTGCTCTTGCTATGAAAATCATTGTGTACAGACTCTATTACATTTTGTTGTGCATGTCCAGAGTGAGCCAGTGCTTTGTTAAAACAGCAGAAAATATTTCTTTTTGTCAAATTTGGTGCGTAAAGACATTTACATTGTCTCAGACTGATCAAAATGGATTTATAGTGTTTAGGATAAGAGCGCTTGTAATTTTCCACCAAGAAAAGCTTACAGTGTAATTTGAAACTTTGTCACAGGCCAAAATAATGATTGGACTTGGGCTAAAAAAAAATAAAAAATAAAAAAACAAAACAAAAAACAGTAAAATAAAAAAAAAGTTTATGTTTGACTGTTGCCATTACTTTTACAATCTCTTGTCAAATCTTTATTAGACTACAAAATTATATCAAATACAAATGTTGCAAATGCTTGTGTAATAAATGTAAACATGCCTTGAGGTATTTTAGTGCCTGGAGAAGAGTAAATTAGATTTGTAAATCAGCTGAATCTAACCATGACGAGTTACATCTGTGGACCGACAATAGTGTACTACCCATTTCTCATATTACGAGGCCTTGCGCTCTGGTAATCCATGCGCATAACAACTAAAAATAAATCACATTTGGCCAATGTACCTTTTACCATGCAGACAGTGTGCGTTTTTACAAGTCTAGACTTATTCCAGCAACTAATCGAGCCTCTGCCTCACCTTCACCTTGCGTGTCTGCTGTTATTAGACTGTCTTATGCTCTCCAGGACACTGCCAAGGTGAATTAAATTTCATAAAACTGATATCTGCATTTAAAAGTGGACTCAGAAGAAATGGCTAAATGGGTGTAACATATTGAAGACTGTAAATTACCGTAGGTGTAAATGTGAGTGCGAATGGTTGTTTGTTTATGTGTGCCCTGCGATTGGCTGGCAACCAGTTCAGGGTGTACCTCCTGCCTGATGATAGCTGTGATAGGCTCCAGCACTCCCGCGACCCTAGTGAGGATAAGCGGGAAAAGAAAATGGATGGATGGATGGAAAATTATGTCTGGAAGCTATAAATAGTTGAGGATACAGTAGGTTGCACAGAATTATTTTTTTTTTTTTAAAAGGTTTGACCATAGCAAACCATAAATAGTGTATTTTCTATGCTAAATGGAACATAAACCAGCCATCCATTTTTGATAGCGTTTGTCCTCATTAGCTGACTTTAGGGCGATAGATGGAGTAGAGCCCGGACTGGTCGCCAAGCAATCGCAGGGCACATACAAACAAACACCATTCAACTCACATTCACACCAATGGACAATTTAGAATCTTCAGTCAACCCGGGAAAAACCACATTAAGCACGGGGAGAATATGCAAACCCAACACATGGTAGGAACTGTGAACTGCGAGGCACACATCCTTACCATTAGTTCACCACGTTGCCCCCATTGGTGGACATCATAGCGGCAATATGTTTTTGCAGTCTTTGAGCATAACCAGCTGGTCATACATCAGTGAGTGATCTCCCCTGGCTCTCCATTCTTGAGTTGGATGAATGTGTTTGTCTGTTTGGCACCGTTAGTCGTCGTCCCACGGGCTATTACAGGCAGGGACCAGTCAAATGTGTTCTCAAACTGTGTATAATAGAAATAAATGCGGCTCATTAGAAGCACTTCAAAGCGATGTTAATCACGTGACAAATGTGGAATAACACCAGATTATTTCATATGGTAAGCCTCATACATGTGACGGTCGTTGAGGAGGCACAAGTTAAAAAAAAATAAATCAATAAATAACCTTAGACTGTGGAAGTCCTACTGTTGCGGAATTAATCTCAATAAATGAATACATTGATGCGTTCAGTGCTGATGGGCATCTAGATGCAACCTCCCAACCTTGGGCCCTTTTGTTTGTTGCCTTGAAATTGATTGAAGAGAGTTTGGCCCACGTTGCTGATGCAAAAGGTTGCAGGATGTGTTTGGCAGCAAATGTGAGGTGTTTGTAACGCTACTGCAACAGATGTGTTCCACTTCCCTGACCTTGGCTCTCTTCTATCAGGCTGTGGCATGCTGTATAGCCAATTCCATGATACTGCTTTGACACCCCCACACCCCCAAGGTGATAAAACAATCTCAAGCAGCAGATGTATCTTGAGATAAAATTCCAACTGCCAGTGGAATGTCGTGATTTTTCTATTTGACTTGAACAAATATCTTTTTAATATTTTTTTTTTAATTTAGTCTATTGACATCTGCTTCAGTCTCTCTTGAAGCTGACAGAGTGGATAATGGAGAGTGACCTGGAGGGATGTGAAAATTCATACAAATCAAATGAAATGTACAGCTCTTTTTTAAGTTAAAGGGGACGTAGTGTTACGGAAAATTGACTTTAATATCTTGTATACAATAATTGAGTCTGGAGTGTTGAGTAATTACACAAGCAAGTAAATCTTTTCTTATCTTCCTATTCTCATAATTGTGTCTGTGAGCAAGCACTTATGAATCCTGTCTAATTGTGTTGTCACAATTTGGCCCGTTTCCATAATAACTGCCTCGACACAATGTTTCTCCACCCATGACTTGTCAGTTAGGCTTAGAGAAGATCCGGTGCTTTCAAGCAATGACTGGGCTGCATTGTTTGAAACACTATCATGGCCAAACCAAGAAGGTAAGCAGTGTTGTTGAGTTTTGTTGGATGCAAAGTTAAGCATTTGCTTCTGATAAGCGGCATATACTTTGCTCAGTGACATTGCTGACGTAGTGAGCTTGGAGGGTGTTTGGGCCAGGTGTTGTCGACATCTGCTGAATGTAGCCAATAAAGTTATTTGTAATCTAACTTAGTTACTTTTAAAATATAATAATCAGTGGCATGTGTTGCAGCCATAAAATTAGTTAATGATTATTTGCTAAAAACAATCAAGTTTATCAGTTTGAACATTAAATATCTTGTCTTTGTACTGTATTCAATTAAATATAGGTTGAACATGATCTGCAAATCATTGTATTCTGTTTTTATTTATGTTTAACACAACATCCCAACTTCATTGGAATTGGGTTTGTAAAAGGAATATGATGTCTTTCCCCTAATAATGCACCAATGCCAACTTGGAATTGTGCTTGTTATTAAACCAGTGAATCACAATTTTTTATTTTTTTGTTTTTGTTTTTGCAAGAGTGTATTTGTGGTAAAAAAAAAAAATAATAATAAAAAAAAAGTTTCGGACAGTGTGACAGTGACAATAAAGTTCTATTCTATTCTAATCTAATTTAAGCACATTCCAGGGCTCCTATAAGGAAATTTGTCCAAATAAGTTCAAATCAGAAAAAGGTATCTGAGACAGAAATGCAGAGCTTTTTCCCCCTGACATCATCTGAGATCTGCGATTGGCAGGCATCCAGTTCAGGGTGTACCCCGCCTCCGGCCCGAAGATAGCTGGGATAGGCTCCAGCACTCCCGCGACCCTAGTGAGGATAAGCGGCTCAGAAAATGGATGGATGGATGGATCATCTGAGATGGGTGGCGCATGGTGTCAAAGTTTGATGATCCTTTTGAAGATTGGCCACGAAGAAGGGCAAGCGAGCAATTAAAGCTGCACGCATATAGGATGCGTGCAGTTTTAATTTGATTTGAAATTGGTTAGCTCTTGATAATTTGTGATGCTTCAATATCTTTATTGTCTAGTAAAAGCCTGAAGTTAAAGAACATTTTCACCTTCTCATTCCTCACGGTAGGATATTTTCAAAATAATCTACTAAAAGCAAATAAAGACAAGTATTTCTACTATTTCCACTCATGCGAACCTAACCCATATTTTGTGTGTACGTACAGTATGTGACAGCCAGTACCAATTTTGGACATTGTTATATTATGCATGACATGGCTTGTTCTGATATTAAATATTAAGTTATTTAAGTCTCAAAGGAGAAAGTTCGGTCCCAAACAGTGTCAAAGCTATGGAGCCCCACACATGAACATTTTATAAATTGTGGCCACAATATGGATATCAAGGGCGCACGAATTGTTCATTTGCAGCCACAGTCAACAAATCTGTGGCCACAAAGTAGCTGTGGCTCCTGCCGGACAGCTGAAGAAGCAAACTGCAAAGTGCAGCATCTCCAGAAATAGTAACAGTAGTTACTACAAAGACATTCTAAAAAGTGTGGCAGTGGAAGGAGTCATAATTACTGAGAGGCATTTAAATAATACAAAAATAAACATGACATACTGCAGTTTCCAGGGAAGTTGTGCTCCATTTGATTCCCTACACCTGTTCATGGGAATGAGAATAAATTCACAAATAAGTATTTTGCATATACCTTATACCTATATTTTGCCCATAATTATTATTTTGTGACACCAAATTAGAGTGTTGTGGCCATGAATTACCTTTATGTGCAAATATTATATCTATATTATGGCCACAATTGATTATTGATTCCTGTCCATCATTAAATAATAGTGAATAACACCAACTGGGGTTGAGACTGTAACCTGCAGGAAAAAACAAATTGCACAGCTCCTGGTACAATGGGAGCCGCGGCCTACTTTTTAAACCCATGGGATGTGCAAATGGAATGGAATTGAAGAGGTCAGTGAAAACACAATTTCCCCAACCCAAATTACTCTGCCTGGTAAGATAAAACACGGTTGTACTCACTGGTCACAATATTAGGTACACCTGCATGGTTTAAAAAAAAGACCCATTGTAAAACGTATTCTTGTTTCAACATTCTGTCAGCCATTACCCATGCTGGGTTTTGCTTGATATTTTCATAGAGATGAACTGAACAATAGAAAACAATATTGCTGACCAGGTTGTTATACTGCTGCATGTTAGCATATGAACTGTTCACATTTTAGTAAATATCATAGAGAAAGAGCACGTGACTACAGGGCATAATGTAAAAACCTCATCAATGTGTCCTAGCGGTTTGAGGATTGATATCTTGAAATGTATATAACTGATATATAACAATATAAAATGCAGTACCTGTCAAAGTTTAGGGAAAACTTTACCATGCAAATTAAATGTGAAGGTGTCCAAACTTTCTTTTGACCGGTACCTGTACCATGTAAACACGATTGATCTTCAAAATTGATTCAACAAGTAATCTGATTAGCATAAGCAATAGTCTGCATGCAGAGTTCAATAAAGCCTGTGCCTCTTGACTTGGTGAATTGATTTAAACGAGGCAGAAGGCTCAGTTTGATGACACCTCGTCTAAGAAAACATATTATGTTTTTTTCATTAAACATCGTCCTAGGTGTCTAAATAAGATAAGGATAAAGAACTACAGCACATTTGACATACACTTATTAGTTGTCACACTGCCGAGTAAGCCTTTCGTTACCATAACAACTGGTGGCAGTGTTAGGGCATTGCAACAACATGAGGGGTACTCAGTGTTGCCAATTTAGCAAACGTGTCTCTATATTAAGCAACTTTCCCCACACCTCTAGTGACTATATAAAAAAAAAAAAAAAAAAATCGAAGGACTTTCACTGGAATCACTGGAGACTTCTGGAGACTGAGTCCCTCCAGGGCAGAACATGTTCGGCCTTCTACCTCCAGACTCCAAATGAATCATGCTAACCAAACCCATAGAAAACAAAGTCTAGACAGTGTCATGCGCTCGTGCCTTATTGTCACCCAGCGTGACATAACGTCACTATGCAATGCAATGCAACATAATCAACTATTTCCAAAGCGTAAATAAATAAATACATAAATGAATGAATGAATGAATTCATGCTGGCAAAATCACCCCCAGCCACAGTGATTGTCATGGGCTTTACCACCTTTATTCTCTTGACAACAAAAGTCATAAATCATCCATGTATCCATTCTCTAATAAACAATTATTCCACACTTTGTTGTTTTTTTTCAACATCTGGGATTCTGCAGAGTGACTGGTGCGAGATTGGGATCAGACATGACGTGGGCTGACTTGGCTTCCATTCAGGGGTACGAGAGGTTTTAACGGTAACTCTCTTTAACGGTAATTGGTTCAGGAGCTTGAATTCAATGCCCTACCTCGGCAATATCTTTCTTATTTAACAGGACCCCACTGCGCATGTCAAAATGTAAGAGAGTCAAATGTCTCTGCGCCTTGAACTGGGAGTGAGGTCTTAGAATAAGACAACCAGATATAAATGCATAAAATTTACTCATCATTAACTGTATACTATTCATCCAACTAGTAATCTAAAAATAGATATACATAGAGTATATTTTGTAATATTTGTATCATAATATTTTCATTTTCTCATTCATTTTATTCACTTTTGCCCTTTTCGAGGTAGGGTGGTGCCTTAAGGCCTTCTATTGACCAATCACCACCGGTAAGGGATATTTAAATGTTTTCATTAAAGGGTTTTCAGCCCTACGCATCATATTCCTGGGTTTTTCTGGAGAAAGGACGTTACCGTTTACCTTACCCAAAACGAGTTTAATAGCCTACAGCCACAGAACAAACCATTTCGCCAAAAATTGCGAAAAATCCAAAAACTGACTAAAGCTAATACAAGGCAATGCCTGGATTGACGACCCTGCTTAACAACATTAAACCACGTAACACGGATTTAACCAAAGACAGCGCAGGGCAGTGAAAGTATGTCCAGAATTTTTTTTCTAAGGCTTTGACGCTGTCCATACTGTGGAGTGCCCTAAAAGATTTGATCATATTTTCACTTGCGGCGGCACCACTTAATCACTAAGCAGTCAAATTACACTTTGTCAAAAGCAGACACATCGCCAAACACCAAGTTCTTAATTTTTTAATTTTTGAAGTTTGAAGTGTATGCTCTCAAATAGTTGGGAAATGCGGAAAAATGAGCTCGATTTTGGAAAATTTCAAAGGTAATTATTTTCACAGAAAATGTGTAATTTCTGGAAAAGTAGAAATGGCTCGCTCACAGAAAAGGCAAAGCTCCTTGAAATGGCAGATAACACTTGGTTGTTTAATTTCATACTTGATAGGTGGGCAGGCATTCCAGAGACCCAACTATTTGTATACAAGACATTAAAAAGTAAATTTTCCCTTGCATAGCCCTTTAAAAAAAAGAAAACTATTCTTCACACTCTTTTTACAATACGACCACATTTTATATTTACAATTCATGTGATTTTTCCCCTTCGAGTTTCAGACAGATTTGATTGTTTGTTGATTCACAACCGGGGCGGAAATATTCAATCAATATTCATTGAGTTTGGAGCCCTGGAAGAGGGGAGGCGGCAGTGGGCCAGGTGGGAGGAGTGTTGGAGGAGGGACCTACGGACTCCATCCGGACAGAGAGGCACGTTTCTGAGACGTTCGGGAGACGGTGCGCCACCTGGAAGCAAGAGCATCCTCCTCCTCGTCATCGTCACCTTTCAACCGGAACACTCCTCGCTGGAAACATACCATCTCCAAGAGAGAGGATGAATAACTTCCAGGATGATAAAGCTGCCTTTTTAAAATTCTATTTTAGGGACAATGTGCATTTGATAAAGTAGCCGGTTATACTTTTGAAACCTTTTTGTTGCTGAGGATATTTTATTTTAATTTTTTTTTTTTTGTCTTTCAATGTGATATGATAAACTTCGTGACACAGCCTCATTAGATGCGGATTATTTTTAAAGTAGATTTTGCATTCTTAAAGAAGTCCAAATGGTGAGTACCTCTTTAGTTCTGTGTGCTTATGAATGAATCTCCAAGCCAAGCCTAGAATGTACAATCATAACCACATGTAATATTATTAAACATCACATGAAACGCATTAGGACCGCCACTCAAATATATATAATGTTAATATTGTTCTGTTCTTTCATATCATCTATCTATAGACAATGTGTTTTCTATATGAGTTTAATGATGTGGTCATGCCACAACATCCCTTTGTGTGTGTGCGTGTATGTGTATATGTGAGTCACATATCCTGCTGAGTTCAGAAGAATACAAACACGAGGAGCGTATTCATGATCATGTGTGTGTCAGTGGCCGTGAGCTACTCAATCCTGGCAAGATATACTTGTGGGGAATGAGAGTGAGACCCCTGCGTGGTATGGGGTGGATGACCTCAGGCGCAGCAAGCGTTTCATTTGTGTGAGCAATTACCCAAAAAGTCTTATTGGACAGATGGAGCAATTTTTAGAACCCGCTTCTAGTCTTATAATGAGCCAGTGAATGAGCGTCAACCAGCCGTCCTTGAGGAAATTGTTTCCAATCTTTAGAGCAGTGGTTCTCAAACCGGAGACCGGTGACTGCCCAACCCACAAATCTGGGAATGTAGCTTGGGCATTTGAAAATGATCACATAAATTTGACATTATCACAGGATGACTTTATTTATCCATCCATCCATTTTCTGAGCCGCTTCTCCTCACTAGGGTCGCGGGCGTGCTGGAGCCAATCCCAGCTGTCATCGGGCAGGAGGCGGGGTACACCCGGAACTGGTTGCCAGCCAATCGCAGGGCACGTACAAACAAACAACCATCCGCACTCACATTCACACCTATGGTCAATTTCGAGTCTCCAATTAATGCATGTTTTTGGGATGTGGGAGGAAACCGGAGTGCCCGGAGAAAACCCACGCAGGCATGGGGAGAACATGCAAACTCCACACAGGCGGGGCCGGGGATCGAACCCGGGTCCTTAGAACTGTGAGGCTGACGCTCTAACCAGTCGGCCAAGGTGCCGCCCTTTATTTATTTATTATTATTATTTATTTTTTTAAGAACAAAAGTTGTATTATTACAGGAATAAAGAAGAAATAAAGAAGGGATTTCCTTGCAATAATCTATATACAGAACATCAACAATGGACACAGACAGACATGTTAGAACACAGGTGCATGGATGTGGGCTAGGTGAAGTAATTGCCTGCTGTGGTGTTTCCAGCCAGAAAAAAACAAAATAAATTCTCTTGCTCTTGGTGTGTTTGCTGCTGAGGCAGTCAGGTAACGTTTGCACGACTTGGCCTAACTGGGAAAGCGGTCCTTGTTCTGGACCCACTGCAGCAGCCGGTTCTGCATGGTGGGAATTTGAGGTATTTCCAAATCATCATGAACCTCTTCATGTGGGGTGTAATAATTTCACTTTGATAGTTGGGAATAAAATGTTGTTCAGAGTCCTGCTTGAGCCTGGCTTTGTTCCCCTTTATTGGTTGTCATGTTTTTTTCTCATTAGATAAAAGAATCCTGCCGACGACCCATAAACATGACAAGTGCTTTATGAAATTTGTTTCAATGAAATGGATTTCTCCCAATAATCACATTATACAGGTTGTAAACATTGCGTTGACTCATTTGGAGTGAACAGGGAACTATGAAGGCAACTGCCATTTGTATTCATAATGCAGAATTATCTGTACAGCATTTAGAGAAATAGAAAGCATTATGCATAAAATCCAATTCCAACTCATGCTACATTTAAGAACTGACGATAACAATGTGTATTCTTTTTTCTTGCAAGTAACATAATTTCTTTGTTTTTTTTCCAGCGATGAAAATGATGATGATTCCAACTTTGCCTGCCCCGACTCTCACACGCTATATCTATACTAATATTACAGAGTCCTGCTTGGATATTCCATATTTGGATAAAGTCTGCTGAAATCAACTCTCAATGACAACGTGAAGGATTATCTCAAGCAAAACCCCCAAAAGGACTGCATCATTAAAGCCATTAAATAACATTAGATTTAATGGCAATGAATTGTAAAATCAACTGAAAGGATGAGTGCTTTGACCCAAGAGGACTTTTGAGGTATGAACATGCAGGAGTTATTGGGGCCTGATGTGTCCAGGAAATCTCATAAAATCAATGGCTTCACAGTCGTCTGGGGCTTGCTCTTAGGAATATTATTTTCAAGCGTGTCATCTTGTCCAACTGGCTGCCACTGCACAGAAAAGAGTGGCATGACGGTGGTCCAATGCATGTCTCGAAAGTTGAACAAGATCCCGTCTGATCTCCCCAGAGATACGGTTGCTCTAATATTGGCATCCAATCATATTACCAAGATCCCAAATCTTGCCTTCAAGGAGCTTAACTACCTTCAGGAGTTGGACCTGTCCAACAATGACATAGAGACTGTGGACGTCGCGGCGTTCCATGGCCTCTCTGACAGCCTGCTGGTTCTTGATCTCTCAAATAATCGTATCCAAAGTGTGCCCAAGGAGGCTTTCGCCCACCTCAGAGCCAAAATCAACCTCTCGAACAACCCGTGGCACTGCGAGTGTGTACTGCAGGAGGTTCTACGGGAGCTGAGGCTGGACCCGGAGTCGGTGAAAGACGTGGTGTGCCACACCGCCGTGCAGGAGGAATACACAGGCAGGTCCGTAATCCAGGTTCTGGACTCAGGGATCAACTTCTGCAACTTTCACCACAAGACTACTGATGTAGCCATGTTCGTCACCATGTTTGGGTGGTTCACCATGGTGATTGGATATGTCATCTACTATGTGAGACACAACCAGGAGGATGCCAGGAGGCACTTGGAGTACCTCAAGTCTTTGCCGAGTAGCTCGCAGATCACGAAAGATTTTGACACCATCAGCACTGTTCTCTAGCAGGGCACTTTGTCTTTGTTTGTCTCAAAATATGTGAGTTATATTGTTGTTACAAAAGTGACAAAAAAACTTTTTTTAGGTCTTTATTAAAAGGTCAATTCTTTTGGTTTGGTTTACAAATTTGGCCCTTTCGTATGACAATTACAGGGGGACCTTCGGTTTAGGACAGTTTTGTTCCTGGCACTGCAAAGTAAACGGAATTTGTATGCAAGCCAGAACTCTTCCGTTGTCCAGCAAGTCATAATTACAGAAAATGTTTTTGTATGATATACACTCGTAGGCCATAAATATAAAACAATCAAATGAAAAACAGTAAGTACAACAGTAACTCAGCGTGTCTTGTGCTGCATGCACTCCTGCGAAAATTAGTTCACTGCGCATTGTTCTTAACCTTGGACCGTCATAAACTGAGGACCCCATGTATCATAAAAAAATAATGCTGCAATTAGCAAGTAACAGGTCATTGGAGCACTCTTAACTAATTCACTGCCAGCTGTTTTCAAAGAAGAGTTCCCTATATTGCCAGCCATTTTAGTGTTTTGACTTATCTTTCAATACCCACATAATATTTTCTTCTTTGAAAATACTGTATAAACACCAAATCTACCAAAAGAAACAGTCGAGTCAAGTAGTCTCTCCTTTCAAAAAAGGACAAAAAAAGTTTGTGTCTACCTTTTTTTTGTTCTTGAGTAATCAGTGGTAGACAAAAATCTGAGAAAAAAGATAGCTTTTTGTGAAAAGCCACATCTCAAGCAGAACACTGACGTTGACGCTCATATTGTTTTTGCTTTTTGACACCTCAAACTATAAAACAATAAAAATAAGACTGAGAAAGGGCTTCCAGTTTATTTACAATTATACAAATAAGAAAAGTGCCACATGGCTTTGTGTGACTTTCTGTACATGACGTTTGCCAGCCACTCCATGAACTCCATGATCTGAAATCCAAAGCGAAGCTATGTCACCATCTCCAGGGATCTGTTAGTCATTACAGTGGTTTACAAACCTGAATTTCACAGACAAGCTGGGCGAGACCATCTTTCATGCCTACCCAATTAAAAAAATGTGAATATATTCGCTATTGGCAGTGACTAAGTTAATAATGAATCCTCAAAGTGATCAACAAACCTGGATGCTATAAGCCGTCCACATCTTCATCGGAAATCTTTGAAATTTAGCCTCACCCATTTCTATGATACCTGCTTCTGTTTTGGGCTCATTTGGGTGAAGTTGCTAAAATGTCTGACTTCCTGTTCATTTTTGTGTGTGTGTGTGTGTGTGCATGTGTGTGTGTGTGTGTGTGTGTGTGTGTGTATGATCCACCTCAGAACATAAATCCTTAAAGCACACAAACAGCCACTTAACAAGCATCACTCTCTCACTCCATTACCTGCATGTTTATGTCCCCAGTGTAGGTTTAACTTTTATTACGGTGAATTGTCTGCAGACCAGCCTCTGCAGGTTGCAGTGGGGTTTGGTCTCAGCCATTCTACAACTTGCAGACATCCAGATGTCTCTATACTGGAAATGAGCCGCCTTCTGCCACTGGCATTTAGGACAATGAACAGCAGCAGTAAGCTAGTCTAGTGTTTGTGTATTGTAGATATAAATGCTGTTCTGCCGTTAAGAATTGTGCAATTGTAATGAAAACATTACCTCATGTAGTTGTATTTCAGGAAAAAAAAAAATAGAAGTTGCATTTTGAGAAAGTGACATGGACAGCCATACAGTACATTTGTTAGCCTTCATTATCAAGTAAATAAGTCAACTGATGTGACTTGATTATAGCCCATCAGCAGTCAGCTCTTTTCTGATGTTAAATATTACACAAATTCATTATTCAATTTAAGATAAATTTAATACATTCATTTCTGATCCAGATTAATGAGACAATATTTTTTTACAATTTTCTGTATGTTGCATTGGGGCAGCATGGTGAACAAGTGGTTAGCATGTCTGCCTTACAGTTCTGAGGTTTGGGACTTGAATCTTGGGTTCGCCGTTCCTTTGTGAAATTAAATGTTCTTAGACGTGAATGTGAGTAATTGTTTGTCTAATGTAGGAGCCCGACGAGTGATTGGCAACGTTTAGGGTGGACCCTGCCTCTCACTCAAAATCAGCTGGAATAAACTCCAGCTCATGGATGACAAATGGATGGATGGATGTTGCCTTGGTGAGGATTTAAGCACAGTATCCATCTTCTTGTGTTGTTGTTTTTTTAAATGTAAAATCGACATGTAGTTAAGAATAATATTGGATTAGAATTTGGTCAGTTAGGTTTCTGTGGTTTTACTCTGGTATCGTACTAACTTTAATAAACAACATGGAAACGATCATTTCAACTTTCAAAAGTTATAAAACTGAAAGATGAAAAGCAGTTTATTATTATTATTTAATAAGGAAAAACAATAGAAAACTCTAAACAAGTAATAAGTATTCTACTCCCATTCAACTTTTATTTCCTATTTTACAAGTGTTTAATGTGGCCACCACTTGCAGCACAGCTAACATCAATACAATAAGAGAATTCCTCCCAGGCTCATACTAACATATCACGATCTGCTAAATTGATCGCTGCTGATATTTGATGATCTTGAAACTGTGGAAACACCGTCAAATGTTTGGAGAGGGCAGATTAATGTCGAAAAGCACACTACACCGTGACAACCAGATTTGCTTTTATGAACTCGAGAACGCAAAACGCCTTTTGCTGAGGACTTGCCATTCCGAGGGTAAACAAACAACTGAACATTGCTGGAGGAACAACGCGACAACAGCGCACCTGTGGCAGCCATTCAAATTTGAGAAAACTCCTCTTTCAAATGGTCACTGACTCATTCCATGGTTCAGTTCATTCTTTTCCAATAACTCTGTATTTCTATTTTTAAAACAAACAAATAAAAAAGTCTAGGAAAGTTGTCTTGTACATAGTGTCAAATGATATAATTTCAGCTGCTTGTAAAATATGAGAGGAACAAAGCTTGGTGATTCCACAGTAGCATGACACTGATTTCACACAAATGTATTTGTTATTGAATGTCGTTCAATTTCCTGGATCAGAATCGATCGTTTACAAGTGCCTACTGTCTGGGACCTGTACACCGTAGCATTGTGTACTGTCGGTGACTGTAGCAGCAAATTAGTCTTGTAGGGTTGCTATCTAAATTGAGTTCTGTTATTTCTGTTAACTTAATAAAATAAATAAATACATACATACATGAAATGAGTTGTAGGTTACTTCTTGTCCATTGTCTGATAGCCTAGTTTTTATATTCCCATCAGCGTACACATTCTAAGCAAGTTGGGTGATGCATGGAATTCAAAATGGTTGTTCTGCTCTATACATGTTTTCATATAAAGCAGTAAGAATGCCCATGCCAACTGTCTTGCCTTTTTTGTTTTAAAAAAAATAATAATTAAAAAAAAAAAATTCCTTTATGAAAGCACTAATGAAATGTTTGGCTGTCATTCAGAACATGTGAGTGTGATCATCTTTTTTTTCATCTAGAAAATAGTTGGTCTTTGGTGTTGGTGTATTTCTGTGAAGGAAATGAAAGGGCTCTATTCATTTTGTCTAATTGTCCTAATTGTTATTTGCATTTCAGTGGACATTGTACCAGTGTTTTATCAATAAAACATATTTTCCAAGCCCTATTCTTTTTACTCATTCCTCATTGTATAATCCTGTCCTTGGTGGAGAAAAAAAAGCCCTTTACAAACTCATCAAAAGTCAAGAAATCACTGTACAAGATAGGTGTATAATGTTTACAATCAAGGGATAGCTTTGTGAATGGAAATCAAGGGGTTTACAACGAATGTAGATGCAAAACACTGGAAACGTTCATGAATAGCAAAGACATGGTAGACTTTGCAAGAAATTTTTTTTTCCCCATGTTGTGGAATCAGTCTTTGGAAAGATGAAACCCAGGTGAACAGTCCCCATGATGAAAAGAGCATACTACATCATACGCAGAAATTGGTTCGGCAGCCAAACGTGGTGAATGCAATGTAATGTCAAGGGCATGTATGGCTGCATGGAATATCCTTCAATGGCCAAGTCAGTGGCACGATCTCATTCTTACGTTGTGTAATTTCAGATTTTGAAGGACATATAAAAATCAATAGACACCAAAAAAAAATAAAAAATGATGTCAGAAAGTGACAGGCAGTGGAGCGTAGCAAATCAGATTTTCACTGTAGCCAAAAAGGAGATGACCTTGAGCAATATTTAATAAATTTATTTTTATAGTGGCGGCACGGTAGATGAATGGTCAGCACATCTGCCTCACAGTTCTGAGTACCAGGGTTCAAATCCCGGCCCCGCCTGTGTGGAGTTTGCATGTTCTTCCGTGCCTGCGTGGGTTTTCTCCGGGCACTCCAGTTTCCTCCCACATCCCAAAAACATGCATGGTAGGTTGATTGAAGACTCTAAATTCCCCTTAGGTATGAATGTTTGCGCGAATGGTTGTTTGTTTCTATGTGTCCTGCGATTGGCTGGCGAACAGTTCAGGGTGTACCCCGCCTCTCGCCCGAAGATAGCTGGGATAGGCTCTAGCACGCCAGCGACCCTTGTCAGGCTAAAGCGGTACGGAAAATTTATGGATTTTCAAACTGGGGATTTACAGACCTGGGATGGTATCTAGGCTTTACTGATTGTGTGGTGAGATCAAACAGCAATCACTACTACAAAAGGACATTTATTTCAATCCTAACAAAAAGTGAATAGTTTAATATTTCTCTAACTTGAAAAATAGAATCATGAAGGATGTTTAAGTGTGTCTAATAACAAAGAATTTGGTGAATTCACATCAAATAATTATACTTAAAGTGAGCTAACTTGCTAATACAGCAGCTAGATAGACAGACTTTATTCATCCCGTGAGGCAAATTAAATCAAATCCATAAGGCTTTTGTACCACTTTCATGTATCGTAATTGCCAACCATGAGAAGACTCCAAAGGATTTGGCCTCGGGCTGCAGAATTCACTGAGCTTCTTTTGTCAGCTCTCTACAACTCAAATACACAGCAACGTCAAACTACCAGATTCACAATATTTTCTGGGTTACACACAAAAGGCTTAAACCCAAAGCGAGACTAAAATGGAAATTTTGCATAGACTGTATAAGTCCCTGTCGATGGGTTAAAATCCACTAAATTAGTCGAATTGAGATTGTTTTCAACGGCCAAAAAGTACAATAATAAGCATAACTTAAGCAGTAGCGTTACATAGCTTTATACTGTATAGTATATACATATATATTTATAATGTATATATGTCGTATGATGCGGCACGGTGCCCGACTGGTTAGCAGATCTGTCTCACAGTTCTGAGGACCAGGATTAAAATCCCGGCCCCACCTGTATGGAGTTTGCATGTTCTCCCCGTGGCTGTGTGGGTTTTCTCCGGGAACTCCGGTTTCCTCCCACATCCCAAAAACATGCATGCAGGTTAATTGACAACTCTACATTGCCCGTAGGTGTGAATGTGTGCGCGAAAGGTTGTTTGTTTTTATGTGCTCTGCGATCGGCTGGCAACCACTTCAGGATGTAGCCCGCCTCTCGCCCGAAGATAGCTGGGATAGGCTCCAGAACGCCCTTGGTACAGAAAATGGATGGATGGATATGTTGTGTACTTGTTGATTATTGTGTTACAATAACGCTTTTCCTCATCGATTTAGTATGGCCGTTTTTAATGTGTAAGTGCTGTAACATATGACGTAATGGTTGGCCAATCAGAAGTCGTGTCGTGTAAACGTAGGACTAGGGTGGCTCGTCTACACAGAGAGAGACGCCATTAACCGAACGCCGGTGCTGCCGAATAAATGTGGCTTTCGGACTAAAGCGCAAGTGGGCGTGTGTTTACTCCTCGACTCAAGACAGAGTTTCAATCTGAAATGTATACGGTTCGTTGCAGACAGGATGGCCGGATAGTCGCATATAAGCTCCTCTGCGCCGGTGTACCTAATGAGGTGGCCAGAGGGAATGAAGGAATTTTATTGTCGTTGTGAAACTTGTGTCATAGAGATGTACTATAGACTACACACACTAAGAGTCAAATATTTCATGACTCTTTTTAATATAGGTATAGCTCAATGAATTAGAATATAGTTGAGAAGTAAATTTTTCAGAGTGCAAATTCCAGCCTAATTTCTACGTTAAAAATCACTTTATTTCTTGAATTAATTAACTATTTCGTTTGAAGTTGTATTTTTGCTTTTGCTTTGTATTTTTCATTTGCTATGTGCTATAATCATCAAAATTATACATATTTTAGATATGTAATACTTCACTTTGAGTGTGTGCAGTGCATATCTATAATTTGACTTTTTGAATTGAACTACGGCGGCACGGTCGCCGACTGGTTAGAGCGTCAGCCTTACAGTTCTGAGGACCCGGGTTCAATCCCCGGCCCCGCCTGTGTGGAGTTTGCATGTTCTCCCCGTGCCTGCGTGGGTTTTCTCCGGGCACTCCGGTTTCCTCCCACATCCCAAAAACATGCATTAATTGGAGACTCTAAATTGGCATGACTGTGAGCGTGAATGGTTGTTTGTTTCTATGTGCCCTGCGATTGGCTGGCAGGGTGTACCCCGCCTCCTGCCCGATGACAGCTGGGATAGGCTCCAGCACGCCCGCGACCCTAGTGAGGAGAAGCGGCTCAGAAAATGGATGGATGGATGGATGTATGAGAGGATTTGACTAGTGTTTATGAGAGTGTTTGAGTGGTGTGTATGAGACCATTTGAGTAGTATTTATAAGAGCAAGACTTTCACTCGTGCGTATGAGTGGATTTGACTAGTTTTTATTAGCCGGCTTGAGTCATGTTTATGAGAGCATTTGAGTAGTGCTTATGAGAGCAAGACTTCCACTCGTGCATATGAGAGGATTTGACTCGTGTTATGAGAGGGTTTGAGTAGTGTTTATGAGAGCGTTTGAGCAGTGTTTATGAGAGCCTTTCAGTTGTTTGTGTGTGTGAAAGCATTTGAGTAGTAAGTGGGAGACCTAATCCTGAATAATTTCCCTAACAACACCTCATATCTGTGTGCAGTTTTGAAAATGAGAAGAGTATTTTTTTTTAAGCAAACACAGATGATTAGTAGTTGTTTAGTCTGGGCTGGTAGAAAAGACTGCACCTTGCCCAAATTCAGACTTGCTCATACTGCTTTTTATTTAGTCATGACAATGCACCATTACATGTTTGACACAAGAATTTATTTTACCGCCTCTCAAATATTTCACCCAGAGGCCATTTTCAGATATTGTCAGCTCAGAGTGTCTGCTTGTCGCAGTACAATACAGCTTCAGATATTGATTAACTTTGTAACTGTGGCCTTCACTGCAGCCTTTATATTGTGGCGGTAAAATGAAAGCGATACAGAGATTGTAAAGGTATCAAAAGTTCCTCATTGACCCTCCATTCATGCATTTTTGATAGCATTTGTCCTCACGGGGTGCAAGCTATCCTGGCTGAATGTGGGCAAGAGGCGGGGTATACCCTGAACTGGCTGAATCGCAGGGCAACTTTTCGATCTACTTCCATTCAAACTTAAATGACACCTTTGAGAAATGAGAAATAAAAATTCCCCATCACGTACAGTACTTTTTCAGTGTTGTCAATTTACCTTTTGGGAGCCATTTTTCCCTTTCCAAGCATTTCTGTTTTAATGGAATTGCACATTTGCTTGGACGTCAAAGCACATTTCAGTAATGTTGATGAGAAAATAAGCTTTGATTTGGTAGGGTTTACAGTACATGTACTGTATATCCCTATAGGAAATAATATAAATATAGTTGAACCATTCCAGGCTAAAACTGTTCCCGTCAAAATACCTTTGACTGCAGACAGTTGTGTGTTCAGTTATGTTTTTAGTTAACAACTTAATAGCAAGAAAGAAGAGGGTTTGGGTGGAGAGGAGCTCTCCCAGGGAAGAGTGAAGTCTGGTACACTCATTAAAATAGATGTGTCCAGTTTTTAGCTCAAATCTTTTCTTCCAACAAAGTCAGCAAAGGACAGATTATCTGGCAGCTCTTAAAATTATCCTTACAGATCATCCAGTGGTGTGAAGTGCGCTGAGAGGGATATTTTTTTTCTCTCCACAAATCTGCACGGAAAATGGTCAAGGATGAAAATTCTAAATGTTTCAAATGTCCAATACTTTGAACAAAGAGTCCTTTCGGTCAGTCTTCTTCCCCAAAGCAGACGTTTTTTAATTCCTGATATTTGTGTCCAGCAACAGTGCGAGCATCGTATCACTTCCTAACTGGCTATTCACAGAGTCCATGACTTGGCCAAACTCTGTGTTGACCACAGAAAAAAAACAATTTTTTTGTCAGAGCTGAAACCCATACTGGTACTTTTAAAAGCGTCCTGATAATACACACAGAGTTGTTTAAGGGTAGGAGAGAGGCGCACATAAAGACAAACAACAGGCTACGACTGTCCGCAAATCGAAATGTCCTTGGACAAGACACTGAACCCTAATTTGCTCCCAGTGGGCCTAGCAGCGCTTTGCACGGCAGCAGCCGCCCATTGGTGTATGAATGCGTGTGAGTGATTGAATGTGAGGCTTTATAAAGCGCTTTGGGCACTGTGATAGTGTTGATAAAGTGTTATATAAGTACAGTCCATTTACCATTTACCATTCAAATGGTATCTAGGGGTATTTATATTTTGTTGGCGTTCAGATTATGAGGGGGTTCTTGGAAAAATGTCTCACCTGTTTGAGAAAAACCTCTCTATACTTAATAACAATTAGATTACAAAAAGACATAAAGCTTAGTTTCAGTTGAATGCCAGAGTAATTCTAAGTTTTAATTTCAGCACAATGGGTCAGTAAAAGCATTCATTCGCTCGACTGGTTTGCTCGCCAATGCATAATTTGGTTACCACAATCAAGGACAAACAAAAAACAGAATGAAATACTGAAGTGTTTGTTGACAAAAACAAAAAATCAGTACAAAGTAAATGTGAGTCAAACCATAAATAGGGCTAAAGAAGATAATCTGGTCGCAGAAGAGTGTCTTCTCAAGAGTGAAACGATAACGACAGACTGATTATTCCGTGTTTATCTGACAGTGTATTGATTTACCTTGATGTTCATCATCCAATCACCTCTGTTCTTTATGCAAGCTGCAGCAGTTCCACTCCTGACAGATTGTTAACAAAGCAGGCCAAAGAGGCTTTTTTTAGATGACCTGCTTGCTTGACGAAAGGAGATCTATTATTTTTAACATTTTCATTTCAAAAACATTACTTTAGCCATCCCCAGATAGCATAAAAGTATATACCTTGGGATGTACTGTAAGTGGTGTAGGTGTGACATTACAACAACTGGATTGGATGTATAGTGTTGTGAGGAGATACAATGACATAATTTCCATTACGTATCAATGTCCATGATCTTGACTGAGGCATATATTTACACTAGTTAGTATTTTAGCTCGCCTCAATGTTGCCAGATATACGCTAATATTTGTATTTGTACAATAAATTCTTCCCACCGTATGACATGCGATCAAAAAGTCACAAATTCCCCACATAAAGTCATATATTTGAGCTGCTTGTGTCAGAGAGTGACAATAATCATCATCCTTTCTTCCGAGCTTTGCCCCATTTTATCATGTCATACCAAATCCTCACATTGAGCTCCCCCGGCCAGCCTTCTCAAACATCTGCCCATCCTTCCATCTCTCATGGTCTCACATCTTGCTGGACATTCACAATGGTTTCCTCAAGTGTGACAGAACACACAATAATATCTAGCAATTATTATTATTATTATTTTTTTTTAAGTAGCCCGTATAATTTTTCTACTCAAACTGCCATTATACAAGGGCATGCACATAATTATCTCACTAGTACTTCCACAGGACTATCACCATTCCAATCTTGTCTTCTTTCTTGCCCTGGAAAAGGAAGCTGGTTTTCCATCTGACCAAACATTTCATCCAGGCCCAAAAGTACCAACTGTAATGCATGGTTTACCTGGGTGGTTGTCCACACAGGATTTCTTTCTTTTTTTGTTACTCTTGTCACATTTTGCCCTGGTGGTTAAGTACTATGTATGCCTCCCACCCCTAGACCATCAACCCTCATCTGAGTCTGAGAAAGCCTGGTATCCCTGAAACTTTTCAGACTCTAATCAATAAAGTCAATTTGAAAGTGCGTTTGAGTGACTTTCTAGTTTTATTTTGTTGTTGCGCCAAGGTTGAAGTTTATGTTTGCAGAGTAGAGACTTGATTTCCCAGACTCTGAGCCTTTGTCACAAGCAGAGTGGATGGACATCATGTCAAAATAATTTAAAAACAAAAAAAAGATCACCCATGCAGGAATGGGGAGAACATGCAAACTCCAGCACCTTCTATCATGTCACAAAATTATCACAGGTATTTCTTATAGAAGTTGCTGAACACAAATCTAATTAAGATGAAAAACACAACAGATAATTTTAAAATACATGAGTTTTCTTGTGTGTTGCAGTGTTGGTGGTTGTCTTTTTACTTTGTTCCCAGGGTTGCGTCTCGGTTGATTACCATGACTTGGCTTCTAGTTGTAAATAAAAGGTGTATGGAACATACAACGTGTTTCTCAGTCTTTACATGAAAAGATCACAAGCCTTGAACATATAGCACCGGATCATTATTTCACAGAAACTGAGCATGCAATGAGCCCCTTTGCACTCAGCGTAACATCTTCTCTCATTAGGAACAGCAGTTCAATTTGAGTCAGTAAGTTCAGTAGCCGAATCAATGATCACCGGTAAATGAATGCGGTCATTTACTTCGACTGTTTAATAAGGGACATTCTCTCGATCTACAGTGTAAGGACTTGATTACAGGACTGATAGATATTGATCTTGTGTGACATTATGATTGCATGTACTGCCAAAAAAGTCACTAAAATGTTTTCCCCTTCTGTTGTTGTTGACCGTTTCCATCACCTCCGAGGATGTTCTTTAATGCCTCTCCGTAAACATAATTGCTTTGGTGTTGAGGCCCATGAATTTAATTTTATGACTCGGTCTTGCTACTCTGATCTCCTCCTTCCAGACGAAATAGGCAATTGATTTCAGTGAACTGTCTCCAATTATAATTTGACCGACACTGCAACCCTGACTATCCCGTCCATTCGAAGCAATCTGAAGCGTTATGAATCTAAAGGTGTGGTGGACACATTTAAAATGAATAACAATTTGACATTGCCGTTTTAGTTCTCAGTGGTGTAGAACTGCCTTACATCATACTGAAGACAATTTATAATTGTGTGGCTCTCTGATTAAGCTGCATATTGGACACAGCTCTCAGTATGACCCCTGCAAATTAAAAGCATATAGCGGAAACGCTGACGTCAAAATCAATCCATTCCAAGATCCTGGTGGAGCTCTGATTTGTTTATAGATTAAAGCTGTGAGCCCCCTTTTTAATGGTGAATTCTCAAAAGCATCATCAAACTCTAATGCAATGCTCAGTCTACATTAAATGCCATCTTGAATAAAGCTTCAGAATTTAGCTTTTACAATCTGTCTGAGATACCTCCTGCCACCATTTGGGAGTAATTTCCCTAGTTGGAGTTTGCCAAAGTAAGAGCGTTAGATTTTGCCCAAAATTGTTGTTTCAAGCCCATATGGCCAATTTTATGTTCAATTTCTAGCATGGGTCTTTCAGACGGCGGCACGGTGGCCGACTGGTTAGAGTGTCAGCCTCACAGTTCTGAGGTGCGGGGTTCAATCCCCGTCCCCGCCTGTGTGGAGTTTGCATGTTCTCCCCGTGCCTGCGTGGGTTTTCTCCAGGCACTCCGGTTTCCTCCCACATCCCAAAAACATGCATTAATTGGAGACTCTAAATTGCCCGTAGGCATGACTGTGAGTGCGAATGGTTGTTAGTTTCTATGTGCCCTGCGATTGGCTGGCAACCAGTTCAGGGTGTACCCCGCCTCCTGCCCGATGACAGCTGGGATAGGCTCCAGCACGCCCGCGACCCTAGTGAGGAGAAGCGGCTCAGAAAATGGATGGATGGATGGGTCTTTCAGACTTTTTTGTGTGCCCTGATATGATCGATATCTACACTGAATTTCGTGTTAATAGGTAAAACTAATGTTGGGAGCTATTTTTTCTACAGTTAGAGGAGGAGGTTGCTTTTGTCTTCGTAATTTTATTGCTGCCGCTGTTCTTGCTCTCTGAGAGTGCCCTAGTTTCTCTCCATGCACGGGTAGGTGGGTGCAATGAGGCCAAAAGGAATAGGCATAGGTTTAAAATGTGTTTAAAGCCCACGCATGGAGGGCGAAAGAGTCACAAAGCAATGATTATGTGAATTTCAGATATTTCGCAATTTCCCGATATTTACAATCATCTTCAATGCTTCAATCACCTGATGCTCGTGGCTATGAGATTTACCAACAATGTACCATAACCGCATACCAGTTGCAACACCTATGTTAACTCCTCCTGTAGTATTCTGTCCTGTCCTAATTGCAACGAAGAAGATTCAAACCCAGACGTGCAAACGACTACCAAACCATGTGGCCTGTTGTAAAAACCTATGTCTATATCAATATTAATGGCAAGTGATTCACCCGTCTCCCCAGGCAAGGTCTTACTCAGTGTTTGACACTGTCTGCCACTCTGTCTCACATCCGCACATCACTTTGTTGCCTCTGGTCCATCTCTGCTATTTTGATAATTGAATACAGTTGCCAAGGCAAACATTTTTCCCATCAGCCTCTGTTTATGTTGCTTTGACCTTGCACACTTATTAAACATTTAATATTGTTGCAATTTTTGGATGGAAAAAAAGGGTCTGAAAACTTATGGCTGTGTGATAGTTCAGTTTTTCTTTTTTAATAAATCTGCAAAAAATTCAACAATTCTGTTTTTTTCTGTCAATATGGGGTGCTGTGTGTACATTAATGTGGAAAAAATTAACTTAAATGAGTTTAGCAAATGGCTGCAATATAAAAAAGAGTCAAAAATTTAAGGGGGTCTGAATACTCTCCGTATCCACTGTAACTAACATTGTACATCACCATACTATGTGATGAATGCTGTCCAGTGAGGGTTATAATTTGTATTGATATTGTTGCTTTGATTTTGAATACATCAGGTTTTCATGATTAATGAAAATGAACACAGACAGTTCAAATATAAGCACAATGAGCTGAAAAATGCACTTACTTTTATTTTACTTTCATCTTTTGGAACCACACCTTTACACTAAGCAGTACTACGTCTTGAGGAGCAACAAGAATTATTTTTTTTTGCTTGGAGAAGATTAATGGAGAAAAGCAACAAGACATGAGTGCATACACAGGCGGGTGGTTGGGACCATATTTCCAAAATTATCCCTGTAGATGAAGCTGTTTGTATGGAGAAATGAACCATTACTGTATCTAATTTGAGACAAATTCATCCCAAAGACTCAGTTTAGCATGCATTCCACTTCCCGCCACACTTGTGTGTTTAAACTCCAATTTATGCTTGTCAGCGTGGGATATAATTGGGTGGAAAATTTGCTCTCTGTCAGAGAAGAGCTGCAATGTGAGGATGTGACACAATAAAGGCTTTGACAAATTTATTTGAAGTGAATTAATTATTCATAAACACAACTGATAAAGTCAAACTAGTATGCTATGTGCATGTTGGCAAAGCAAACAGCTGGGGGGGGGGGCAGTTGTATCAATTTATAATCAATCATAGGGTCCGGTTAGATGCCTTAGTTTTAATCTTAACTCATTCACTGCCAACCTTCCCAGTTAACATGGATATTTGACTTCTAAAGCCGTCAATGGCAGTGAATGTGTGAGCCCTTTTCTGTCCTGCTGCTTTTTCAATAAACATCAGTATAATTTAAAAAAAATAATAATCAGCAGAGGGAGTATTTCAAACTCCCATGTTGCACAGCAAATCAGTTTCAGCACAAAGGTATACAGATCCACCATTCTGCAAGGGCATGCAGCTGAACAGGACAGGTTAAAAAAAAAAATCTTCATAATTCCTTCCAACTTGACTAAAGTCTCACTTCCAGCTGAAAAAACAACGACACTAAAGCATGATGTTGCACCACCATGCTTCACCATTGGTATGCTGTTCTGTTGAGGATGAGCAGTGTTGTGTTTATGCCAAACAAAGCGTTTGGGATTATAGCCAAAAAGTTCATTCTCTGTGTCATCCAACCAGAACACATTTTCTCACCTGTTGGGGATAGCTTGGTATGGACCAATTGGCAAATGCTTCAGACTTCTGCTAGAAAGCAAAAAATAATAATAATAAATAAAACATATGACTCCCATTTAATATAAGTTTGAATGTGATTGGGTAATTTTGAATGCAGCCACATCCCAGTTAAAAGAGGGTGTGCACATTTGTGCAAAGACATTCTCTCAATTGTTTATTTTTACTTCCCCTCTTGTTTTTTTCTGTTTTTGGTTTGTTTGTTTTTAATTGTTGTACAGATTATAGGTCACATTAATGGCGGAACATTTTGTATACCCTGAATTTGAACTGGGGTGTGAACTCTTTTTCTAAACACTATAGGTCTGTGTACAGGTAAGCCCATTCTTTCACCAGACATTCAGTACCAACTTTATATTTTCTTCCACTTTAGTTTTTAGTATGCCAATAATTTAGTCCATAAAGTGCATACCTGTATATTGATACATAAATCCCTTTCCCTGTAATATGCTATTCCTTTTGGATTGATTATTTAACAAAATGCTGTAGAAACGGCGATAATGCTATGTGACTCTCAGGGCCTTATTGTGTTGTCCAAAGGCTTTATCCTTCAGATACTGAGAGCTGATTTAAGTTTTAAGTTAAATCAAGTGTTTCGATGATTATTCAGTTGAGGGCTTTAAGTCAGAAATAAATAGTGTGACAGTGAACGTAGCTCAGGTTATATAACATGATCGCTTGAAAGTTATTCAAGCGCATTTAAATGATCTTAGGGAGGTAGTCTATATGTAGCAGTGGAATTAACAATCAGCAGCATTCAAGACAACCTCCAAACACGATAGATAGCAATTCACACAAAGTCGCTTAGTAACACATAAGATAGAAATAAATGAGAATCCAGAGGGAGAATTAATAGAAACAATTAATTTGATTTCATACTAATGCATAATTACATTGCAGAAATACACAAGAGACTTGCACTACAGTTCTAGCATGAAACTCTACTACTACTACTACTCTATCATATACATGTGTACTATTATATACATTTACACACATATCCAACGAATATATACAGAAATGCAGAGCTACATATAACTGTATTTTCATATCTATTTATATACACATATACATAAGTATATAAATACTACACACATTTTATACACACTTCAAATTAAAAGAAACGTTTGGAGTTTCTCTGTTACCATCTACTGGTGAAAACAAGATAATGCAAGTGTTATGCTCTGCTTTGATAGGACTGTTTCGTTACGTGAGTAAATTCAGCTTCGTCGTATCATACTGTCTTTGAACGCACCTTTATGTTAGCGAATGCTATTATAAACTGTACTGTTCATATGAGAAATAAGACATATTAACCCTCAAACTCATTGATCATCGCACAACAAGACGTTTGCAATAGAAATAAAAAAAATATATACATGTAACAACCGTGATGATCTAAAATTAATCAAATACAGCATGAAAATGACATTAATGTGAAAAAAAAGAAAGCAAAAAAGAAGAGGCGTCCTCACGCAGCCTTGAGGGGAGGAGTTTAACCCCCCACCCCCTCCTCACCCAACAAGGCTGACAGCAAATTAAATGGATGCCCCACGAACAAGTTATAGATCGCGCTTGAGTGTTATTTTTTTGTTTTAAAGCAGTGGATTTCTTTTCTCTTCTTGTTTTGTATCCAAAAGAAAAAATGTTGATCTCGTTTTTGCTCAGTGCTCTGATTGTATGCGAGATCGAAGCGCTAGGCCAGCTCTCCCCCAGCGTAACCGGGACGAGACCCCCTCCTCTGCATGTCGATGATGAGGGGAACTCGTTCTCAACGGACCGAGAGGCTCCCAAGCGACAGCAGCAAGTCCTCGAACGCTTGTCCGGTTGGTGTGCAGCACTGTAAACAATATTCTTCAATGACATGTCGTGACGTGTTTACATGATCAAGTGCAGGAATATTTTTGTGTTGCATTAAGTCAATTTAATATTACATCGAATTAATTTACCCACACACGCACACACGCACACACACACACACGCACGCACTAAACTGGTAATTCGAAACAGAGATTTTTCTTTTATCTTCATTAAAAAAATGCAGATAGATGGATAGATAGATAGATAGATAGATAGATATACTGTATATAGATTCAGCGAGAGAATGTAAAAAAAATAGTTTAACAATGTTTTATTTAGTATTTATTTATTAATTTAGCTTATTAAAGAATAACAAATATTGTGTATATATAGGCGGCACGGTTGCCGGCTGGTTAGAGCGTCAGCCTCACAGTTCTGAGGACCCGGGTTCAATCCCCGGCCCCGCCTGTGTGGAGTTTGTATGTTCTCCCCGTGCCTGTGTGGGTTTTCTCCGGGCACTCCGGTTTCTTCCCACATCCCCAAAAACATGCATTAATTGGAGACTCTGCCCGTGGGTGTGACTGTGTGTGCGAATGGTTGTTTGTTTGTATGTTCCCTGCGATTGGCTGGCAACCGGTTCAGGGTGTACCCCGCCACCTGCCCGATGACAGCTGGGATAGGCTCCAGCACGCCCGCGACCCTCGTGAGGAGAAGTGGCTCCGAAAATGGGTGGATGGATATATGTATATTATAAAAATGTGTGTTTAACAATATATTTTTTTATAATCATAAAAATTCAATTTGAATGGATGTGTTTAGCATGACAGCTGGGATAGGCTCCAGCACGCCCGCGACCCTCGTGAGGAGAAGTGACTCCGAAAATGGGTGGATGGATATATGTATATTATAAAAATGTGTGTTTAACAATATATTTTTTTATAATCATAAAAATTCAATTTGAATGGATGTGTTTAGCATTAAAATAAACTATTACTGATGATTATAACTGTTTATGTGTTGCTTAATTTGACTGTTATTTCCCCCTAAATTTGGTGGATTAAAATGTATTAATGTTTTATTCATTTTGTAATTTATCTAAAAAGAGAATGATAAAAAATATCCATCCATCCATTTTCCGTACCGCTTCTCCTAAGTAGGGTCGCGGGCTTCCTGGAACCCATCCCAGCTGACTCTGGGCGAGAGGCGGGGTATACCCTGAACTGGTCGCCAGCCAATCGCAGGGCACATAGAAACAAACAACCTTTAACACTCACATTCACACCTTCAGGCAATTTAGTCTTCAATCAACCTACCATACATGTTTTTGAGGAAACCCTAGTACCCAGAGAAAACCCACCCAAGCACAGGGAGAACATGACAATTACATTGGTAAATTTGGTACAATTCATTAAGTAGGTTTTATTCAGCATAATTGGTTACATAAAATGTTTTTTTCATTTATTTATTTTTATTCTTTGGTTAATTTATTTATTGCAAATACAATGCTGTATATATTTGAAATAAACAGTTTTCTACTATCATGAACAATTTAGTTATTTTTATTAAATAATACATTAATCAACCAATCAACTATAAATAGTAAAATTCTAAAATGAGCTTCAATTATTTTGAAATAAAATACAATTTACGTATTTTTTTATTTTTTATTTTTTTTAAACCCAAGGTTATTTCCCTGTATTACCCTCAATGAACAACGTTTGGACATCCACAAAAAACTAATATCGATCTAATAGTGGTAATTCGGTTGTGGTTGTCCTAATCACAGAGGATTTTTTTTGAAGAGTAATGTCATTAAGTGCACATTCAGTAGGCCCAGAGCAGCTGGAGCTCCAAGATCTCATTACTTGAACAGTTGTTCAAGTGGTGAGCGCTATTTGCTGGCATCTCATTAGAAAGTGTTTTTCTCCTTCTAAGTACATTTTATGGATCTCAATCAACAACATTTGTCTTGGTAAATGTACATGTACTTTGACATATCTGTGGCTGCTCAGAAATCCCTTCGCATCACTCAATCTGTGATGTGAAGCTTGCTCCAGTTCGTCTGCGATCCTAATTAGGACAAGCACTATAAAAAAAAATGGATAATCGATTAATGGGTGGACAAAGTAATGGCACGGTAGAGGCAAAAACTCCCCAAAATTTGTTAAAATAAGTTTCATCTAGTTTTTAGTAGTAGTAGTAGTAGTAGTAGTGATAGTAGTTTTTATTTCTGTTTTCTAGTCTTTAGTCCAGTCAGTTTAGTTTATCCATCCATCCATTTTCTGAGCCGCTTCTCCTCACTAGGGTCGCGGGCGTGCTGGAGCCTATCCCAGCTATCATCGGGCAGGAGGCAGGGTACACCCTGAACTGGTTGCCAGCCAATCGCAGGGCACATACAAACAAACAACCATGCGCACTCACATTTACACCTACGGGTAATTTAGAGTCTCCAATTAATGCATGTTTTTGGGAAACCGGAGTGCCCGGAGAAAACCCACGCAGGCACGGGGAGAACATGCAAACTCCACACAGGCGGGGCCGGGGATTGAACCCGGGTCCTCAGAACTGTGAGGCTGACACTCTAACCAGTCGGCCACCATGCTGCCGCAGTTTAGTTTAGTCGAAAATTCAGCCCCTGAAATCAGTTCCATTTCAAAACATGACATTTGGCTGGCAAGTCTGTCCTGAGTAGACCCACAAAAAAAGGCTCCCAAAGCCATGCCCCAAAGACAGCCATGTTGGTTTGAAATGACCATTCTAAGGTCAATTTGACAATTTTCAGAGGCCTTCAAAGACAAATTTGTATTGGAGATTTTATCCTATCACCCAAATTTCAACCTTGTATATAGGCTAGTAAACCCCCATTATTTATGTGGAATAATAACCAAGCCCTAATGTGACTTGCGAAAAACCATGAGTAATTGACGCCCCCCCCCTTTTGAAATGTTCATATTTGCTTATATGAATAGTTTCAACAATAAATATAGGATAAACTATGATCCAAAAGAGATGTAATATCATTTCAAACCTATTTTATAAAATTTACATTAAAAATAAATAGTTTACAGATGATTTGATTTAGAAGAAAACATACACCGGAAGTGCACATGCACACATACACATTTGCGGGTCCCTGACGAGCGTAGGGATGCGAGGGCCCATTCATCACTTCTCATTTGTGCTTCTCATTCCAAGCATAAATTGTGTTCACTGTTTCTTTGACACAGATATGGACACACATTCGTCTCATGTGACTCAGCAGAGTGGCATTATCCACAAAGTCATGACTAATTCATGCTGTGTGTGGTAGGAGTGCAGTCCTCATCACGAGCCCGGCTGTCCCACGCTCTACTTTGTCTGGCACAGTCACACTTGGACCAAAGAGTGTGCAATGCAATCCACCCCCTTGCCTTGCTTCTTGCTGTTCACCATCCTTTTGGCTCTCAGCCTGTTCTCACAAGAATTTCTATAGAAATTGTAGAAAAGCTTTCACACTCTACAGTAGTAAACCACTTTTCACAAATCCACCTATGTGGATATGGATGTTTTTGTTCCCCCCCCCCCCCCCCCCCGTGGAACCTATGTCTAGCGATTTGCTGAAAAAGTCACCTATTCACGTTTTTGCTCTCTTTCGGAAATGCCCTAAGATGCCACATGATACTGCCAAAGCCCTGTCTAAATAATGTCTAAATTATTAATCTTATTAATAATTTACTTCAAATTTAATTCTTTACATTCTACTGTATTTAATATGTCGATACTATATGTTTTTTGTAAAGTGCAATATTATAGAGTACTATTTTCCTTATTGAAAAACACATTATAAATGATGTCTTCAAAGCAAAATGTCCCACTTCCTGTTCAATTTGAGTCACGGACCCTTGAAACTTTTCTGTGTGTCCCGTTATGATAGACGTCCACTTGGTCAAACTGGGATAAGATGTTATTTTTTTCTAACTTTCCAGGGGTGGCTACTCAGGTGTGGTACCCTGGGTTCACGATACAGACAATTGCAAAAATTAGTGAGTCTTTGGGCTTGTAGAGGTCCCCCAAAAGGGTGGGTTATTAATACTAAACAGAGATTTCTAGAGAGGTAACCTCCAAAATATACAGTCCATTTTCTGGTAATTACAGTGTTTTTTTGGTCTTTTTTCCCTTGTAACACTGTGTAGCCGCTGCACCTGCACTTGAGACAGATTTGGATTTGGCTTGCGTTTTCCTCTTTCTGCGGAATGTATGACCTAATTCCGACACACACACACTCACACAAACAAGACTGCCCATGTTTATATCAGCGGGAGTGGGCGAGGGTTTTGTGTGTGTGTGTGTGTGTGTGTGTGTGTGTGTTTTTTCAAGCGATAAATCACTGTCGGACCATCTGTTTGGGGTTGTGTGGTGCTCTCACAGAACCAACCAATCATGATTGAGTTCTTTTAAATGGGGTTTGTGAAAATGGGGTACTGGTTTATAGTGGGATTACGATGATATACTTGCTTGAATGTTTAGGTTTCAAATGATTGTTTCCTCTGCAAATGCACAAATGTGTGTTGAAGCTATAACGCATACAAGTGGAGGATCTATTTGTCATCCACGTCAATAGTCTCAGATGTCGCATTTCAACTCTCATCATAAACCTCTTTGCCACATGGTCCGGTTAGCCAAATGGGGGAGATTATTGTAATCCGGCACGAGACACCTCCACTCCACATAGACCGAGCCCCCCTCCCCCCACCCCCAAAATCCGGGTCGTCTATAAGGGAGAAAACTCACACGCAAAGCTCGTAACAAGCATTATCTAGTCTATCTGCACTGATTTTTATATGCCAGTTAACTGAGCAAGGCTGATAACATTCCCATAATGTAAATGCTTGTTTCACATGTCTGTGATGAAGTGGCATGATGTAGGATCATGTCATTATCTGCCTTAGCAACGCTGGACTGTTATGTAAACTGAGTAAACTAGTGGCGTGTCCATTCTTGTAAAGCCCCTGGCCGCTCGACGAGGAGCAGCATTAGGAAAAGTCACACCAGCGTATTCAGACGCTGTGATGACAGTGATGTGAATGCTTTGAATTTGAGGCACATGCTTTCAATAAACAATTTGGAACCACTCATTAATGACTTCCAAAATTCACGTTTTCTGGAGTGTACATAGTCGTCCATCCAATCCATGGTTCAAATCTGGTCGCAAACCAACAAAATCTCTAGTGCAAGATTTTCCTTGAAAACCCTGGGAAATTACCAAAATGACCCTAGACTGGTGGCATTAAACCAAAATGGACAACTGTGTGTGTCTTATCTGGCATGAGTGTTTGAGACGTTTTTGTGGTTGACACCCCATGTTTGTCAGGAAATCTATCTTAGTTCAGCTAAGAATATCAGGTATCTATAAATGCAGTAAGTGGAATAAGATACCCAAGTTTTGTTGTCGTGGAAATACATTTTGGTATAAAGTTTTTGCTTTAAGCATCGTTCTTTTTTTTTTTAGGGTGGCCTTGTTGTAAAAAGTGCCATCTATCCTGTCCTGTCCTATCTGTGACTCGTCTATATATATATGTATGTGTGTGTGTATGTGTGTGCGTGTGTATGTGTATATATATATATATATATATATATATATATATATATATATATATCTATATATATATATATCTATATATATATATATCTATATATATATCTATATATATATATATATATATATATATATATATATATATATATATATATATATATATAGATATATATATATATATATAGATATATATATAGATATATATAGATATATATATACATGCGGCACGGTGGCCGACTGGTTAGAGCGTCAGCCTCACAGTTCTGAGGTGCGGGGTTCAATCCCCGTCCCCGCCTGTGTGGAGTTTGCATGTTCTCCCCGTGCCTGCGTGGGTTTTCTCCGGGCACTCCGGTTTCCTCCCACATCCCAAAAACATGCATTAATTGGAGACTCTAAATTGCCCGTAGGCATGACTGTGAGTGCGAATGGTTGTTTGTTTCGATGTGCCCTGCGATTGGCTGGCAACCAGTTCAGGGTGTACCCCGCCTCCTGCCCGATGACAGCTGGGATAGGCTCCAGCACGCCCGCGACCCTAGTGAGGAGAAGCGGCTCAGAAAATGGATGGATGGATATATATACATGGATGGATATATACATATATATATACAGGGTGATTTAAAGGTAACACACTATTTTAAAATACTTATAATTTATTCTTATGCTTTAATATTTTTCTAAATTTTTTTGTGTATGTTCCATGATTAAGGAGCAAGTCTATTCTACCAAACCAACGACTTTGGAAGAACTTGAAGGGCGAATACGAGAAGTTATGTCTTCCATCCCACAAGAGTTCTTTGTGAAATCAGTTAATGCGGTTCCCAGGCGGCTTGAGAAACTGGTGGCTAATGCTAGCGTCCATATCGAATTTTAAATAAAACTCCATGCAATACACTTTCTTCGCGCATGTTCATTTATTGTAAGAATTATGGTTCAGAAATAAATTATAAGTACTTAAAAATAGGGAGTTACTTTTCAATCACCCTGTGTATATATATATATATATATATATATATATATATATATATACAGACACACACAAACCTTTTATTACTTCTTTGTACACTGCTATTGATTTTGGCACTTTTAATGAATTGCTTGCATACCGTGAGCATCGATTTTTAATGACTTATGCCACTGCACGCTTTATTCAAGCGTCAGGGAGTGATATATGATTGAGGATTTTCTGCATTGTGAATGCAACACTATTGCTCTCCCACATTAGTCTCATGGCCATGAACGAACAATTGCCTTCACAGTGCGATCGCAGCTAATTGGATTTGTGAATAAGGTGGCACAGTATCATTAGTCTATGAATGGGGCGATAAGAGAATTACATAGATGCAAATCCAGATCTGTGGCTCTGTGCATGCTGATTTAGTAGCTCTCTTTAATCAATCTTCAGTTTTGCTAATTGCCCATATGTCCGTTTGTATTTGTGCCTTGAACCTCTTTGCGGATTACTTGATCAATATTGTTCCAGGAGTCCTCCAATTGGTTTCCCATTGAGTTGTCCAGGGTGGCTGTGTCTGCTTTATTTGGAACTACAGGCATCTTCATTCTTCATGTCTGTCTTCATACCATCCACTGCTTTAATCTCACATAAGGTATTTTTCAAAGGTTACCCCAGGGTGTCCGGGCTCTCCCTTAGAGATAGGGTGAAAAGAGATAGTGAGACGCTCGGTCATCTGGGAGGGTATGAGAGTCGAGGAGCTGCTCCTACGAGTACGAGAGGAGCCAAATGAGGTGACTCAGACACCTGGTTAAGATGCCCCCTGGACGCCTCCCTGGTGTGGCATTCCGGGCACATCCTACATGAGGGTGGCCCGGGGCACGACCCAGGAGACACGGGAGAGACTATGTCGCCCGGCTGGCCTGGGAACGCCTCGGGATCCCCCCCGGAAGAGCTGAGGAGAGGGAAGTCTGGGCTTCCTTGCTTGAGCTGCTGCCCCGTCACCCGACCGGATAAGCGGAAGAGGATGGATGGATGGATGGATGGATGAGTTGTAATAATGTCAATAGAGTGCTATTAACTTTGAGGCCTGCAGTCCTCCTCTTTTGAAAATGTCATGTTCTGTTTGATTTATGTTTTGTTTTCTTCCTGTTAGTTCGTGCTCCCTGTGTTTGTCTTTTCTCTTATGGTTTGCAACATAAAAGCACCGGAATTTATTGCAAGAAAAAAGAAGCACAAAAAAAAAATCCAACAATTACAGAATCCAATATGGAAATGAGACAGAATGCATACAGCAAACGAGCAGGAGACAAATGAATGATCCAGGGTCTTCCTGGTGTGGTCGTAGGGCTTAAGACTGGGAGTTGATTACAATTGCTCCCATGTATGCGCTTCCCAGCGCCACCTTGGGGAAATGAAGAGAAACAGGAAACTAACTGACAGGAAAAATATATATATAATTTAGACATAAAGTGACAAAAAATTAACTACCTTGGTGTAATTTCTGAGAAATTATATGTTTAATTTCATTATTCATAGACCAGATAAATCCCTATTTTAAGGGCTTTCCTACTGAAAAATGTACTAAATTGTGCAAGCATGTTCATCCTAAATAAAACCACTTCAGTCTACTGTTTTCTTAGCAATGTTATATTCACACAGGTTCAAGCTTCACCCTGAAGGTACAGGTCACTGACATGCTGACTCGTCAGTACCTGAGTCAGGCAGAGGTGGATCTCTACGTCAATTACACCAGAACCAACACAGTTCTTACAGCGGACGACGGCAGTGTTTTTCTCCAAGTACCTTTTCAAACTGGGTCACCTGTCACAGTTGTGGCGTGCAAGGACGGCTACATTTGCGCATTGCTTCCATACAGAACTATGAGGACACCAAGTGAGATTTGGATTTTTTCATAGTAAAGTATTTTGAAATTATTATCTGTGATATTATGGCTTCACAACAAATGTAAAGCATGGTTTTTCCCGTTTCAGTATTTTCTTCGGTGACCGTACCACTATGCCGTCTGACACAAGGAAACATCTGGATTTTTGAAGACTCTTTCCTGATCACTGACAAAACATCTGGTAATTTACAATTGCCAGAATTGTCAGCACTATTTCTCAAATTTCATAAATATATAATAATAAAAGTGATCATTTACATTCAACTGTTTGTTGATTTTTTTCCAGATACTTCATTAGAGCCTGTTGTCCAGTTCCCAAAGAGTCTGCTGAACCTGACCGAGGGCAGTGACATCGCCTCTTTTAAAGCTTACTTGACCATCCCGAAGCCACCTTTACAGGAACGAGACTTTCTCAAGACCTTGGCCATCATGAGCAGAACAACAGGTTGCTTGGCAATATGGATAGTTTTAACGTGGCACGATCTGCTGAGAGGGAAAACAAAAATAATCATTGTCATTGTGGTTTTTTTCTTCCGAAGGATACATCAGCATGGAATTGAATCCAGTTGCGGCAGTTAGTGTGCGACTGTTCTCCGGAGACACAGAGCTGCATATCAGTGGACCCATAAAGATCAGCCTAACTCTTCCCGACAACTGTGAACTGCAGTCTTCAAATGCAGTTCCAGCATGGTTATATAACCGCACCACTGGTGGGTAGACAAATCACACACGCGATGTTCCTAACAATGAAGCGTCCTTCATATTTTGTAACTAATTTGAGAGATTAGAATGGTGGATTTTGAAGTTTACAGGAAATAATTTGACCGACGTGACAAAATAATTGACTTCATGTCTCTTCTTATTTCACTTGTAAGATATGTTTTGGATTTGATCTCAACAGATAACACTGACCAGGAAATCATCATTAATCTTAAATTCCACTGCCACATTTAGTAAAGAGTGCAGTGTTGGACATCCACTTCAAGTATTTTGCTTTATGTATTTTATCGTTTCATTTAGGTGGCTGGATGAGACAGGGATTAGGGTCGGTGGTGTCAGAAGGTAGAAAATTGAGTTGGACATTCACCGCTCCTCATCTTGGTTACTGGATTGCTGCACCTATGCCAACTGTTGGACGTAAGCACTGACCTTAAGCGATGCAGGTTTTAAATGGCATAAGTAGGGTATGGGTGAACATTTTAAACCAAAATAAATTCATAAATCTCCATCTTCAATCTCTGTTCTTTAGATGTCTTTAGACCTGACATCCTCAGGGACGTCTTTGTCCATTATTCACCTTTCCTGATGGTCATTCTTGGAGGAATGCTTTGTCTTTTTGCCTGTCTTCTTGCTGGCCTGTTGTATTGTCACAGGTAAGGAAGGCTTGTATGGCATCGCATCGTATCACTGAACTCATGCTCAACTATGGAAGTGTATTGCATTCACTTGGATAAAATATCCATCCATCCATTTTCTGAACCGCTTCTCCTCACTAGGGTCGCGGGCGTGCTGGAGCCCATCCCAGCTGTCATTGGGCAGGAGGCGGGGTACACCCTGAACTGGTTGCCAGCCAATCGCAGGGCACATACAAACAAACAACCATTCGCACTCACAGTCACACCTACGGGCAATTTAGAGTCTCCAATTAATGCATGTTTTTGGGATGTGGGAAGAAACCGGAGTGCCCGGAGAAAACCCACGCAGGCACGGGGTGAACATGGGCGGGGCCGGGAATTGAACCCGAGTCCTCAGAACTGTGAGGCTTACGCTCTAAAAAGTCAGCCACCGTGCCTTGGATAAAATAAATAAATAAATACAAAAAAAAAAACCTCCTGTTTTTCAGAGTAATTTTTTGAGGGCTTTGTTTTTTTTAATTTTTTCTAATTTTTCCCACTGTTTTATGACTGTTTTCCTCCTGTTTTTCTGAGTAATTTTTTCCCCTGTTTTTCTGAGTAATTCCTCCCCCCCTGTTTTTCTGAGAATTTTTTTTCTAATGACTAATAACTATACCATCTATGTGACTCAAAGAGAGGACTATCTTCCAGTGTCTTAAACCCATATCAAAATAAAACTTGATCAAACTAAATAAACCGGTCATGTTGCTTCCTACGCAGTCCGCAAAGAGTCACTTGGAGTTTGCAGGTTCTTGCATGAGTTTGATGTGTCCCGTACGTCCCGTGTGTAACTCAGAAAAAAATAGTAAGAAAAACAGGTGCAAATTTTTTTGTCAGAAAAAGAAGAAAATTGTCAGAAAAACAGGGGGGGAAATTAGAGAAAAATAATTAGTCAGAAAAACAGATTTAAAAAAACAAAGCCCTCAAAAAAAATACTTATTTATAATAACTTATTATTTTTTTTAATCCAAGTGAATGGATTACACTTCCGTACTCAATGGATGAAAATGAATCAGTAAATTAGATTTTTTTTTTTTAAAAAGAACATCTTTATACACTCTACTTCATACATATGCCTATTAGTTTGCTGATCAATGCCTGTGGCGATGCAATGGACACATCGACAAACACATATGCCTCCTCACACACTCACTGCGTCGGCAACCTCATCTGGTAATCGAGTACCGCGTATGCCACTGATCAGATGCTAACGCTGTTAGCTAACACATTAAAAAAAGAAAATAAATCCACTGCAGCTCTGCATATCTTTTATTTCTTTGACAGGATAGGTTTTCAGGCAGCGTAGTACAGACATGACTTGAAAATGGTGGGTCTTCTCGTGGGTTTATCTCCTTTACATGGTGACAGTCAGACCAGCTGAAGGTATATAAAGCGGGGGTTCACGTTTACTCCTATTACGTTGGTTGGATGTCATCAAGTGTCAACACCATCACCGTCACTTTGTTGAGTCTGAATTTGTGTGTGAGACATTTGTTTTCTGCTTTCACCTAATCCAAGTTTCATAACTGTCTCTCCTTTAGTTTCCATTTGGTTTAAGGTCGAGTTCTGTTCATCTGTCATTTTAATATAATTTGTATGTTTGTTCTCCCAACTTCCTTTCTAAAAACATTTGGAGCCCATTTGTTCAGGGTTTCGGTGCCTTTTTTTGGTAGTTCCCCAACCAGTGACCCCGTATAAGAATTTGTTCTTGGGGGAAACGTAAAAGGGGTGGTTATTATGTAAATTAGCCGGATAGTGACAACACAATTTGAAAAGTTCAGAACAGCTTGCTCACAGACACATTTTTGGAAATAGGCAGCAAGCCAAATATTTGCTTGGTTGTATAATTTCAAACTTGTTGGGTGGGCAGACACTCCAGAGGCCAGGCTATTTTTACACAAGCAATTGAAAAGCCAATTTTTCACAATACCCTTTCATAATGGACTGGTGGAAGGGACTGATGTATTGCATTTTACAATGATGTGATATATGACAGAATGAATTTCAATAGATGTGTCTGTTTTTCTCTAGAAACTCTGCAAGGCAAACTAAAGTGACGCAGATGGTGCCACTGATGAGAAAAGACCAATCCACCACGACCGGCAGCAATGAAGACATTGAAGGATCTTCTCAATTTACCGAAAAAAGGGATGACCATCATAATGTCAGCGTATCCATCTATAATGGCAATATTATAGCCAATCCAAATGCATTGGCCGGCAGGGCTGAAGCCAATGATGTGATTCCTTCAAGCAATACAACGGAGCTGATACGAGTTCCGGCTTCTCTAACAGACTCTCTGGTGTTTTACAACCAGCCTATTGCCATTCTGCATGCGGCTGCATTTTTCCAAGTGGAAGACCAACAAGAGGAGCTCCACTGGAGCAAGTCAGTGGCTTTGTATACTGGTGGCTCGGAGAAACTGAGTGAAGAAAGCTGCAGCCAAAATGTGTCACCTAGTTCCTCTGCCACTGCGAACCAGGGAGGAGATCCCAAAAGACAGGTTGTCAATTTGGAAAATGCTCAGGTCCCAACATCCAGAGGCCAGTATAGTCTCCTGGAATCTGCATCAGTTCCAGAAACATTAAGTAAAATGCGGACCAGTAGACACTCGATGGACGCCGCGACAGAACTTTCAAAAATGCCTTCCTCGCAGCCTCCCCGGGCCTGGTTTGTGAGTCTGGAGGGCAAACCTGCGGCCGAGATCCATTATGCCGTGGCAGAGCAGCAGCGGAGAAGAAGAGCGGCGGAAAGTCAAGAAACCAGTTTGGATTCGGGCGTGGATATGATCGAGATGAACCAGACACCCGGGAGGAGAGCTGTAACTCTGGAGAGGAACACTACTTTTGTAAAGAGGACATCCAGCAACAAACATCCGTCGCAGTAAAATCACCAGTCAGTGTTCAGGTCTGCAGTGCTTGAAGTGAAATAGCATCAGATGTAATTACTGTATGTCATGATGTGAGTGGCTGAGTTCACACAATCAGCATTCTAGCTACATCTGCGATATAGCAGTCGTTGATTTAAAATATGATTCGTTTTCACTCATTGTACTGTAACTGAACAAGATGTGATTCATTCTCTCCTTCATTAGTTTCATCAATTGACAAGTTAAATTGCAAAGCTTTTTTGTCATTGATAATGACTCATTTGGATTGTCGGGTGTCAAGGCAAAAATGTTAACCCTTAGTAGACAACAGACAGGACAAGCACACTGAGAATAATAAGAGATACAATTTAATAAAAACTTGCATCCAAGGAAAGAGTTAAAATACAACCTGATGGCTTTCAGAAGTGTCTGCCTTGTTCTCCTTTTTAGGCAGGTTTATATATATATATATATATATATATATATATATATATATATATATATATATATATATATATATGTATATATATATATATATATATATACACACACACAGATACACACCTATATCTCAACAGGCAGTTATCATCTGCCTCATGCAAGTGGTGCCCCAGCTCTTCAACAAATGGAAGTTTATGTTTGTCAATTTGTGTTTACCACAGTGGAATCAATCTTTTCCAAAACCTCCAAAACCCTAACATTATCACACTGAGTTGTTTTTGCCATATAGTCTCATGAACTAAACATTTTCTTCATGCAAAATAAACTCTTTGTTTATTTTCTTCTGGCTTAATGTCAATATCCAGATTTCTAAATAAACTAAACGTGTGTAATTCAAGTGTTGTCCTAAGATTCCTGTTAATTTTATTATTTCACAATAATTTAAACTCGAGACAGCTGTAACAACACGACATTTGCATTTTGTTCTTCACCGATGGATTTGACTGAGCAAGTGCATGTTGGTAAGGTACATCCACTAGAGGTCAGACTTTCACAAGGTTTGTTTCCTGTTAGCAGTAGTTAAATGAGAGTCTAACCACACATACCAAAACACTTAAATTTGTTCTATCTGCATTGATGTAATGTTTGAAAATGCCACAAACAAATTGTAGAATATAAATGTTTAAAGGGGCAAAAAATGGAAAATAGATTAATGGTTATACTAACTATATCCCAAGGAATAGTTAAATCAATCAAAGCTTTCATTAATCACACTGTTTAACTGTATCGACAATGAATGAACAGTCCCTTCAATAATAATTCAGAGGCATTATTGTACATCATTTGCATGTGAAAAACAATTTGGTTCTCAAACTAGGGTCGTCAGACCCCCTGGGGTCCGTGAGCCATAACTTGGGGGTTTGCAAAATAATTTGCAATCAATTGTCATCACTTAAAGTGCATACCTACAGTAGATAACAGGATTGTCTCTCCAATAAAACAAACATGATAAACCAATTACTCCTCCTGTACTTAGCTTTGGGACAATTTTAAGCTGTGATTTGATTGTGAAATATTCCTGCATGAATAAAGTTTTTTTTTTAGCCTGGAATGGGAAAGCTTGGCTCAACACTGGACCCAAAGACCCAAAACATAGTCCTGAAAACACCCAAGAATGGCTGTCAACAAAACAGCACTCTATTCTGAAGTGGCCTTTAGCTACCCCGATCTAAACCCTATTGAACACCCGTGGATGGAGTTAAAACTTGCAACTCTACCATTAATGTTTGTGTTCAAGAAATTATTATTTACAAGTTATAAATTATTATTATCAGTACAATTTGTATTTTACTTTCACGTGAAATTCATTTTTCCTTCCGGACTGTTAATGTTCAAATTGTGCATAATGTTACAGTGGCTTTTAAGTGTTACTTGGTGTAAAAGGTTTGAGAACCACTTCTATATATTATATTGACGAATCTCTCAGATCAAGGCTGCAAAAGATTGAGTGTGACTGAATACCCCAAGAGATTGCCAGTTTCGAAGATTCTAGTAAACAGATTGATATGACTATTCTTCCAATGCTGAGCAAGAATAGGAAGAGCTTCAGTACTGTATGGAAAGAAAACGTGACATCAGGCACACTATTTCTGAATGCACAACTGTAAAATGCAACACCACACACGGTACACACACACACACACACACACACACACACTATCTGTTGAAAATAGAATGGCTTGGTGTGAATGGGTTCAGAAATAGCTTGTGGTTGAAAGTGGTTGGCTATAGATAACCTGAGTGATTATTTTCCTTCTCAAGTGATATCTCATTTCCTACATTTTGTTTATGTCCCTCATTATAGTGATGGTATTGCAAGCCAGACACATTCTCTTTTTCTTGCAGTCAGTGGCCCTGCTGCATGGACTGTGCAGCTGATTTCTAAAACTCGTTGAGTGTTTGCACAGATAATATCGAGAGGCTGTAGGATTAATTGCAGCAGAGAGAACGTGGCAGACATTCTCTCAGCGAAAGCTAAGCTTCTTAGCAGCGTACGTATTTCAACCTGGACATGAATTTTGTTGCCACAGTGTTTGCAATTACCATCAATTTCTGGCTCTTTTTAACTGGAACTTTATCATAAAACAAGGAAGTGTGGTGAAAATTTTAAAGATTCCAAATATGATCCCCCAGAACCTAACTGGTAGTGCCCCCCCCCCAAAAAAAGAAAATAATGTCCCCCCTACACCAGTTTCTCTGATCAACACAAAATTGGGTGAACCTGTTTATCATAACAGGTGGACAAAAATGTCTCAAGGACCCATGCCAGAAATTGAACAGAAAGTTGGCCATTGTGGTTTGAAGCAGGCATTTTGGGCCAAATCTAGTGCTCATACACTAGGGATCCTCGAAACTTTAATTGAGGCAACTGGACTCTTCTTGGTTGTTCTAAATTTGAGGACAGTAATGTCCAAATTCTGGACAGAGGACTGCTGATGTGAAAGAGTTGTCATAAAGCCATCTATGTCCAACAAGAAAGGCCCTATCTAAACAGAAGGAGGTTTACGCCATCTCTTATTGTCTGCTTTTACCAATGTCCCTACATCACTCTCCAAAGATTATCTCACTTCATGGGAAAAGTAGCCACTGAGTCATTTTGCCACCAGGGAGGTGATTAACCAGTAGTTATGCAAGGGACACACCCAACAGAGATTTAAATAGGGGGACTCCACACCTAAAATTTCTAATTTTACATAGATGGCTTCCTTCACACCTCTTTCAAATCAGTGGTCCTCTCTACCCTAGTGAGGATAAGCGGTACACAAACTGAATGTCCTCAAATTTTAGAATTTTAGTTTAATAACTTGTAACTTATCTGGCTGTTGCTTAATTTAAAAAGATATTTTGCATTGACCATCTAAGAAAGCTTGCTGTTCTGTTTGTTAGCAGGGATGTGATATTTTTCTTATTTAAAAGATATGCCTTGGGTCAATAAAGATTAATGCAGAATGGAGGAATGAAGTGGACCCAGGAATTTAACTGCCAGCAAAACAAAGGAACACCCAAAACTCACTGTTCACATCCCTTTGTGTTGAAAGCAATTGTCCACCAGCACCACACTTTATTAAATATAACACACTAGAATGGTTAAAAAAAACAAAAACTGCTGGATCAAGGTGGGGCATGCACCACTTTTTTTGTTTGTGCCCAAATTGTGATTACATTTAACTCCAAAATGACAAGATAACTGCTTCTGCTTTAAAAACAATATGATTAGGATGTGCTGTGAAGAGAAAAAAATATGTGCTTCTGATCGAGGGTGGATCAAAGATGATGTTAAAATTTTCAGAAAGACAGTGATGAATAAATGCCTGATACAATTTCTTAATTCAAAACTGTCCTTTCGCAAGCACAACACAAATGTTGCTCATAAAGTTGGGATGGAATCTCTTTCAATGCCTTTTCAGCTCAGGTTACAAATGCAAAGCAGCTGTTCCTCACGGTGTTTGTAGTTTAATATATGTCACATGAAATGCAATGGATGGATAGTGACTTTCAATTTTGTCTTTTGTGGGCAGCACATATATTCTGTTATGTAGTATTTGTTTAGGTGAGGCAGATTTATGTTGACATGAACTTGTTTTTCATGTCTATTCGTTGTGTTTGGGAATTAAAGACAATGTGACTTTTTTACGGCGGCACAGTGAACGACTGGTTTGAGCGTCAGCCTCACAGTTGTGAGGACCGGGGTTCAATCCCCGGCCCCGCCTATGTGGAGTTTGCATGTACTCCCCGTGCTTGCGTGGGTTTTCTCCGGGCACTCCGGTTTCCTCCTACATCCCAAAAACATGCAGGGTAGGTTAATTGACATTTCTAAATTGCCCGTAGGTGTGACTGTGAGTGCAAATGGTTGTTTGTTTGTATGTGCCCTGGGATTGGCTGGCAACCAGTTCAGGGTGTACCCCGCCTCCTGCCGGATGATAGCTGGGATAGGCTCCAGCACGGCCGCGACCCTAGTGAGGAGAAGCGCCTCAGAAAATGGATGGATGGATGACTTTTTTACACATCTGTGTGTCTTAACATGTCTGTGACATATGTTCATCAAAAAAAATAGCCCAAGGATTAGCCTGTTTTAAGAGGGCGGATGGGCTTGTTCAGTCTCATGCAAGTGAGCCATTGGTCACTTCGCCTTACATACTAGTGGGCCAATGGTAAGAATAGATTATGTTACCATGACGAATAGGCCTGAAGCTTCGGTTGGTTTGACGTTGAAACACAAATAAATAATAAAAAGAAAGAAAAAAAGGATGCACGAACTGCAAACCACAAGCAAGCTCACTCAAAGACATAATGGATTCTACAGTATTTTCCCCCATGGAGACAGCACTTCACTTAATTGTGGAATCCTCCCTCATTTGTTAAACAGTTAAGTTAAAGTTAAACAGTTCAAATACATTTGTTTTAATGTGTTTTAGTTTTTTCTTGCTTTAACATCTTTCATACAGCTTTAATATTTGTCTCTGTATTTTAACCATGTAAAGCACTTTGTCATCAATTTCATCATTACCGAGATGCGGACTTACATTTGTCATTTATTGTGCGGATACGTCCAGGCCTTATGCTACCGATTATCCCATCAATTATTCATCAATTGGATTGAAAGAGATTTTTTGTTATTATTATTATTTTTTGTTATTAATCAACAACACAATAAAATATGCCGACCAGTTCAGGGTGTACCCTGCCTCTCGCACGAAGATAGCTGGGATAGGCTCCACCACACCCTAGTGAGGATAAGCGGTACCGAAAATGGATGGATGGATGGTTCATTTGGGCAGGCACCCCATAGAGACCAAACAATTTATATAAAAGATATTTATATTTCAATCATAAATATGTCCCCTCGAACTGGATTTGATATGGTTTATCTGGATTTGTTTTTACCAGAAAAAAAGCATTCATAGAAGGTTTCAAATAAACATCAGAGGACGCAAGCTTTACAATCATGGGAAACATTAAGACGTATGTGCAAATCATGAGGCGAAACTGAAATTCAAACAGCCTTGTGAGAAACATGAAACGGTCCATGGGTAAAAGCAGAGCAACCTGAGGACTCACGTGTTTATTTTACTGCATTTTCCCCTTACGGCTCGGGCTGTAGAGGGCTCTCATCTGTCCCGGCGGTCCAAGTGCATCACGACTGTCTTCCAGACAAGGTGACCTGGGCCTCAGCTGTGCAAATAAAAGGAAGCACTATCCATGCCGGATTAATGTGTTTGAGTTGCCGTGTTTGTGCTTTGCCACCTGTATGCGGAGAGATAAGGGTCAGGCTTTGACAACATCACTGGATCTCAGCTAACACATCTGCTTGATGGTGAATCAGTGATGAGAATCGCAAAAGTAAATACTTTTACAGAAAGAAAAAGCTGATCACTAATTTGCCTCTAAAACGACGAAAAGGCCCTATGGCTCTGGTTATAAGGCTAAACCGCTAATTGGTAGCTTCAGATGGAATGCGTATACATGCAGTCGTGGTTTAAAATGGGATGGGAGACTGCGGCAAATGTTCAAATGTCAGCTTAATTGAGGCAAATAATCTTCTTTGGGGTTGCAGCGAGGTCAGGAAGACGGGGCTATCTTTAGCACGTTGTAATGGAATAGCAGATCAGTCTTGGCGAGCTACGAAGTCTAATGCCGTCTGAGCCTTGAGGAAGCGTTTGCTGGAAATTAAAAAGGAAAATTAGACTGTCTATGCAGTACAAAGGCACACACGTGTTTTGTATTGGTGCTACATGACTTGAGAAAGAGGACTGTGGATTTGCTTTAGTTTTTTCAAAGGCAATAGGTCCATGGCAGTTGCCTATTTTAAATACATTATTCGTATTTGTAACACTGTAGTTAACTGAATACAGTAGTGAACATAATTTCACATTTAATACAGAGTGCTTGGCTATATATATTTTTCAGTTTTATATATTTTTTAGATTGGATTTATTCCACTTTCTCATTTGATTTCCATTGTTTGACTCTTATTTATATATCATTGGTATTACTGTTGTATAATGTATTTAGAAACAAACTCCGAATTCACATTGCAGGGTCTTGTACTTAGTTAGTCTGAAATGAACAGAGTTCTCAGTATAATCGTTGTAGGGAGGTAACTGATAGAGCAAAGATGAAAAAACGAAAACTGAAAGCGCATACTTTATTTGTATTACCCCCTAATTCCTGCAACATTTGGTTCCCCGTGGACAAGAGGCGATGTGGGTTCTTGGCCCAACTGCACGTTTCACAAGCTGATTCCTCTCTCCTGTCTGTTTTCATCATCAACACCTGGTGCACAAATGCTTGTTCTTATGTAACGCTGTTGGCCAATAGTCTGTGGTCATAAAACATGTCAGCCTCTTGACCGTCCCACACAGCCTTTCCATCCATGCCCAGTAAAAGACATAATTCTGCATTAAACTAGTGCGATACAAACACATTCATGTAGTTAGCCTAATAAACAAAAATAGGCTGACTTGCTACTTTGACTTCACCTACTAATGGAGGGAAAAAGTACTAGGTGTTAAATGTATTATTGTCCTCTTCATAGAATAAAACTATTTTGTGATTGATCTGTTTGTCACAGGGCTGATGCTACCCGGCACCCTTTCTATTGCTCTTGTGCAGTGTCATTCCAGGAAAGCGTATCGCCGATGTCCCCAATTAACATATGAACCCTGCTAGAGATGCTATTGATTCTGCAGGATCAATTTGGTGATCGGTATCTTCTACAAAAGAGCAGAAAACGATAAAGCAAATATCTAAAGCAACACTGGACCAGGCTCTCGCAGCCCCCCCCCCCCCCTTTTTTTTTCTGTTTTTTTTCGACCATGGTCGACCAATATTAGATGCAACATGGGAGATTTCTTGTTCAATTTAAGGCATGGTACGTAAGACATTTTTTCAAGCAACCTGTCATAACAGACATGTCCACCCAATCTTGTGTCAATCAGTACAAATTGAGTCCAGGGCCACTTATTTTAGTGTCACGAAAATATAATGCTCCAAGGGAACCCATCTGTTTTGAATACCTGCCTCCAATTGGGGCTCACTTGGACGATTTCCCTAAGGAGCACTAAAATTCAGTCAAAATGGCTGACTTCCTATTCAATTTAGCAATGGGTTCTTGAGATCTTTCCCTGCATCCTGTTGTAATGTACTCAATTCCATGTCAGTTGGTAAAACTGGTACCAGGAACGGATTGCTCCCCGCCAACTTTAATATGGTTTGAGGCCTTGAATTTCCCAAAAATGTATTTTTCAAACCAAAACATGAGATTCCATGTGCAATTATGGGCAAGGGTCCTTGAGACTTTTTCATGCATCCTGTTATGATAGACATATACACCCAATTATGTGTTGATCAGTTAAATCTGTGTCAGGGCCTGATTATTTTTTTTTTTGTTTGTTTCTGCGTTGGCAAAATATATTTTGTTTGTTCCAGTTGTAAAGGCAGATAATCTCAAGGAGCGCTCACACCATTAAACATATCAGTTGTCTAACATATGCTAAACTCATTTCTGTGCTCTTGGCAAGAATATTGGTCAGAAGTATGTATCGAAGAAAAACTGGAACATGAGGACATACTGAACATCAGGATTGTCATGACTTTAATCTCTTGCTATACATGTGCTTTATTGGAAGTCATGCAACTGTGTAAACCATTAGGCACCCTAGTATACCATGCAGGAAATTAGATTTCCTAAACAAATAATTTACAAGATCAGACGTCAGTATGATGATCAGAACACTACCGTGAGAGCACCAGATGTTGGGATTGGTCCAGCAACATTATTTGTATTGTCTTTGTATTGAGATGGATAAAGTATTGAAATGCAGTTGGACAGAGTTAGATACACTGTATACAGTATTATTTCCCCTTGAAGTGATCTTGTCAATGTGAGAGTGTGCCCTGTGTTAATCTGGCGACCAGTCTAGGGTGTAGTCTGCCTTTCGCCCAAAATCAGCAAGTATAGGGAGAACAGGATAAGCCATGTAGATAAAGTGGTGGCTGGTTTACCGTTCAATGCAAAGTCATCCTGAACTCACTTAGCGAAGTTACCTGTCATCATTGACCTACATGTAACCACTTCCCCAGATCCACTGGCCAAATCATAAGGATGAGACTTCCTTTCCTTTTCTGAGCATTTCCTCAGTCCAGGTCGGTGAATAACACATGTTGCAGCTGCGCTTGTTGATGACATTATTATTATCACTTGTTTCGGGGAAAAAAAGAACAGAACATTGCTGAGATCTTTCTCCTTCACCAAATGCTTTTGATGCTGTTGATACAACATTTTGCTCAATGAGCTAGCTCTGGGCTAGATTATTATTTTTTTGCTTCCCGCAGATGGTTCAAATAATATCCCCGAGATTCCACACTGTGTTGTACAAAAAGATGTACCTCAGGGATCAATATAAGGCCTCAAGCCATTTAAGACTCTATGAATAAACCATTCATATCACTTGCAATATAGCAAATAAAAATCTCATTAAGTGTGATGGTTTAATACTGTATCAACCATGGCCCAAAACTGGTTTTGTGTAGTGATCTCATTTTTGTAATGTATTTCAAATGAATCTGCAATGAATCTGTAAGTGGAGGGGAAAACATTTTATCAACTGAATTTTTTTGTCAGGTTTTTTTTGGCTTGTGTGTGCTGTTGCAACAACAGCAAAAAAAAGGTTTAGGTGTTGAACCACACAAATCTCCACAGGTATGGACCATCTGGGGTCAAATGTGGGATTGTGCAGATGTTGCGACACCCACATCCTCCACAGGTGTGACGCATCTCGGGAAAAGTGCAGGTTTTTCCAGGGTGTTGCATCTGCCCATCCAATTTCTATTGCACCTGTCCTCATTAGTATAGCGGGGTAGGTGGCGACCATTCCATCTGATTTATACTAAGAGGTTGGATTGGCAATCACAGGACATATAGACAAATAACCATTCACAGTCACATTAACAGTTTATGGACCATTTCGAGTCTTCAATGAACTTAACATATTTTTGGAGCATAGTAGGAAGCTGAAGTCACCAGAAAAAAAACATGCGAGGAAACACACAGGAGGACCTGAACCTCTGGACTGTGACGCATATTTGATAACCACTACAAAACCGTGCCAAATTGTATCCTGTATAAGCAAAATTAAACATTACAAACACTTGTGTATTCATAATGCAATGTAAAATGTTATTTTTTTATGTTGCTTGATGAACTTAAAGCAATGGACCGCCTTTGAAGAATTCACAGTAACAAATTTGTAATGAGTAGATTTCCCCCTGGGATTCATACATACCAAGTACGTGTTTTGTTTTATCCATATGCAAAAAATAGCTTCAAATGGTTCTAATCATTCCAAGGCATGATATTAATACATCTTGTCTTGTAAACAAATCATAACCCTTCCTGGATCCGGTACAGTGCCCTTTTGTTCTTCATATTGTGCAGCATGTAATGGGTTCCTCCTTCCTCAACACAAATGCCTCACAGGAAGGGTCGTGACAAAGGTTCAACAAACATATGCGAGGAGGTCGTCAGCTGTCTTGCAATGCCCAAGTTCACGAGCTGTGCTTTCTGTGTTTATACGCTTGTCAAATGCTGGCATTTTACATTTACGCTGCAGGTAAAATACAGTTTTTCCCCCATGCATATGCTTCTGTGCTTACATCTGGGATTGATTCAGTTGTATTGCCCTTAGATCAGAGACTGGACCCTTTCCATTGCAGAAGTCAGTGACAAATTATCCGGTTTAAAATGTCATCTGTTGTCAGATCGAGGGGTTCGCTTATACAGTGTTTCATACATACACAGCCAAGTATACAGTTTGTATGCAGAATGCAAAACAGGAACGGTAATAAAATACAGTCTCCCCCAAAAAATTGACATTTGAAATATGAATATCTGAGTGACTGTATGCTCAAGGTCACAGGTTCTTAAACGTTCTGTGTCCAGGGACCCTTTCAGGAAATTTTTTTTATTCCCAGGACCCCTTCATAATCCAAACAGACATGAAATGTAACTAGTAGGTTGACCCTTTTTTTTTTTTTTAATTATTATTTATACAAACATTATTTAACCAAGTGGTCTCGTTAAGATTAGATATATCTTTTACGAGAGACCTGGTTAACATAGTAGCATGAAATGTTAGACCATAATATTTAAAGGAACATATAAACTTTACAAACAAGGTAAACAAAATAACATGACGATGTACAACAACAAAAGGGAGCTAATGAGGGTTTTAAAAACAGGCAGGTTAAGAAGTTCTTTAAGTTGTGCAGAACTTAAATGGCATCTGAACAAAATGCCATCTGAAATTAAATGAAACATTATCTATTTTTAAATAATAAATCTTATCATAGAATATATTGCGTTAGAAAATATATCAGCAGAACGAAAAAATTGGGTCCCTGCGGCCTCCTCCAGGTGGCCGATTGTCGTGGCGCCTCGGTGGGGCCGGCGGACTGCCCTGGTTTCCACGGTGTGGGACGTGTCCTGCCCACCGGGCTGCTCTCGGGTAGGACTTCTGGACCCGGTCCCGCCTCTCAATTGATTGGGTGGGGTCATCAACCGCGGGGCAGTCACAGCAATTACAGGACACTTCTGTCAGTCATTGTGCATGCGAAACCGTGTCAATTCACTTGCATGTGTCCGCCGCCACACACCACTGGGACTTTTTTGCTGGGTGTGGGGCTACTGACTTATTGCGACAAATAACTCATGAATATGAGAATTGCTTGGGTATCCCCTCACTCACACTCTCATCCTAAAGACTTTTATAATTTACATAATCACTCCCACCACACTTCAGTTGTACAGCCAGGTTCACGACCCTTGTCCTGCATGTTTCTTCTCCTGTCCTTGTCCTGTATTATCTTGTCCTGTCCTCCCCTCACAGGGTGTAGCACTACTACGACTGGTTAGAGCGTCAGCCTCGCAGTTCTGAGGACCCGGGTTCAATCGCCGGCCCCGCCTGTGTGGAGTTTGCATGTTCTCCCCGTGCCTGCGTGGGTTTTCTCCGGGCACTCCCGTTTCCTCCCACATCTCAAAAACATGCATTAATTGGAGACTCTAAATTGCCCGTAGGTGTGTCTGTGAGTGTGAATGGTTGTTTGTTTGTATGTGCCCTGCGATTGGCTGGCAACCAGTTCAGGGTGTGCCCTGCCTCCTGCCCGATGACAGCTGGGATAGGCTCCAGCACGCCCGCGACCCTAGTGAGGAGAAGCGGCTCAGAAAATGGATGGATGGATGGTCTAGATATATAATTCAAAATATATATTACTTTTCACATCTTGTTTACAATTAATGCTTTGTCTTTTGTCTTCTCTCTCTCCTGTAGAAACTTTGTTCTGTTAAACTGATCGACTCTGATTCTCAATACATATCCATTATAATACTAAGAAACCACAGCGGCAGCTTAAAAACTCCACTGTGACACAATAAAACTGTTCCGGCATAAAAGGGATACAGATCCTCCATTCTGCTTGACCTAACAGCCGAACACAACAAAATATAAAAAATTAATTTAAAACAAAAATGGAAAAAAAAAAAAAATAATAATAATATTAAATAATTCCTAATGTTAAAATAACAAATTATCTTGTTTTTCGAGAAAAATAATGTTATGAGAATAAAGAATCAATAATAATGCGTGTTTTATTCATTTTTATTCATTAAAATAGAGGTATATTCTTTTAAAAAAAAGGTTAAAAAAAAAGACGATGCATTAAGACTCCTTTTCTCCCAAAGAAAATAACTATTCATGCATAGATGTCAGTTTTAGATGATGCCACAATCTTCAACAACGCTTTTATTTGCCCCCACACTAAGGTAAGGAAAAGTAATTGTGTGTTTGTTTTATTGGCACACCAGCCTTAATATTTACATGCTTTTTTCCATATACAGTAATATGACATCATACTCTATTGCAAATTACTTTGCAGGCCCTATGGGGTACCGGGACCCCAGTTTGAAAGCCATTGCGCTAGGTAAATAAAATTGAATATGCTTCATGTTGAAAAATAACACATTTCTTAAAATCTCAACAACATATTAAAACAGATAGAGATAATTTCATAACCAGTTTCACAGAGCATTACAAATGATCAACATGCATGTGGCCTGTGTAACATGACACACATTAAGTCCAGGTCCTGGCAACCACACTGAAGCATGTCTTGCATAACATTCTCCAGCGTCTCAATTATTCTCAGTTTACAGCGTCTGACTTGCATGAGACAAGGCCACCCCCTCAAAACCGGCTTTTAGCAGTACAAGAATTACTGTGTGTCCAGTGTGCTTTGAGATACAGTATTTCAACTCATTAATTCACTGGCAGCCGTTTTCATAACAGTTTGCCGTATTGCCAGCTGTTTTCGAGCATTTTGACTGATCTTTCGAGACCCACAGAATACCGTGTTTCATGACAATACAGTCGATCCCCGCACATGCAAGGGTCGGCAATCGCGACTTCGCCCAATAGCAAATTTTTAATTTTGAAAAAACTCCACCTACTCAAATTTTTGTTTGATTTGCCAAGAAGTCACCAAAAACTTTGTGTTATTTTTGTTGTTTAACAGTTTGTATGTAAGCACTTTGGGAGAACAATTCTAAGGTATCAAGCGTTAAAATGTTAATTTGCGCTGTGTTTATCTATGACGTACATGTCGTGTTGTCGTGAAATCATCTCACGGCTCCTGGTGGAAAGTTAGCCTAAAACAACTTGCATGATACAGCACTTAACTACTTTGGTATAAAATGATCTGCACTTGACTACCCTAAAACATGTCCGTTGAGCAGTAGGCCTATTTCTCATTCACTGTTGTTAACTTAGTCACAGTTGCACACACTACCATCTGAAGCGGCTGTGCAGTCACTGGAGCTGAATGGCTAGCTTGCAACTGGCTATTTAGTTAGCTTTGCACATCGTTGCTTGGCTGCCTATGTCACATTGGCTAATGGTTTAGTCATTTCACCTCAGTGCTGTTTGTGCCGACTGGGCTTGGACGACATTGTACAGTAATCCTAGAGCTGCTAGTTGGAGTATAAAAACGTGTGTGAATTAATGTGGTCCATTCCTGCAGAGCAGTAAACCATACTCCCGGAGGTCAAGAGGAAGCTCAGGGTGTGTTTTTCAGCTCTCCAAAGCAATTCTGTCGTATGTTGAGTGTGACCACAGAAGCTCAGCTACACATAATAGCAGCAAGAAAAAAAGAACACAAGTTACTGTAGCAAACACGTCCAACATGCAGCGCACTACTAGGTAGCTGCATAGCTAAAAAATAAATAAATAAAAAATAAAAAACAGTTTACTGTATTTTTAAGTGTACAGCAATGATTAAAGATGTTTGTAAGAAGTTGAAACACTATTTGAGCTGTAGCTTTAAAATATTATAACTCTTTTAGGGGTGTCAATTATTAGTGAGAATTTGGCCTGGCTCAGTCTCTATCCTCCGCAATATCGGGGGTCCACTGTATCTCGCTTTTTTGTATTCTCGCTTTTTCAATTCTTTAGTAATCAGTAGAACGTGTTGGTTTCACCAAAAACACTGGTTACTGACCCAAAGACACAAACATGTCAAGCAGAGCAGTGACTTAGACAGAATATATATATAGATTTTTTTTTTTTTTTGCTTTTGTGACACCTCAAACTAATAGTAATAAAAATACAAAACAAGACTGGGAAAGGGCTTTTGATGTCAAATTTGTAATAATTTATTTACAACTAAGAAACGCGCCCTGAGCGACGCTGACTCACAACATTGCTCATGTTAAATGTCAGTGGCTTGGTGTTCGTCAATCATTCCATTAAGCATCATCGTCATCGCAACACACACTTTCTACCACCTACTGCGAATTCTGAATACCGTACTTTTTCTTCAAGGTTCCATTATTATCCTATTGTTTTAGGGCATTCAAGTGCAGCCCTATAAGGGGCACAAGCTAGTGCAAACTGTAGGCCGGTCCCAAGCCCGGATAAATGCAGAGGGTTGCGTCAGGAAGGGCATCCGTCTGAAAACTTTGGCAAACAAATATGAGCATTCATCCAAAGAATTCCATACTGGATCGGTCGTGGCTCAGGTTAACGCCGTCTGCCACCGGCGCCGTTAACCTGCAGCGCGCCGGTGGAAATTCAGCTAATGCGGGGCGAAGAAAAATGTCGTGAGTTGAGAATGAGAATGACAAAATGATCTATACATCTTGGCCAAACAAAGGGATAGAGATGGGAAGGATGTCCAGCAGGTTAGGGTGTTTAAGGCGAGAGATGGAAATGTGTTGACTGGTGCCAGTAGTGTGCTGGATAGACGGAAAGAATACTTTGAGGAGATGATGAATGAGGAAAATGAGAGAGAAGGAAGCGTAGAAGAGGCAAGTGTGGTGGACCAGAAAGTGGCAATGATTAGTAAAGGGGAAGTTGGAAAGGCATTAGAGAGGATGAAAAATTAAAAGGCAGTTGGTCCTGATGACATACCAGTGGAGGAATGGAAGCATCTAGGAGAGGTGGCTGTGGAGTTTTTGACCAGCTTGTTCAGCAGAATTCTAGTGGGTGAGAAGATGCATGGAAAGAGTACCACAGATGCATTATTTGTCTTGAGGATGTCGATGGAAAAGTAAAGAGAAGAGGAACTACAGTACATTGTGTCTTTGTAGATCTAGAGAAAGCCTATGACAGAATATCCAGAGAGGAATTGTGGCACTGCATGTGGAGTGGCAAAGTATGTTAGAATAATACAGGACATGTATAAGGGCAGCAAAACTGTGTTGAGCTGTGCTGTAGGTGTGACGGAGGAGTTTAGGAAGAAGAAGAAGAAGAATAGAAGAAGAAGAAGAATCATCATCTTTATTGTCATGAACATGCATGCATGCACACAAAATGTGTTCTCTGCATTTTACCCATCACAGTGAACACACACACTTGTTGGTGGCGCACACTGGAACAGGGGCCAACTTAAGCACAGTTTGGGATATCGGTGTCTTGCTCAGGGACACCACAGCCGTGAATCCGGGAGATGTTGGTGGATGGTTTGGTCGGGGTCTTGAACCTACGTCTCTAAGGTGGCAGGCGATCTTAACCATTGGGCCACAGCTGACCCAGTTTAAGGTGAAGGTGGGACTGCATCAGGGAGCCCCTTCCTGTTTGCAGTGGTGATGATAGGCTGAGAGATAAGGTTAGAATGGAATCCCCATGGACCATGATGTTCACAGACATGTTATCTGCAGTGAAAGCAGGGAGCAGTTGGAGGAACAATTCAAAAGGTGGGGGCATGCACTGGAAAGGTGAAGAATGAAGATTAGCCAAAGACAGAATATACGTGCATAAATGAGAGGGGTTGAGGGCGAAGAGTGAGGCTACAGGGAGAAGAGATCGCGAGGGTGGAGGACTTTAAATACCTGGGGTCAATAGTGAGTGTGGTAAGGAAGTGAAGAAACGGGTCCTAGCAAGTCGGAACGGGTGGAGGAAGGTGTCAGGTGTTTTTTTTGTGACAGAAGAGTCTCTGCTAAGATGAAGGGCACAGTTTATAAGACAGTGGTGAGGCCAGATGTACGGATTAGAGACAGTGGCACTGAAGAGACAACAGAAAACAGAGCTTGAGGTAGCGCAAGTGAAGATGTTGAGGTTCTCTCCAGGAGTGACCAGGTTGGATAAAATTAGAAATGAGCTCATCAGAGGGACAGTCTAGGTTAGATGTTTTGGAGACAAAGTTAGAGAGAGCAGACTTCGATGGCTTGGAGACGTCCAGGGGAGAGATAGTGAGTATATCGGTAGAAGGGTAATGAGGATGGAGCTGCCAGCCAAGAGCATGAGGAAGACCAGATAGGTTGATGGATGTTGTGAGAGAAGACATGAGGGCAGTTGGTGTGAGAGAGGAGGATGCAGGAGATAGGCTTACATGGAAAAGGATTACACACTGTGGCGACCCCTAACGGAACAAGCCAAAAGGAAAAGAAGATTTTATGGCATTCACGATTTCTAATGAGAAATATTTGACAAGCAACAGCACAATTAAATTGTACTTTTTCTAATTTAGGGCTGATTTGATTTTATTAGATTGTTGATTGCAGGAGTCTCTTGTACTCGATTATGTCGGGAGCCAGTCCGCAGCCAGTTGGCACCGTGACTTCCTTCCAGGATTGATTCCATCCTGACAAGTATGTTATGTTGTTTTTTTGTTATGATCAAAAAAATTATGGTTTTATTCTCTCTTAATAGTATAGTTTGATTATGTATCCTGTATTATATTGTCTTGTAGATGTATTTTACTGCTTTTTTACATCATGGCCAGGAGACTACAGATGAAAACTAGCCTTCTGGCTAATTCTGGCTTTTTTAACCATGTATACTTCATGTGTTTTATGAAATTGCATTGTCCCCTTTCAAAAATAAACTGATAAACAATCCTTTTGATGTGTTGTGATGTCAACTGCGACTGATCGATTGTTACTTTGTTACTTTGTGGACTCATCTTCAAAGGGGACAATCAGCTTTGTCTTAGCAGACACTCACTGGCTGGTAGCCCTGTAAAAAACAAAAACAAAAGTATGACTATTTCCTTTTTCCTCCCCCAGTTTCCTGTGTTCTCAGATGGACATCAGGCCAGGTCCTCATTGCCCCCTCCGGTCCCCCACATCCCACTTTTACAAAACAAACACACCAAGAGTATCTCTCTCTCTCTCTCTCTCTCTCTCTCTCTCTCTCTCTCTCTCTCTCTCTCTCTCTCTCTCTCTCTTTCTCTCTCTCTATCTCTCTGGGGAAAGGACAAACGAGGGACAGGAAGAACTTCCACAGTTGTTATTTCTATTGTTCTCTGTGCTTGAGTGGTAAAAGGTCATTCATAATGGAAGAGTCACACCGTGCACTCTGTATGTCTTCATACCATGAGCAAAAAACCTTGTAGAGGGCTTACATATTTATGAGGCTAATCACTCTATTTGAGGCAAAATGAAAATGAGCCAAAGCATAATGTGATACATTTTTCACTTGTGGCTTTTCCCCTTTTAGCCCTGAAACAACACTAACACTATTAACCCTTGTGTTAAGGGCTTTTCACACTGCACTTAGCACAGCGCAGTGCATTGTCAACCAACCCATTCATTGTCTATGTGTATTTCTCATTAAATAATTGGTTAATTTACTAATTGTGAAGAAAATATTCATAACAAACCATTTTGCGAAACACATTTCACATATTTTTATTTTTTATATTTTTTAATTTAATCAAATAATTGGTTAATGCCTTTACTGGAGAAAATAAACAATTTAAAAATAAACCATTTGTATAATTAAAGCTTTGTTTATTGATTTATCATAATACATCCATCCAAGAGATCGCCAACTTTAGATAGGATTTTGATTTTATCTTCATGTGGACTGGATGGGCAGCGCTCCACCCACGTTAGGAAGGAACGTGACGAGCAGCAAATAGAACATGACAGGACGGTATAGGACAGCAGCAGTGAGCGAGGCAGCGCAGTTTAACACTTCAGCTACACGTCGAGCAGATAAGAAACATGTTCCGATCAATCTGACCTGTGAAGAAGGAATATATCAGTGCAGTTTGTCTAAAGAATGAATGGAAAGTAACAAGTTGCTGTCTTTTGAAATTGAGCATATTTCCCCTGTGTGAGCCTATCTAATGTGTTCTTCCCCCCCCACCTTATCCTTCCTGCCCATCCTAGAAAGTACTTTGAGGATTTATAAATACAAAAACATCTTCACCTGCCACACCTATTAAATGTTATACAGAAAGTGTTTACTTATCCTTCAAGTGTCTGTTTTGTAGCTGTGTTCATTTATTTACCATTTCCGGGTCACACAAAGACCTACACTCCATGTAATCATCTTCACATCACATCTTTGACTGCCTCAAATGTTGATTCTGTTAAAAAGAGGGGGGGGGGGGGGGGGGGGCAATGTTTTCATGTTTTTAACCATGACTGCAAAATATACTTTGATCAAGTATTACTGCACACACTTTTCACCCCAAAAACCCAGAGTACCTCCAAAGACAAAAGCATGTTTATTTATGGAGCCAGCACTTCCTACATGTATTGCACTTCTCAATTAGTGTGCAGATCCCTAAACACAAATACATACTTTTTCTTTTCTTTTAAAGCTTTGACTAACTTTATTACTGTTAATTATTCGTCTCTGCCATTTTTCGTGTTACTTGTCAGGTATATTGCATAAAATATTCTGTATATATACAAGAAGAAGAAAGGGTGATAAAAGTCCAGTTATGGTTATGTACATTTGTGTATATAAGGAAGAAAGGTTAAGCAGGCATCTGCATGTTGCAGATAAACGTTGATGATGGAGAATATATGTCATATTTGGAAACATCAAATAAATACCAAACAAGGAAGCAACCAGGAACCAGGTCAGGCTTCCATGGTGGGATTCAAATTTCTGACCTCCTGTCCTCCCTGTTCCCAAGGTATTTACGGATGAGCCACCGCCTCACATATAGTTTCTGAACACAGTTCCAGTTTGTGAAAATATAACATCAGCAAATACCAGACGGGAAATAGATTGTAGTATACATTTGAAAACATGAGAGTGCAATGAATAGACTTATTGTCTCTCGTATGGAAGTGAATTTTGATGTTTGCATAAAGCTACCAAGAAGATACCAGATCAGTAAACACACCTAATACTAATAATGACAAAATATTATTTTACATTAGTGACATGAAGTGAGTTACTAACACTGAAGTTAATAGCACCAGACCTGCTGGCTCAATGAGACAAGCTGCGTTTTATGAGCCACAGCAACACTAATGACTCCCATCAGCAGTTACGAAGTAATGTTGGTGCTTGTGTGTGTCTCTGCGTGCCTGCAAAGCGAGATAGCTGATGAAATTCTCTGCCGAAATGGGATTGGGGCCAAGGAAGACTTTATTACATTTTGTGGGGGATCCAGGTTGAGATCCAACTTTTTACCACTACACACAGGATGTTTGGCCAATTTATGCCATTAGTTTAAATTTTTGTACTGGCATTATTGTACAATACTGAGGCCAACGCTACACCGCAAGCAATTCTTTTTCAACTCTTTCAAGTGTAATCTGATGATGGTTGAACTCCAGATGAGCATCTTCAGGCCCAGATGGATTTTCTTATCATTTTGTTGTTGTTGTTGTTGTTGTATAATCTATTTTTCCTGATTTATGCAGAACAGCAAGTACATCAACAACAAGCAGAAACTCAGCTGTTATATTTTTCATAACATACGGACTTCTTTGTGTGCAGTGAAATAATTAATTCCCTGCTCTCCTTCCATGTTGATAGTGCCGACCGAAGTTGTTTGAAATCCTGCTTGACCCTAGCTTTTTTTCCCTTTATTTGCTCACTTACCAAACCTGAGCATTCCGAAATAGAAGACATTCCAAATCAATTAAAGTGACTGACTCATATTATTCAGAGCACAAGTCTGTCGCTGCAAGCAGCTAAAATACGATGAGCAACTAGTCAAAGTCAAGCTGTCATTATGGAGGATGAAAGTCAACAGGTCGACTAATCTGTACAACTCCTAATATATACAAATATATGCGTATAGATACACACATATATGCCTCTACACATCCACATACATTTACGGAGACATACTGTAGATATAGCTACAGTAGATATAAAAACATACACACGAATATACATGTTACATATTACATAGATATATACAGTACATACATACATAAGCGAATGATGATGTCATTTGGAGTGAAGAACGGGCTATCCCTGACAAAGCCTGTGTTGAACACTTTATACGTAGGTGGCTATGCTGCGTGTGTTTTTATATAATCAATCCAATGTTGTGTGAGAGCACATTTTATTTTCTGTAAGTTGACTGTCACTTGAAGTGGGCTCAGAGGTCACGTGAGTCATTGTTGTGATGAGTCATCTGTGCCGCGGTGTTGGAAACTCACAGGACAAAAGAACTGCATCGGAGTTGATTTCTATTTTTTATATTACCTACTGTACATCCTGAAGTTAGCACGAAGCTCCCCATTCAGAGTACTAAATTGAACTTCTACAGGTATACAGTGAGAGTTTCCAGTTTAAAATCATCTTTCTCGTAAGAATCCTACACAGAAAGTTCATATGACAGTTTGAAAGAGATGTTTTGTACTTTTCCACAGGTTGAAACCGTTCCCATTTGTCTTAATAAAAGGTCTTTGACATACTTTGGTGAAAGTACCCCAAGCAACAACAATTAGTGGACACTTGACATCCCTATTTTTTGTCTTGCTAAATTAGCCTGTTTTGAGTGGGTGTCCGACTGTTATGCAAGTAAGCCAGTGCTCACCCTGGACTAAATACTGCTGAGCCAGTGGCGAGTATAGATTTAATTACCATGCCAACAAGGCAATGGGTGAGAGATGGGGGCATGTTGTGCTCCAAGTGTAAACTGCAGAGACAAAGATAGCATAGATTGTATTTTCCCTCATGGAGGCAGCACTTCATCACCAAGACAAAACTTTGGCAATGGTCAGAGCAATTGACTTCGTGATTACGTTCCTTAAATATCGTAGGGAAAACATTGTTGAAAATGATTCTGCTCATGTTGTCTGTTTCTTTGCGAGAATTAGCTTGTCCCTTTTTTTGAAAAATAGTCACTACAAGGGTCGAACAAGTCGCTAAATATAGCAACCAAATTGCTAAGTTGGCAGCACTGACTGCTTTTGTAGTAAACTATCTCCTCTCTGTTCGCAGCCATTTTGTTAGTTGAAGCAGTGCACATCAGCGACAATGGATAAATCCATCCATCCATTTTCAACACCGCTTATCCTGGTTAGGGTCGCGGGACGCTGGAGCCTATCCCAGCTGACTTCGGGCGAAAGGCGGACTACACCCTGAACTGGTCGCAGGGCACATATAGACACGGACAACCATTCGCACTCAGATTCACACCGTCACTGAGTGGGAACTGAACCCACGCTGCTTTCACCAAAGTCAGGCGAGTGTACCACTACACCATCAGTGACATCAATGGATAAATATTGATTTTAATTCAATGTAGTTGGATTTTGCTCCTTTCTCAGGAAAACGAGGCAGTTATGTTTAGTTGCCATTAAGATTATGAGAGTCCTTGAAAAAATTGCCACCCTGTAACGGGTACTCGGATCCAAAAAGTTTGAAAACCCCTGACTTATTTCTAACTAATGACTGTGAATGTTCCAACCTACTAATTTTTCTTCTTTCTACTTTCCTTCAAATTTGCACTGGATGACATATTGGTTTGGGTGGAGAACCTCAACGAAATGTAAATCTCGAGCCCGGTGCATGTCGATGACAATTGCAGGAAGACATCTCAATGCTCGTGGACCCCTTAGTCATTAGCGAGCTGGCCAGACATTTCCTTGAGTGATAGCGAAGGCCGGACTTTGCATTTTGTCTATTGATCAGACGTCCCGACTAGTTGGCTCCATAAACAGGCTTTGTCTTCCTCTTTAAGTTGCCCAGCTGAAATGTATTGTTTCTTTACGGACATTCTATGGCTACTTGTTGAATGACAGTTGTGATTTAAGGGAAATGTTTTCATGGTTTCACACAAGGGCTCCAAAGGATTCAGTGGTGGTCAGTAGTAATACTCAATGACTGGCTGGATGCTTTAATTGAATTGAATGAAGTTACAAACATGCCAACTTTGGGATAATATTGAATGCTAATAATGTTTGAGAAATTGCTAGTTAGTATTAAGCAAACAAACTTGGTTATATACTGTATCCAAATTGATGATGTTACCTAATGATTCAATCTCATGAATAATCTTAAAAGTAAAAACATTTACTGCCATGTGCCAGGCCTTATTTGATACTTAGACAAAGGACGTCATGGCCGTAGTGCTGTCTGTGGATCAGTTGTGCTTCTATAATGATTGACATGTGACAACGTCCAATTGAGAAATTCCAAAAAGACTGGAAAGCGGTGCTTAAATTGTTGTAAAATACTGTGTACCCATTCCGATCTCAGTTGTGGTACTGAGATTGCAAAGAGTATACAGTATTTATTTATTGTTTTCACGGATTACTGCAATCTTGACACAATGATGCTGCCGTTATGCAGGATGACATGGTTGAAATGTACATTTAAAGCACATACCCCCTGAAATGTATGTACATTTTATGATATTTAAGTCTTATTTCTAAAATTAAGGCTGCATTGTAGTTTGATCAAACCATTGTACAGGATGGCAAAACACATGCAATGTCAATAATTAATATGTAGTCAATTCTGTCATATCTGTTCCAGGCGTGAATGCTGGTAGACCTACATATCAGGTTCAAGTGAGGTTGCTTACATACTGTATTTCATAATTCAACTTTGTTGGTGTCAGTTTAACTATTGTGATCTCTCGTAGCTTCCAGATTTAGCACGGGGGCTAAATCCCTGAACCTCCGGTGTCTATCTCAGGGTGATGGAAGCATGACGAGCGCACAGCCCACGGCGAGTGCGTGTTTGTGTCCATGGACACAAATGCACAACAACAGATTGGACTAAAAGGCTTTTAGTCTGCACTGCAAACACATGCACTGCATGTGGAAAGTATCCAAATACAGTATGATATAGAAAATAGAAATGTGTATGAACATGCAGTCGGCTCTATAAGAGGGTGTGCACAGTTGTGCAACCACATCTCTCTTTTTTTTTTTTTACTTCTCTCCAAAAGATTGTTGTTTCAGTTGAGTTGTACAGGTTATAGGTCACATTAACTTGTTCTCCATATTGCCAAATGTTGTAGAGAATTTTGACTGAGCTGTCAAGACCCTCGGGGTATTTTATTCTGTGACAACAACTACCAAACCTACCAAAAGAAAGAGTAGACTCCTTTCTTTCACCAGAAAAAAAAGTTTGTTTCTAGCTTTTTCAGCTCTTTCGTAATCAACAGTAGAACATGGGTTGGTTTCACCAAGAACACCAGTTTCTGATCGGGAAGCAGAGAAAACAAGAACTTTGTGAAATGTCACGTAGAATATTAACTTTGACATTTCTTGCTTTTGGGACACATCAAAGAGAACAAACAAGAGTGAAAAAGGACTTTTGATTGCAGAATAATTTATCAACAGATATACAACCAAGAGTGGGAGACTGGTGACCACATCTGCCTCACAGTTCTGAGGACCAGGGTTCAAATCCCGGCCCCGCCTGTGTGGATTTTGCATGTTCTCCCCGTGCTTGCGTGGGTTTTCTCCGGGCACTCCGGTTTCCTCCCACATCCCAAAAACATGCACGTTAATTGAAAACTCTAAATTACCCGTAGGTGTGAATGTGAGTGCAAATGGTTGTTTGTTTAGATGTTCCCTGCGATTGGCTGGCAACCAGTTCAAGGTGTACCCCGCCTCTCGCCCGAAGATAGCTGGCATAGGTTCCGGCACGCCTGCAACCCTAGTGGGGATAAGCGGTACAGAAAATGGATGGATTGATGGATGGGTACTTTGTCATAGGCTTTCTCTAGAACTACAAAGACACAATGTAGTTGCTTCTGTCCTTCTCTGTACTTTTCCATCAAAATCCTCAAAGGCAAATAATGCATCTGTGGTACTCTTTCTAGGCATGAAACCATACTGTTGCTACCAAATACATCTGTCCTCAGTCTAGCCTCCACTACTTCTCATAACTTCATTGTGTGGCTCATCAACTTTATTCATCTATAGTGCGCACAGCTCTCCACATCAGCCTTGTTCTTAAAAATGGACACAAGCACACTTGTGGCAGTGACTTTTTTTATTTGGTGCTTGTCATTCACTCCATGAACGTCATCATCTTTTCTTACAATTGCAACACACAATTTCTACTGCCTACCGCAACACATACAGTATTCTGTTCGAGCGTGAGGTGCCTAAACTTGCCCCCCTTCCAACGTGGTGACATTTCTTTCCCTTGGAGTTGATGTGACAAGCTGAGATTTACCGCCTAATCTTGATCTTCTACTGAGAAGCTGTGCTGATCTCAAATCCAAAGTGATACAATGCCACCATCTCCAAGGATCTGGTAGTCATTACAATTGCTTGCAGAGTAGATATTCACAGACAGGCTGGGCGAGAACCTCTTCCAAAGCCTTCTTGTTGAAAAACATATTTGACGAGATACTCCTAGGTAGCTGTAAACTCTTGGATTCTAGTTGTAAACTTCTACGAAAGTGAATGAGTTTAATGGAGGAAAAAGTTTGAAATGATTTCCCTTAGTCTAATATTTTTCCATCCATCCATTTTCTTTACCGCTTATCCACACAAGGGTCGCAGCCTGCTGGAGGCTATCCCAGCTATCTTCGAGCACGAGGCGGGGTACACCCTGAACTGGTCGCCAGCCAATCGCAGGGCACATAGAAACAAACAACCATTCACACTCACATTCACACCTACGGGCAATTTAAAGTCTTCAATCAACCTACCACGTATGTTTTTGGGATGTGGGGGGAAACTGAAGTGCCCGGAGAAAACCCACCCAGGCACGGGGAGAACATGCAAACTCCACACAGGCGGGGCCGGGATTTGAACCCCGGTTCCCAGAACTGTGAGGCAGATGGGCTCACCAGTCGCCCGCCGTGCCGGTGTCTCATTTTTTAAAACCACAAAACCTGTCATTTGAACAAAGGTGCATTTGTTTCCATTTTTATTAATATACAGTATAGTGTATGTATGTATGCATCTATACAGGTGACATATTACACACATTTTTTCACAAATTAAACAGTTTCCAGGTGTCTTAAATCAATTTTCCCAAAACTTTCCTCCTTAAGGGAAGGGTTGTTTTATTGATTGCTGCACTTGAGGCTTTGCACATGTATTTTGAATGTGTTGTGAGACGATATTGTTGTCATTGTGTATGTGTATGTGTGTGTATGTGTGTGTGTAGGTGTATGCATGTGTGCGGTCAAGGAGAAACTCTTTGTCCATCTATTCTCACTTTCTCCACTGGCAGTGTTACGACACAATTGTCATCAAACTTCCCCAACAGCTCCAACTCAGATGGGAATTTGTTGCTTCCTGGAAGCTCCTCAAGCTGGATGTAGACTCACGAGCAAAGCACTTTCACAGATCCAAAAACCAAAACAAAAACCTGCCAGTTGCTGACAGAGAGGATTTCTTTGCCCAATAGTATTCCGAACCAGGGAAAACATGTTGAAATGAGAACACCTACCTGTACAAGTCCGTGATATTGTATACTTATGGTGACTAAATTCCTTGCATCTGCTGTTTATTTATTTATCTCTTTGTGAAGTGAAAGACTGACACTTCTAAACCATGTGATCTTGTTTGCATTTCTGGCAGCTTGAGGCACTTGATTAGTATAGGAGAGTAATCCATTGTGACTGTTCACAGATTGTTTGATTTTCCCCCAAGTAAACTGGGATGAGAACATTTATTATGCACTGCTATTTCCCCCTGGATGTCAGTGCTATAATGTAAGCAAATTTCTGAGTATTAATCCTGAGCAGCAAACAATAGAGCAGAGATTCTCAAACTTTATGAGGCCAGAGACCCCTTACAGGAAATAATATTTAACAAGGACCTCCGCCCCCCATAATCCTAACACCTCTTAAACATAACCACCACGTATGCCCCTTAATGTCATAGGAATTAAAATGTTACTTCTGAGAATTGTTTTTTTATAACAAATTCATATTTTTTGAGGATTTTTTTTTTAATTTTGGAGCCGTGGAGTCGTAATTTTTGGAGAAAAAAAGTTTTGTTGGGGGATTAAAATTTGTAACATTTTTTTCAAGAAAAAGAACAATCTTTCCAAGAACATAGACGTATTTTGTTGGGATAAGAAGTCGTAATCATATGTGAATAAAGTCGTATTGTTCAAGACTAAGTTTGCTTTAGCTGGGAAGCCCACACTTCCCTCTTCCCAGCCACTTCATCCAAAAGTTCCAGGGGTTTCCCGAGGCGTTCCCCGGCCAGCCGGGAGACATACTGTAGTCTCGACAGTGTGTCCTGGGTCGTCCCTGGGGTCTCCTCCTGGTGGGACATGCCTGGAACACCTCACCAGGGAGGTGTCCGGGAGGCATCCTAATCTGATGCCCGAGCCACCAAGGACACTCCCAAGGGTGTAGAGCTGGTCCACTGTTCCACGGCCAGAACGAAAACCACATTGCTCCTCCTGAATCTGAGATTCGACTTCCCGACGGACCCTCCTCTCAAGAAGAGTGTGATCCCCCTGTAGTTGGAACACACCGTCCATTCCCCCTTCTTAAAAAGGAGGACCACCACCCCAGTCTGACAATCCAGAGGCACTGTCCCCGATGTCCATGCGATTTTGCCAAGGCGTTTCAAACAGGACAGCCCCACAACATCCAAAGCCTTTTAGATCTCATCCATCCCCAGGGCCTTGCCACCAAGGAGCTTTTTAACTACCTCGGTGACCTCAACCACAGAGATAGGAGAGCCCGCCTCAGAGAACCCACACTCTGCTTCCTCATGGGAGGGCGTGTCAATGGAATTGAGGAGCTCTTCGAAGTATTCTCCCCACCGACTCGCAACATCTCAAGTCGAGGTCAGCATCCCCACTATACACAGTGTTGACGGTGCGCTGCTTCCCCTTCCCAAGATGCCAGATGGTGGACCAGAATTTCCTCAAAGCCTTCCAAACGTTATTCTCCATGCCCTCACTGAACTCCTCCCATGCCTCACCGACTACCAAAGCTGCATTCTGCTTGGCCAGCCGGTATCCATCAGCTGCCTCAGTCCCACAGGCCAAAAAGGCCCGATAGGACTCCTTCTTCAGCTTGATGGCATCCCTCACCGCTGGTGTCCACCAACGGGTTCGAGGGTTGCCGCCACGACAGGTACCGACCACCTTACAGCCACAGCTTCGGTCAGCCGCCTCAGCAATGGAGGCGCGGAACATGGTCCACTCGGACTCAATGTCCCACGCCGACCCCGGAACGTGGGTGGAGTCTGCCAGAGGTGGGATTTGAAACTCCTTCTGACAGGGGATTTTGCCAGATGTTCCCAGCAGACCCTCACAATACATTTGGGGCTGCCAGGTCGGACCGGCATCTTACCCTAACATCGGAGCCAACATACCACCAGGTGGTGATCAGTTGACAGCTCCCCCCCTCTCTTCACTTGAATGTCCAAGACATACGGCTGCAAGTCCGATGACGCAACCACAAAGTCGATCATCGAACTGCGGCCTAGGGTGTCCTGGTACCAAGTGCACATATGGAGACCCTTATGCTTGAACATGGTGTTCATTATAGACAATCTGTGATGAGCACAGAAGTCCAACACCGCTCGGGTTCTGCACTTTGCACATGTACAGTATTTTAAATGTGTTGTAATGACACATGTTGTTGTGGTGTGCGTGTGTGCGTTTGTGTGTGTGTGTGCGTGTGTGTGTGTGTGTGTGTGTGTGTGTGGTCAAGGAGAAACTCTCGATTGTCACTTTCTTCACTGGCAGTGTTACGACACAATTGTCATCAAACTTCCCCAACAACTCCAAGTCTGATGGGAATGGGAATTGGAGGAGGTGCAATATCAACAAAGGATTTATTTTCAAACACAAAAAGGCAAACTGGGAAATAATGTGGAATTAAAGGCAAACAAGAAAATAATGTGGAATAATCAAAATATTTCATTAAAAAAATTAAACAAACAAACAAAAACACAGGGAATAGTCTCACTATGACAAGAAAAATAAATGACATGACAAGACTGGGGAACCATGACTAACAACGACAATGAACCGACACAGACTGAAAGAAACCAGGGAACTAAATACAAACAAATTGATGAAAGAATGAAGCACAACTGGACAAGACACGAGGGGCTAGAGGAAGCTGATTTGTAGACACATGGAACAGAGGTGATGAGAAAAGGTGGAGACGAAATCCAAAAGAGTAATAATAAACTCAGCGATGAGAGATGTTTATTATAGCACATCATAAACCTTTTTTGGGGAGTCTCAAGGAGTGGGAAACTGGGTGAACCCCTCATGGTACACTTTGACGCTGAAAGCATCAGCGATACTCTCAAATATCTGCACCTGTCCATTTTGTGATCCCCTGGAGGCCCCTACTGAAAAGCTATCCAGTCAGACTTCCGCTACAGTTGACACAGATCGGGGAGGAGCTCTGACAGAGTCCAGCTCAATTTTCCGGAACAATATTTTTTACTAGTAGTTACTCAAACTAGAATTAACATTGCCTGAAGAAAATACAGGGGGAATTTCTGAAAGTTGATTCAGATTGAAGGCTTGAATTGAAGGCAATTTATGCAGGGTAAAAAGCAAACTGACTTTTTTGTTATCTGCTCTATTCCCCAATTTTGTTTTTTAAATGCATTAACTTCCTTGATATCTTAAGGAAAACATTTGTTTTTTTGTTGAGTCTTCATACACCATTGTAATGAATTTGAAATAAAACGCTCAACATGTGATTAAAGTGAAGCATACTCGATTGGGTTTAGATCAGTCCACATAGTTGGCTCACAAAGAATACAGTATTCATTGTTTTTCCTTCCAAAACTCTTGTTCCTTTCACGACAGCATATCTCCTCTTTTAATAGAAGGTACTCATTGCTTTAAGACTACTGGAGCCACACAACAGAAAAAGCCTTTCACCAATCACACTGATAGAACCTATAAAAACAGGGTCAAACTTGTGTGAAGTGTACTTATTTGTGGTTTGAAGCAATAGGTAGTAGCCTTAGTTATTCAGGTCATGTAAGAGTGTTAGAAAGCCACACAGATATGTCTGTTCCCAAAAAACAACAGGAAACATCATTTACCCTTTTTTGCACCCCCCGCCCCTTTAGCACCCTCCCTCCCAGCCACATTGCTTAACAGCTAGATAAGGGTCATAAGAAATTCCATATGGGGACTAAGAGTGGTGGGAGGCAGTGGTGTGTGGAAATGTTGAGGGTGGAAGTGTGTCTTTAGGCGTGAGTGAACTCCTGAACTCCTGAAAGCAGCTTGTACAATGACTGTTTCTGTGGGACCTTTTTCCCTTGCAATTGTGTGCAAATCTGGAATAGGCAACATTTGCAGTGGACTCAGAAATACATGAAGACTGATTCCTTAACAGTTTTTTACTCACCTGTGAATGCCATGCTACTTTGGATGGTCCAGATGTATGGTTGGTGATGACCAACATGTCCCAAAAAAGCTGCAACGTCAGGGTTGCTTGATGGATATTTTGACCTGGAATAGTTCATAACAAGGCACGGTGGACGACTGGTTAGCACATCTGCCTCACAGTTCTGAAGACCGGGGTTCAAATCCCGGCCTAGCCTATGTGGAGTTTGCATGCTCTCCCCATACCTGCGTGGGTTTTCTCAGGGTACTCCGGTTTCCTTCCATATCTCAAAAACATGCGTGGTAGGTTGAGTGCGTGTGCATGTGAGTGCGAATGGTTGTTTGTTTATATGTGCTCTGCGATTGGCTGGCGACCAGTTCAGGGTGTACCCCGCTTCTCGCCCGAAGGTGATTGGGATAGGCTCCAGCACGCCCGCAACCCTAGTGAGGATAAGCGGAACGTAAAATAGATGGATGGATAATTGATAACAAGTCTGTAGTCGAGTGAAGTTTATTTTTCAGCTCTTAATCACAAATGAGTCTCAAAGGATTTCACAGGCCCACAGTTCACAAAAATCAACAGCATACCCTAGTCTAGACCCCCTATTTTGGCAAAGAAAAACTCAAAACCCTAACCCTCCTGACCCTGCAAAAGACAGAGTGGACAACATCTATGAGCCTGAAACAGCTTGAGAGTTCATTTAATGAAATGAAGAGCCGACTCCTCTAGGGAAGTGGTTCTCATCATGACCTGTCCTGGTCGGTTGATGTCAAATCCTTACAGCAACAGCCACATTTTGCTCATCCCTGCCGATACCCCTCTCTGACCAGGAGAGGAGGGGGAAGGAGAGAAGAGAAGCGGCAGTAAAACAGGCCCAAATCAGATGTCAGGGGATGAGGCAGCGAAAGAGATTTGTTGCATGCATGCTAGTGGTTTAACAGGAAGCAGAGTGTAGAAATAAGTCTTAAATGGAGATTTAAACATTTCTACCGCAATAATTTTCACAGGCAGGCTTGGAATGGAACATAAGGTAGTACTAGGTCAGCAAAATAGGAAGGTGCCAGGTCATGTAATATTTTACAAGTAGCACCTTTAGGGTACCTTAAGATATCAAAATCCATCCATCCATCTTCTGTACCGCTTTATCCCCGGGCATGTTGGAGCCTATCCCAGCTGTCTTCGGGCGATAGGCGCGGTACACCCCAAACTGGTCGCCAGCCAATCGCAGGGTACATATAAACAAACAACCATTCTCGCACACATTCACACCTGCGGGCAATTTGGAGTCTTCAATAAACCTACCATGCATGTTTTTGTGATGTGGGAGGAAACCGGAGTGCCCGGAGAAATCCCACACAGGCACAGGGAGAACATGCAAACTCCACACAGTTGGGGCGGGATTTGAAGCCCGGTCCCCGGAACTGTGAGGCAGATGTACTAACCAGTCGGTCACCGTGCTACAGATATCAAAATGACCTCTGAAAATTATGTGGAGTGAACTGATCATCCTAGACAACACACCATCCAACACTACAAAGAATACGATTAAAGCTTTAGTTGCTCAGGGTATAAATGGATGAAAAACTCATGGTGTGGCCATGATCATCACCTGATCTCAACCCTATTGAGAACCTGTGGAGGGTGGAAGGCAGTATCCCTCCAAACAGTACCTCTTGGAGACAACTCTTGCATCCTCAAATGTTATCCTGGCAGAAACTATCCATTGACTTACTAGTTCAATGGATGGCGGTGTTGATAAGGTGATATCAAAGAGGGGCTCCTTGCTTAACATGTACCTTGACCATTAAAGATGAGGTCTGTATAACCAATTTGTTTTTTAACTGTTCTGCATCATATTTTACTTTACTTTGTGTAATTTTGCCCGAAAAATACTTTTGTCATGATGGTTTGCTTCACAAATCACAATTATAAGTAAAGCCATTGTAATTGTTGACGAAGAAAACATTCAACTTCAATTGCATTGATTATACAGGAAAATGAACAAAACAACATATGTATATATATATATATATTTTAATAATAAATACAATTTCTTATTCCAATCGTATTCTACAAGTCTTGAGATTTATTGGGCTAATCTAGGACCTTGTGTATCAAATTTCATGCCATATAATGTGTAAATCCGGAAATCCTTGAATTTGGAACATAGTGTAGATTGTGCGGAAGTGTACCTAAATGCCCTTCAACAATAAGGAAAATTATGGCAACAATAAATATTGTAGTTACCTTTATTAGGTCAGTGTAAGAAAACTGTGGTGAGTTATATTCATTCACAATAAACTAAAGAAATAAACAAAAACATACTAAAATAAGCTATGAACAACAAACAAGTGCTGTGCTATACTGTTGTATGAAGATAAATACACTATCGCAACATTGTTCAGTTCAGTGGAATAATAATAAAAAATAGACGTATGTAAAAAGATTTTTTTTTCACATCACAGAATCTGCCAACAATTACATTCAAACAGCAGAGTGGTGTCACTTAAGACTACCAAAGTAGAATACAGTACAGTATAAACATAAACGACAAACATCGTCCAAAATGCTTTTGTCATACTACTTTACACCGTGATACCACAAGGGTCACTGGGACTTCACAACCTCCTTTTAGCATCACTGGGACTTCGCAACCTCTTTTTAGCATCATAAAAAGAAGTAAAACTGTACATAAATACACAATGGAGTCACCATGGTTGTGATACTTTCCCAAGACCATTATGATATATCAACACCTGGTAAATTCCAACCCTCCATCATCTGTCAATGGAAATGTAACATCTTGCAACCATTGCAATTTCATCCTATGGGTGGCAGAGCTTATCGTATAAAAAGAATCTGCATTGTATTTGGACAGTGACAGACTTTTTAAATTTGAAGACTATCAGCTTTAATTGTTTTGCATGCTTAATTGGGTTTAGATCAGTCCACTGGCTTCGCGAAAGTCTTGAGTTGCTTTCGCGATCGCATACATTCTCTTTCATGTGTGCATGTATTTATTCCTGTTTGCCGACAATCACTAAAACTTAAAAAAAATATACTGTTTAGCTAACTGTGAAGATGCCGGTGGGGTGGGGTTTGGGGGTAGTGGTCAGAACGTCTGGTGCTTTCGCAGATGGGAATTGTGTCCAATATAAAAATGAAATATTGTTTGAGTTTTACTCTCACAGTGGGAGGTTGAAGAAACTATCTACAAAATACACATACAGCATGTTCGCTGACAATATGGCGGTCCACGGAGAACCTATGGTGATTCTCCCCACATTCAATAGAAATGATGTGAGAACCTCACAAAGCATGGCGGTAAATAATACAGCGGTTGCCCTTGTCTATCACTTCTTTTTTTTTTTGGTTGATCTACCAACGTCTCACACACTGTCACATAATACTCCACACTTAAAGGCTTCGGAGTATATTGCACTCGTAAATATTGTAAATATAAACCATGCCCACACACGGTTCTCACTCGTGTTCTCTCTATTTAGCGTATTTACACCTGCTCTTTTTTTTTTTTTTTTTTATATCGTGGCATCATGGATAATATGGAAAGTGTTGTTGAATGTTCAAATTCAATTTAGTAATTGGAACAACTCAACTGTATGTGATGTTTCAAAATCAACCTCTTTCACGTGTTTCACTCTGCCAGAAGGTATACACATAATGGGAAAAAAGTCAATCTCCAATATATGGCAAGCAATATAAAAAAATGTTTTAATACTGCATCATTTTATAGATAATCATATGGCACTGTAGTGGTGTTCAACAGTAACAGTAACAAACTTTTGTGCATTCAAATGTTGCGAGTCCTACGAGCATCAAGTACAATATGAATTCTGCGGCACATTTTTCTCTCTTTCCAGTGTTTGAAGTTGCTGTTCTCAAATGAATATGATAAAAAAAGCACTGCGATAATAAAAAACGATAATTACCGCTACGTCTAAAAAAAGATTTCATAATTGTCATGTGTCCCCAGCCTACTTCCATATACCAATACCACCAGTGTGTCTGGCCAAGGCAGAGCACATACGACAGTTTACTTGATTAAAAAAAAAGTGTAATAAATTCTGCTTCTGAACCAATTCTCTCTTAAATCTAAAACGACGACAAAAAAAAACATTAATGCTTTGAAAAGGTTTGTTAAGTTGCCAAAGCTAATACAGTACACTGTATTACTTGATGAACTAAAAAGTAAGCTTATCAACAGCACAAATAAATACAGTAATTACTTTTATCAACAAGAATACCAATGGATAAATTAATATGAAATACATGATATAATATGAATATATTATTACATGAAACATCTGTTCTGTGTTATTTATGGGGAAAAAAAATAAAGCTAAATTCCATATTCTTGCTGAATCCTTGAAACGATGATCAAACTTTGACACCATGTTATATGGCATCGCCCATGTGTGGAGGATACTACTTCCAATTGGGGCTCATTTGGGTAAAATACTGTATGTTCCACTTGTTAAAATCTCAAGGAGAGGAATATAGCTGCTGTATAGAACAAATGTTACACTCATTGATGTGCTGTTGGCAAGAACGTATATATCGAAGATCACTCATGGTGTACTGGTACACTCGCCTGACTTCAATTTATCGTCACTCATCTTATAGGATAGTCAGTTCCAACTGGGGTTTATTTAGGTGCATTCCCTCGTAGGAGTTTGTAAAGAGTCCAAGCGGAGAAATTTGCCTAAATGGCCGATTCACACCAAAAACGACAACTTCCTGTTTAATTTCATGCATGGGTTCTTGAGACTTTTTCATGTGTCCTGTTATAATAGTGACAGTCCAGCCAGTTTCGTGTTGATCTGTGAAACTGGTGTTGGGGGCTAATTTTGTTCTAACTTTCACACCCTAAACACAAATTTAGAAGGAAGAAGACAGATATAAGACAAAGATAAACAACAATTCCAGGAGGGCCTTCAGACTCCAGGGCCTAATGAATGACGCAGGCAAGGACTTGCCAATTTGGCACTAACCAGATCAAAAGCATTCATTGTACTGCACTGTAATAAAAGGCCTTCTATAAATCACATTTATCATGACAATTAATGGGCCCATGTCAATGTGACAGAATGGTGAGTTGTATGTAGTCTTTTTCCTTCAACCCTGAACAGTCCAGTCTCAGTGGTTGGAAGCTGGTGGTCACGTAGTACCAAAGCTGCTGAGGGTTGAGTTGGAAGACACCTCGTGGTCAGGCAAAGGCGTTTTCCGTCTTTAGGATGGAAGCATCCGTGTCGTGGCATCCTTTGCCGTTCATGTGTTCCGATTGGCCGTCGATGCTGTAGCATCCTTGCACCTCGGTGATGGAGGAAGCCGTGTAGGATGCCGAGCGCAGGGCGTCCGAATGGTTTCCGATGCTGCTGCCAAACTGGAGGTTGTACTGGTTCCAGTGCCGCCGTAAAACTGCTTGGACCTGGCCAGAGAAACCACAGGAAGGCATCAGTCTGCTGTTCGTCGGCCAATATAGAATTGCAAGAAACTTTGATAACCAGTTCAACTCTTCTATTGAATGAAGTGGCTCGGGAGCGGGAAGTCCAGGCTGCCTTGCTTACGCTACTGCCCCCGCAACCCAACCTCGGCGATGCAGAAGTACAGTGGTGTGAAAAGGTACTGGCCCCTTTCTCAAATTCTTATGTTTTTGCATAGTTTCCCCACTTTAATGTTTAAGATTATCAACCAAATGTAAATATCAGATAAATATAACCCAAGTGAACTTAAAATGCTGCTTTTAAATAATGATTTTATTTATTAAGGGAAAAAAAAAAAAACACTATTCAAAGTTACCTGGCCCTGTGTGGAAAAAGTAATGGCCCTCTAAACCTAATAACTGGTGGGGGCATCCTCAGCAGCAACAACTGAAATCAAACATTTTCTATAAATGGCATTGAGTCATTCACATCTCTGTTGAGATATTTTGGCGCATTCTTTCTTGGAGAATTGTTTGAATTCAGCAAAAAAGGAGAGTTTTCGAGCATGAACCGGCTTTTTAAGGTCATTGCACTGCATTTCAATGGGATTCAAGTCTGGACTTTGACTAGGCAACTCCAAAACCTTTATTTTGTTTATTTAAGCCATTCAGAAGTTGACTTGCTGGTGTGTTTTGGATCGCTATCCTGCTGCAGAACCCAAGTGCGCTTCAGCTTGAGGTCAAAAACTGATGGCTGAACGTTCTCCTTCAGGACTTTCTGTCAAAGAGCAGAATTCATGGTTCCATCAATCACAGCAAGTTGTCCAGGTCTTGAAGGAGCAAAGGATCCCAAGACCATCACACTACCACCACCATGTTTGACTGTTGGTATAACGTTCTTTTTTTGAAATTATTTTTATATTTATGTCAGATGTAATGAGACACACACCTTCCAAAAAGCTCCACTTTCATCTTGTCAGTCCATATAATTTTCTTCCAAAAGTTTTGGGAATCATTCATAAGTTTTAGATGCAAAAATAAGACGAGCCTTTTTGTTCTTTTTGGTCAGCAATGGTTTCCGTCTTGGAACTCTGCCATGGATGCCATTTTTTTCTCATTCTCTTCCGTTTTGTTGTGTCATGAACTGACCTTAACTGAGGCAAGGGAGGCCTGCATTTCTTTAGAAGTTGTCCTGAGTTCCTTTGTGCCCTCCTGGATTAGTCATTGTTCACTGTTCCCTTGGGGTAATCTTCGTAGGCCGGCCACTCCTGGAAAGGTTCACCACTGTTCCATTTTTTTTTCTCCATGTGAGGATAATGGCTGTCCCTATGGTTTGCTGGAATCCGAAAGATTTAGAAATCGCTTTTGTAAGCCTTTCCAGACTGATAGATGTCAATTACTCTATTTCTAGAATGATCTGGAATTTCTTTCGATCCTGTCATTTTTTGGCAGCGTTTTAATATCGTTTGTCCGACTTGAATTTTTCGGGACGGATTCTGCTTAAGTGATTTCTTGATTGAACAGGTCAGGATATAGTCAGGCTTTGGTGTGATCAGTGAAATTTAACCAAAAACTGTGATTAACTATAATTAATTCACAATTTAACAAGGGGGTTAATTACTTTTTCACACAGGATCAGGTAACTGAATATTTTTTTTCCTTAATAAATTAAATCCCCATTTACTGTAAAAACAGCATTTTAAGTTATATTTGTCTGATATCTACATTTGTTTGATGATCTTAAAGTGGGGAAACTTTGCAAAAATATAGAGAGCCAATAATTTTTCACGGCACTGTAGATAATATGGATTAATGAATGGATGGATAGAATAAGTTTCGTCCATAAAAAACAAAATTTTTTTTTGCTTTTGTACTGGTCAATTTGACCTTGACCCGCAACATAACAGGAGACTTAAAGTACTTAACAAGATCCCAGAGACAATGCAAAATTTTTCCAGGAGAGTGGAAGCTGTTATATCTACAAATGGGGCACCAATTCAACATTGTCTTTAATTGCAGGTTTCTGAAAAAAAAATAGGAGAGGAATTTGTGGTTGCCATTAGAGTTCTCACTGAATTTAGGGTCTGGTTTGTCTTGGAGTGTGTTATATATAATTAGCAATAATATAATTACACAATATTAATAGATACGAAACCTTGGCAGCGCTTGTCAACGAGCAGTGTTTGGTTGTTAGCCAACATTTTAGAAATCTATAGTCCTCGAGCAAAGCCCTAATTAGAAAATAATGCAGAAACCGCACTCTGTCAAAGGAAATATGGATCAATATGTTTGTGCATGCATTGCATGCAAATCTATGAATGTTTGAAACAAAAAAATAATTAACTCTGTCTTACCTCTCCATTAAAAAAGCAGAAGATGGTGGCTACCAGCAGTCCCTGTCATTCAAACCAATAAAAAGGCCATGAGAGCACTGATGGGATAAACATGCAGTATAATGCGAAAACATTCAATATTCTGTTGAGATTGACGCCAAACTTCAGATGGTGTCTTTTTGCGAGTTTGTTTAGTTAATACGGCCTCTTGCATAACAACCACTTCCTGCACTTCCCTCCCTGCCCATCCTGGAAACCCTCGCAATGATCAGATAACTCAGCCAAGAGCCGAGTGACTTCAACACTTCTCATCTTGCATAATTTGTACCTTCCTTCCTGCTGCCCATAACATAAACAGAGGACATGCTTGACTTTAACTTACAGAAGAAGGTAAATAATAAAAAAAAAAAGTCTTGGTGGACAAGGTCAACAACTAAGTAATTATTTCAATATCTCCGAAGTATTTCACCGAAAATGTTGAGTGAGTTCTTCTGAATTTCACCTGTAGTGTACTGACTAAAATGTGTTGAACTGTATTTGTTTGAATTGCTGTTGTGAAAACTAGTTAAAAGTTTGTTTGGTTCTTTGTGTGGATGGATACTGGGGTGTCCTGCGTTCAAAGGGGTCTGTGAACATTTCAGGGTTTTTTTTTTAATGATTGATTGAATGGGTGGTGCGTCCAATGGGATTTGGAGAAGGAGGTGGGTCGTGGGGGGAAAAGAGCGGGAGATGCGGCGGGGGAAGAAGAGTTAGTTTTTTTTGGGGTTCTGGACCTGGTTTTCCACGCGAACGGATTGGTTGTTTTTTCCACGCGAACGGATTTACTGTTTCAACGCGAACGGATTTACTCTTTCAACGCCACGGGTCCTGCCTGCTCAACGCCACGGGTCCTGCCTGCTCAACGCCACCGGGCTGCAGCTTCGACGCTACAGGATCCAGTCGCTGTGCCTACTGAAGCGTTTTGAGGGCGCGTTCCTACGCCAATCGGTTTCGGTTTCTTTTCCCCAGTGAACTGAGGGTTCAACGGTTTTGCGAGTACTGCCAGTGAGGGCTACATGTGGGGGCTCGTCCGGGGTTGTTATTGTTCACTCGTGTATTTGTGAGCAAAGAGGGAAAAAAAACAAACCCTGAAATGTTCACAGACCCCTCGGAACGCAGGACACCCCTGTATCCATCCACACAAAGAACCAAACAAACTTTTACCTAGTTTTCACAACAGCAATTCAAACAAATACAGTTCAACACATTTTAGTCAGTACACTACACTCTCCCCCCACAAAAAAAAATGGTCATGCCCTCATGACATGTATAACAACATAACCTTTTATGAACAGGATAAACACTCCCCTCTCAAACCAATCCACTTATAAAAAGTGCTCTTGTACCTCAAAGGTGATGGGGATAAGCCATCTGTCTTATCATCAACCTTAGCTAGAGAGACAGTATGAGTACTAACTGCCACAGAGCTTGGACTCCCTAACAAGTCATAGGTTAGTCGGGTAGGAACCCTTTTCAGTCTTTGAGGCCGTCGTGCCTCGTCGGAACTCTCTGTAACACTGTCTTGTCTCACAGTCGTTACATCGAATGTCTGTGCTTCAGTGTCCCTTCCAGTATCAACAGTACTTTCAAAAGTCTCATCTTGCACTACGGATCCATCGTCATCTGTTGCCGCAGGTGCCTCAACTGTAACCTCATCCATCTCTTGGTTAATTGGAGGGACAACTTGATCCAAATCCAGGCTGACAGGTTCTGATTGAACAGTTTCCTGAGCTTCCGGTTGTCTTGACTCACATATGGAGTGATAATCATACCACACACCCATTTCATCCTCTTCTGAGTCAGATGCAGACTCAATCTTTTCAACATGATCAAACGCTGGTACACCAGAAAGATTACAGTTTTCAGCCCTCTTTGCTTTGAGTCTTTTGCTGGCTCTCCTTTTGCGTTGAAGTGTATCTTCGTTCTTTTCCACATTCAATTTCACTTCCTGTCCAATGGGCAGAATGTGATTTCGGTGCAATACTTTGTTAGAGCCTTGTCCGTTCTCTGGCTTCAACTTGAACACAGGCAAACCAGGGAGTTGACTCTCCACAACGTATGGTGTAGGTTTCCAATGATCAGCTAGCTTGTGTTTTCCTTGCAGTCCAAGATTTCTGATTAACACCCAGTCACCAGAGACTAATGGACAGAAACGAACTCTCTGATCGTAGCGTTGTTTGTTCCCTTCATTTTTTTTTCTAGCCATGCTCTCGGCGAGCTGGTAGGCAGTCTGTAATTCTCGTTTCATGTTTTTGACGTATTTCAGATAGGACTTGGTGGATGTACCATCACTTGAGACTCCAAATGCCACATCTACTGGCAGTCTAGCCTCTCGACCGAACATGAGAAAATATGGCGAGTGGCCTGTTGACTCATTTAGCGTGCAGTTGTATGCATGCACCAGCTGACTGATGTATTTACTCCATTTACTTTTGTCCTGTGCATCAAGAGTACCGAGCATGTTGAGAAGAGTTCTATTGAAACGCTCAGGTTGCGGGTCACCCTGCGCGTGGTAGGGTGTGGTTCTAGACTTCCTTATACCAAGCATACTCAACAGTTCATGAATGAGGCGGCTCTCGAAATCTCTGCCTTGATCCGAGTGTACTCGCTTCGGTAGACCATAGTGGACAAAATATTGTTCCCACAGGACCTTAGCAACTGTTGACGCCTTTTGATCCTTAGTCGCAAAAGCTTGAGCATAACGTGTGTAGTGATCTGTAACTACAAGCACATTACACATGTTTCTGGAGTCAGGCTCAATTGTCAAGAAATCCATACAGACAAGATCCATGTAGCCCTCACTGGCAGTACTCACAAAACCGTCGAACCGAAAAGAAACCGAAACCGATTGGCGTAGGAACGCGCCCTCAAAACGCTTCAGTAGGCACAGCGACTGGATCCCGTAGCGTCGAAGCGGCAGCCCGGTGGCGTTGAGCAGGCAGGACCCGTGGCGTTGAAAGAGTAAATCCGTTCGCGTTGAAACAGTAAATCCGTTCGCGTGGAAAAACCAACCAATCCGTTCGCGTGGAAAACCAGGTCCAGAACCCCCAAAAAAAAAAACTCTTCTTCCCCCGCCGCATCTCCCGCTCTTTTCTCCTACGACCCACCTCCTTCTCCGAATCCCATTGGACGCACCACCCATTCAATCAATCATTAAAAAAAAAAAACCCTGAAATGTTCACAGACCCCTCGGAACGCAGGACACCCCAGTATCCATCCACACAAAGAACCAAACAAACTTTTAACTAGTTTTCACAACAGCAATTCAAACAAATACAGTTCAACACATTTTAGTCAGTACACTACACACCGATTTGCCAAACAACAGTTTTTGCTTGTTTTTCCACCCATGATTTGGAAGCTAAGATGGGTGAAGATCCCCCACTTTCAAGCCACATCCAGACTTCACTGTCTGAAATACTCTCATGTCAAAGCCAAGAAGGTAAGCAGACCTGCAGAGTTTTGTTGGATGCACGCATTAGCTTGGGCTAACATGGTCAGTAAAATTGTCACCGCCAGTTATGTACAGTATGTGTTTAGTGATGTGTTTGCTGCATGTGCCACGGACAGAGCCGCACGCTACTTGAAAAGTGTAATTCAGCAGCTTGGTGATGAAGTGCTGCCCCCTGAGGGAAAATACAATCCATGCTGATGTGCGGGGGTCCCTGTTTACCACGCATTTCACACTCGCTTCTTTCGACTCCGGGCTCAACATGCAACCACCCTGAGCGCGGCCCCTGGTCGTCATGGTAACGAAAGTCGTTCTTGCTATCGGCCATCTACTCAAACTGGCTGATTTCAGAAAGATTATTGATGGTTGTGATATTTTGAAGAAAGCATGTCATATTTCCTGCGAACTGTTTTGAATTGAAAAATGCAGAATATGCCTCCTTTAAAAAGTAAGCTTCTAGATAAAGTTTGCTGATATATTTCACAATGAGAATTATCACGACAAACAGTGCAGAAGTTCTAGTAGAACAAAGTAGTAACAATGCATACATTATTCACCATTTTTTTAATTTAACATAAGCTGTTGATCAAATACAGTAGGCGCTATGGTCGGGCAAATTAGTGCAGAACACCAATTCTTCGGTGATAAAAAGATCAACACTACAGTATTTGGCACCGGTGTATCAACATTAAGGTCGAAACATGTTGGAACATGCAAGCCCCGCGTCATTCACACTTCTCACCTGGTAGTGCATCAGTATGTGCATGATGTAGTCGTAGATTTCTGAGGAAACCCGCCCCTCCGGCTTGTAGGGAAGCAGGACATATTGGATGCCCAGAAGCGGTACCAGGATGAGAGTTGCTCTCACGGCCTTCATGTAGAGGCTCGACTCGGCTTGATGGGTCACCTTGAGCTTGGTGATGAGCACTCTTACGATGTTCAATAGAAAGAACAAATTGACCTGAGGGATGCAAATCGAAGTGACATAGAAAGAGTTGCATTGTTAACTAAACTGATTTGGCGTGTATAGCTTACATTCAGGAATTGAGAAAGTTTGCCCTTTGTTACGTAACAATGTGGAAATTGACATGATACAGTAAACTCCCACTATTCGGAGGTGGGGAACGAGCCTGTGCCCCTAATTCTTTTTTTTAAATCACTGCCTATCTTAATAGTTTAACCCTAAATATACCACAAACTATGATCCCAAAAACTTAAATATAATTTCAATACTAAAAAATGTCCTTTGAATTTACTTCAGTCGAACATGTACATCGGTTGCACATGATTAAAATGTGTTAAACTAAGATATATTACTTGCCAGATTTTAAGGAAAAGGAGGGGATATATTAGTTTACCACATAATAATCATTTGCAACTGAAAATGAAGTACATTTTTTTTGGGCGAACCTAGTCTCGCAATATTACCCGTAAAGACTCCCCAAAGGCACCCACAAATCGTGTAGGAACGAAAAAACTACAACTAGGTACATTTTTCAGTGAATAGTGGAGGATATGTTCCAGAAATTAGAATTATTGAATAGGTAGGGGTTAGCTTTATAGAGCTTCTAATGAGGATTTCAGAATTTTCGCCCACTGATAGTATGTCTAATTTACATAATACCACCCCATGCACTGAGTTTCTCCACCCATGACTTGGCAGCTAGACTGGGTGAAGATCCGTCCATTTCAAGGTAAAAGACAAAAGCCAAACAGAGCTGCATTGAGTTTTGTTGACGCACATACTGTATAGTTTTAGCCTTAAATTCTGATAAGTGACACAGTCTTGCTTGCGCGGAGAAGTCGTCGGTGTAATGGGGGTATACATTTAGTTCCTTTTAGGGACTGCGAAAGTTGATATGGTGAATTTGTATTATGCAACGTGGGCCCAGGAGACCAACAAATAGGTTGACAAATCTTAGAGTATTGAATGATATAACGTCAGCTAATTGCTTCACACTGTGCAATAACAATGGATTAAAGATGTATATGACACGGACCAAGGCGTTCTTACCAGGAGAGCTGCACAGATGGGGCCGTGGATAATATAGAGTAGTGATGTTTTGGAGCTGATCCAACAGCTAATGTGCAGAAGAAAACAACAGAGGGGGGAAAAAAAGTATAATTCAGGATTAATGAGACATACGGCAGGTGAACCAGCAAGCATGTCAATAGGATTTTAGAGTCGAGCCAGTTCTGAGTCTACTTTAAAATCTATCCGTTTTTAATTATTCGATGGAAATTATCTAATTTCATTTAATTGGTCCAAAAATGATTCACTACAAATAATGTATCTTTGTCCATCCATCTATGCCAGCGATGTACAGTGACAGGCCGGACAATAAAATGCTCTTCCACTAGCTGGCAGAAGATACAGTACAATTAACCTGTTTATCCACCTGTTGCCATTTATTAAAAGAATAATAGCTTTGTGTTCAACTAAACAGGTCCAGATGTCACACTTAAGTAAGCCCATTTTTAAGTAAATTGAGACGAGATCATCATTATTTCAGTGTATAAAATGCGTGTGACATTTTCGTGTGGTATTGTGCCTTGACATTTTTCTAATTTAAAATATTTGCTTTGGCTCAATAAAAGTTGAGAAACAGTGACCTAACACTTGGTAACAAATTGGATACTGTATTTGCTTTGGCTCAATAAAGGTTGGGAAACACAGATGTAACACTTTAAACAAAACATTACATGAAACAAGTAACATGAAACAAGCAAAATCAGAATTCTATCCCTAAATGCTTCAAGTGCTTGACCCCGTACTTGTCATTGTAGTAGTAACTTCTTGCAATGGCATGGATGGAAGCAGGAATAAGAGGGAACCCTGGAAAAAAATAAATCCTATAGTTACAAGTGTGACACTTGGTGTACACAACACAAAATGTGCAATGCTGACATACCCCAGCCGAGGAGATAGTACCACATGAGGTGTTGCTTCTCGGCAAACACCGCCACCACGATGAGCGTGTGTAAATAAATTCCCTCGCACAGCATCCAGAAGTAATTGCAACCAAACAGGTAGAGATGAATGAACTGGGACACTTTGCAGCTTGTCTGAGGAAGAAAAGTATTTCATATGCAGTATTACACAAATTACCTTGTATTTACAATTCTTTGTTCAAAGTTCTGAAGGCTCTGGCCTTAATAATAAAGCTATTACCACCTGTTCAAAAAGGGAGATGTAATGGAAAATGCATTTTCCAGATTTTCTGTAGCCAAATAATTGGGTGTCTTGAGTGCCTGCCCACCAATCAAAGTGTGAAATTACACAACCAAATAAATATGTTATCTGCCTAACAGTATTTCTGAAAACGTTTTTGTGAGCAAGCCCTTTTTAATTTTGCCCAAATTTATCATCTGCCTCCAAGCTGAATTTCTCCGCCCATGACTTGGCAGTTAGACAGGGTGAAGCCATTTTCAAACGACTGCTTAGTCCGGCTGCCAGTCTACACTATCAAATGGAAGAGCAAAAATAAGGTGAGCTGCAATGTTAGCCCAATATACTCTGGCGGTTTGGTGATGAAGTGCTGCCTCCATGAGTGAAAATACAATCAAATTTTCATGATTAACATCACCAGCTACCCTACTATGAAGAGTCTCAGTCTCCAGTAAAAGTCACTAGATTTGTTGCTAATTGCTTTTCCTTGAAAATAGTCATTAAAGGGATTACTAATATTATTGATTAGCCCTTGCTTTGACCCTGGTTGTCACGGTAACAGACAACCCCCAACCCCCTAAAACCAAGCGATGTCAATCAGTGTTACATGAGGATATCGTGCTGTAATACTTGATAATTGGTGCATTTTTTTTAACGTAAATATGCCAGACACGTTTTATGTTGTGAAAAATTGCATATGTCTCCTTTAAATACAGAGTGCAACTGTGAGCAGCTCTTTTGGTTATTTATGGGAAGAGAGCCAAACTAACACACACAACACCTACAATTACTCTCTTGCAGAAAAAAGGGTGAAGACAATAAATATCATGAAATCATTAAACCAAAAATACTTACTGGATTCCTCTGCACCAGTTCCTGGTTGTTGGCAACTGCTGTCAACCAAATGATAGTGATCACAGAGTTGAGTACAAAAGAGAAGAAGAGGTTTTTATGAAGCGTGATCCTCTGACAACTTAAACTCCTGTTGACAGAGGGAAAACGCACAAAATGATTCATCTACACAAATCAGTACAAGTCACAAGATATGCATATGTTGAAATGAAGAAACGATGACACACTTGAAATGGAAGAATATTCCAAGAGAGACGAAGAGGGAGGTCAGGGACAGTCCATGTCCTATGAGAGCCAAGTAGAAAAGATTCATTGCTGTCTGCAAGAAAGGAAGAGAAGCAGTTAACCGGATATCAAAGTCAGTGCGACTTCACAGAGACGATGGATAAATATTGAGTTCAACTCAAGTGAATTTGGATAAGTTACTTTGTATTACACATTCATTCATTACTCATGAATATTTAGGTTGAAAAGTTCAAATAAATAATTCCCATGACATTTAGGGGTGTACGTGGTAGTTATGTTGGATTCATTCACTGCCAGCTGATTTCAAAGTGGGTTCAAGAAAGAGTAGACTACAGTTCTTTCACCAGAAAAAAAAGTGTATTTCTAGCGTTTTCTATTATGGACCTGGGTTCAAATCCGGGCCCGTGCCTGCGTGGGTTTTCTGGGTACTGTGGTATGGTAGGTTAATTGAAAATGTGAAGATAAGCGGTCTGGAAAATGGATGGATGACTAGTAATCAGCAAGAGAACATGGGTTGCTTTCACCAAGAAAAACTCGCTTCTGACCAAAAGGTGGAGAAAATTTGCTTTTGTGCAAAGAAACGTCAAGCAGAACTGTGACGCTAATATATTTTCGGGTGATGCCTCAAACTATTAAACAACAAAATCAAGACTGAGAAAGGGCTTTTGATGGTCAAAGAATTTTTTTTTTAACAGATAGACAACAATGAAACACGACATTAGCGACGCTGACTCACCGTCTGGCTCTAGTTGAATTTCAGTGCCTTTTTGACATGCCATTTGTTATTCACTCTATTAGCAGCGGCATCTTTTCTCACAATTGCTACACACACTTTCTACTCCCTACCGCGTCACATTCTGTGTTTTTACCATGCATACACATACTCTATTTGAGTGTGAGGTGCCTACATTTCCAATGTGTTGGCATTTCTCTCCCTCATAATCAAAGTGATAAGCCGAGATTCATCCCCTATGCCTTTATCTTCTACGCAAAAGCTGTGAGGATCTCAAATCCAAAGCGATAAAACGCCACTATCTACAGGGATCTGTTTGTTATTACAGCGGTTTAAAAACCTGAATTTCACAGACTAGATCGGCTAGACCAGGGGTGTCAAACTCATTGTTGTCGCGGGCCACATTGTAGATACGGTTTTCCTCAGAGGACCATTATGATTGTAAAACCCTATCCATATTTAATCGCCTCATCATATTATTACACATAGACAACAAATTGATGGATAACTAGTTTTGAAATCAGTAGTCAAAGATAATGGTTTGTTCAACTATTGTTCAAGTAACTGGAAAAGGGATTTGGAGGCAAAACATGCTTACAATAGTTCATTACTATTTATTACATATGAATATTATACAAAAATTTGGAACAGATTTTAGCAAGAATCATGGAAGTTGACACACATGATTTGCTTTTGCAGGCCACATAAAATGATGTGGCGGACCGAATCTGGCCCCCGGACCTTGAGTTTGACACCTGAGGGCTAGACCCTCTTCCATGCCTACCCATTGAAAAAAGCTACTTGACGAGACAAATTCCTTGTGTGTTTTGGACATACTTGGCAAATAAAGATGATTCTGATTCTGATTCTGATTCTGATTCTGATATACAGTATGTGGATGGATTGGATTCCAGTTGACGAATATTTAAACGGCGTTAATTGCCGTTAGGATTATGAGGTGGGCCTTGGAAAATCTTCTGCTGGGGCTAAAAAAGTTTGAGAACCCCTCGTCTATGCATTCTAGTGGACTTTTTCCTACCACTCTGCCTTCGCTGGTGTGTTCATTGCAGCGTGTGTAGTTGGTCCATGTGCGGTTACTCTCAGGATGCAGGAACCACTGACCACTGTCAGTGCAGATCTTTGTAACCATCTCTGCAGATGATAAGAGGAAAATACATTATGCATTCGGATTCTAAATATACTCTATTGTCCTCCCCAAAAACATTACAGTCCTGTACCTGAAGGGTCAAAATCCTGGAAGTAGTCAGGGCAGTGTTGTTCTGAGGTGATGCCTGCCTTGGTGTCATCCCAACACAACCAACCGTCCCATGTGCGATTACACATGGGCTCTAAAACCACAGACAAAGATGGAACAAAAATGTGTGACAAACTGCTCAGTGCTACTAAGCAAAGCTTTCAAACATAAAAAAAAAACCCTGTATGCGTTTGTTGTTTTCCGCAGCCTGTTGTAGATAGCGTTAAAAGGTACTAAACCGACTAGGTTACCTAGTCTGTCGGAAGGGTTGTCCTTCATGATCTTTTGGTAGCACTCAAACTGTGCTGTGACTATCTTGTTCCGGGTGATTCCCAAGTCGTGATACACGTTGGTTGGATGGTGCTGCTGAGTTTCATTGACCTCGAGGCTTGCCTTCACACATATCTGCAAGGAGATTAAAGAGATAAATGCACAACAAGATTTGACACGTGGATGAAATACACATATATTGTTAATCCAGTCACATTTGTGTGCCGTTATGTGTACACTATAAGAGCAGTAAGAACCCACATGAGGATTGTTTTCCTCATGAGGCAAAGGGTCCCTTATTTTAAAAAAATGGTTAACATGTTAAAAATCCTACTGGCTGCGCTTTGTGGTGTGAATGTGTGTTTTGTAGACAGCCCTACCTTAGTAAAAGAATACATTAGCATAAGTGCCACTAGTCCATTCCTCCCGATGCGCTCCATCTTCCTGTTGGCCATTTTGATGCTGTTTGAAGATTTAAAAGCTGCAGATCTGGAACAGAATATTCGAAATTACAAACCGAAGCAAAAGCCCTTGTACTCACAAATGTACAGATAAGGATTTAGTAAGTGATGGTGATGGGCAGAGGCGGCTTTAAAAGAAGTGAAGGGACTTTCAGCAGCACTGCATTAGAGCTCACATTCCTTTTATTTAACCACGCAATCATAAACATATAAAAACGTGTCTACAGCAGTCTCGTTATAAACATTTCAAAAGGTTACACTCGTGTCTCATCAAAACAATATCTTCTTTGCAGCAACGCTTACAGGCTGCCAGGATTTCATGTTAGTGTTGAGAGAGCTGATAAGAAATTCAAATGGAAATATTTGGTAATCAAAGTTGGCAGGTTGCTACCTCCTGTGGTTCAATTTGTTCCTGCGCTCAGACTCTCTGTGTGCTCCTCACGCTTCGTTTAATTTTGGTTTTGACTCTTAAACTCTCTAAAAAGCTTATGGTCGATATGGGTGGTTTCAAAACCATTAAACCTACAAGTCACAGCTGTACCATACAAATCTGAAACGCCATTGAGTCAATGAGTGAAAGCCAAAAGGTGAGCATATCTGCCACACTAATTGACAAGTGTAATTCAGCATCTTGGTGATGAAGTGTCTTTGTCCATACTTGATCCATAATCCATACTCCCCATTAACATATTAAAGCATTAGTAGCCTATTTTTTGTTTCATTTATTTAATTACATAAAAGATAAAAGCAGACATATGTCTACATAAAAAAATGAAGAGGCAGAGGGAAGAATTAATCTTTTATTTTCTGCCCCTAACTGTAAACAGATTATATAGGGCACTGTGAGCGCTGACTCAATTACATGAGTCAAAACAGGCTAAAAAAAAAAAAAAAAAAAAAAGAGGGTATTTTGATGAAGGCATGTCACATATATGAAGACACCTGGAAACTGTTTAAAATTCTGAAAAAATAATTAGTATGTTCTCTTTAACATTGCAAATATGTAGAGCTAACCAAACAAATACAATTCAATATATGATCGTTCACAGAAAGCCTAACAGTTAAAAACAGTGAGAAAACCATACATTTGACCCACAAATTGTCCCCCAAAGTGGCTTCTGATGTTATTTATATTCCATAATTAAGTAACACAATTTTATTTATGTGTCACTTAGTGTTCTTATACCTTATCATCTTTCTTTACTCAACATTATACATTGACACCGTCATCAAGCAAAATACTGAGAAATACAAAATTAAGCCGCACTGGTTGGAAGCTAATGTTAACGTTGGTTTAAAAGGCCATCAGATTGCGGCATAATATTTGAATTGCATCATACACGAACCCAATCTCATCAGAAATTTCCCAGAAGAGACGTGCTATTTGTATAAACTCCAGCTGCAGGCTAGAATGATTAAAAGATGTTTATTTCAAGACATGATACTATCAAGCTTGGTAATATTCACTGGCTTTGGCCACTTTGATTTCCTTTAGTTTGATTGTTTGTTGATATTCAACAGATGTTTGTGAATGATTGGGTATTAATACTAAATTAGAATAATAATGTGCAATAAAAAGAGATGTCTATTCTGTGTGTGGGATTGTTTTTACACATGCCAGGAAATAATTTGAACTGAAGTTTAGCAGCAACTATCTAGCCAATAATGTCTCACTGGCTTTACCTTGTTCAATTTATTGTTAACAAGTAATGGATCAAAAAGCCTTGAAAAGTAAACTTCACAACTGTAGGAGAGCGAGTAGCATAATATTTCAATCATTTCATACTTGTGCTTTACAGTAAAACCAAATCATGTTTCTTTCCAGGGGAATCACTGAGTTTTTGGGGTGTCATGTTCAAGACCTGGTGCTTGGGCCCTAAATATATTTCTTTCTATTCAATTGATAATACTCTTAGGTATAATTATAAAGCTTCTGGAAGGTGTACCAGCCCCATTTTGTCTTTTCTGGGATGATTTCTATTCAACTGACCTGTCAACGGGGTGTAACTGTTTACAATTGGACAGGGTGGTTAAATGGATTCAAAGAAAAACACTGTTAAAGTATTCATTAACATCTGTTCCGTGTTGTCATCTAACATCATATGTCCTTTGACTCCGTTTGCTGGCGGATGTCAAAGAAGCAGGTGGTAAGGTGGGCACCGCAGTGGATGTGCATCTGTGCATCTTTGTTTGTGTCATAGAGCAGCTGATGTTGGTTCCGGTCTGTTCCTTATTTTAACATCCTCGTCTTGTTTACAATCTTACTTTCAGTAAACCCCTCCTCGTTTCATCGCAGTCCACTAACTTAAATACCTGCCAACCTATCTTAGAATAAACGTGTTGTTTTTTTTGTGCGTATTTGCAGTTCATGTTTTTTGTGCTCTGACTGTAAGATGCCGCAAGATCCCACCAAAGCCCTATGGAATAGGAAAGTAGTACAATAATTGGTTTCAATGGTTTGATTGAGAGTTGAACAAGGCTCCTTCCTCACATCTGTGTGGGACTTCTATTGTTTTCCATGACATCTGGTAGTGCCTTTGGCAACTGGGAGGTTTACAAGAGGGTTGTTCTAGTGTGGTTTATCGACTGAGAGATAAGCTTTGCATATCGGGTAGGAGCTACTGCAAGTATAGCCTGGGTTGTTTGTAGAAGTTACAGAAAGTCTTCGCTGCATAAAAAAAAAATAAAAAATCTAATCATCTATGAGATGTGCTTCTTGATAATGTACGATAAGTTTGAAGTGATAGACGCCGTATTATTGAACTGGCTATGGCCAATGTGTTGATTTTCTTCTCTCAGCTTCATACTGTTTTTCATCCATTCCATCCATTTTCCATAACGCTTATCCTCATTAGGGTCGTGGGCCTGCTGGAGCCTTTCCCAGCGAGAGGCGGGGTACACCCTGGACTGGTCGCCGGTCAATCGAAGGCACATATGCACAAACAACCATTCGCACTTACGGGCAATTTAGAGTTTTCAATTAACCTACCTGTTTTCGGTATGTGGAAGGAAACCGGAGAAACCGGAGAAAACCCACGCAGGCACAGGGAGAACATGCAAACTCCACACAGGCGAAGCCGGATTTGAGGCAGGCTGTGAGGCAGACGTGCTAACGAGTCGCCCACCATGCCGCCCACAGAAACCTATTTCAATTTAATTAATTATACTCATTACACATCTATCTGTAACTGTAGCATGCAAAGGCAAAACCCAAAGCTATTTATTTGAATAATCAATAAAAGATTTTGGTGAAAATGTGTCTTAGTCGTATCGGATCCAGATGTAAGATCTTCAGTGCTGAACTGCTGATCTCTTGTTTCACATTCATCCTTTGAGACAAAACCCAAATGTTTCCACCTACAGCAAAAATAAAGGAATTCGCCTCATTCTTCCAGTACTTTTAGAGGAGAATTTGTGTGCCATTATGTTGGACTTCTAAAAGTGATGCGAAGCCCAGCATTCTCCTCCCACATGTAATTCAATCATTCAATTAATTCAAGTCAAATCCAATCAAAACATTTATAGAGAGCACCAAAAGGATACTGCATGTACACTTAAAACTATTTGACTAGAAACATACTAAGCAGAAGCATGAAATTAAAACAATGGATGTCCTTCAGGGCGGCACGGTGGACAACTGGTTAGAGCGTCTGCCTCACAGTTCTGAGGACCGGGGTTCGATTACCGGCCCCGCCTGTGTGAAGTTTGCATGTTCTCCCCGTGCCTGCGTGGGTTTTCTCAGGGTACTCCGGTTTGCTCCCACATTCCAAAAATATGCACGGTAGGTTCATTGAAGACTCTAAATTGCCCGTAGGTGTGACTGTGAGTGCGAATGGTTGTTTGTTTGTATGTGCCCTGCGATTGGCTGGCAACCAGTTCAGGGTGTACCCCGCCTCCTGCCCGATGATAGCTGCGATACGCTCCAGCACTCCCGCGACCCTTGTGAGGATAAGCGGCTCAGAAAATGGATGGATGGATGTCCTCAGTTCAAATAAATACAATTCCAACCTGCTAATTGGAGCTGAAAACTAAGAGAACTCCAGTACACTTGAATATTGATCTTTTAAGGTCAATTAATGCCGACCACAAAGCAGTGGCAACTGTGGGCGGCGCACTGTTATGTGTACTGTCTCACAGAAGTGGTTAGTCATGTTCGGTTTTGACCGAGAGTTGACGTCACCTTATTCCAACCATTTGAATACTTGGGGAACAGCTTCTGCGTAACAGCTACTGCCACCGTGGCCGATGCCGGAGCTCAGCCGCCACTTATCGACTCCCACTGTCCCTAAAGAGGAGAAGCTGCACTGTAAACATCCTTCTGTCCTGCAGGATGTCTGGCACCGTGCAATTCCCAGGTTCCGCTTTGTTAGGTGGGTGTAGCAGCATTAGTGCCTCTACCTCCTCATTACAAAGAAAAATACTGTATATTAGATATCAATATATAAATAGCAAAAATGTTTCTTATTCCACAAGTACAGTGGAATTTCTTACTCAAAAGTATTATTAAATAAGCTGACTATTTGATGTAGAGTGCTCATCTCATGGATCTGACAGATTCTGCATAAGTACTGCTATTCATGGGGCCTTGCTGTGACAACCTCCCAAAAATGTATATAATTAACCATTTCATTTGTAAATATGCCACAAACTATTACTGTGTTTTGATGTAGTTTTTTCTTATTAAAAAAACCCCCCCACTGAATTTTGGTGTTTGGTTTTTTTCGGGGGTGTTGGATTAGATTTATTGCATTTCCCTTCATTTCAATGGGGAAAGATGATTTGAGATACAAGCGTGTTTACAGAACAAATTAAACTCATATCCCTAGGTTACACTGTACTTTGCTTAAACTCTGGATCCCATATGCTCAGTTGCATCAAGGTACATCCGGTGGGAAGGCAAAAATAGACAATGCACGCATGCGTGCGTGCACACACACACACACACACACACGCACACACACACACACACACACACACACACACTGTATATATATTTAATACATTAAAGCTGCTGAACATTCGGACATGGTGAAGTATATATAGACATTGTCCATCCATCTGCAAGTATCCCAATAAGCTATACGGCATATTTGGACTTCCTCTTTGTGCGTTTAAGCACTGGAATTCACTGTCACTCCGATGTTGGACACCAGCCCAGTTTCCCCTTAACATTCAACACACGCAACACGTGGCTCTAAGCATAGTTAATGACACCCTTAACATCAAACATCCTCTGTGGGAAACAAACTTTCAGTGTGCAGGTGTTCATGTGGTGCCTGAAACTTAATTAAACAAATGAGCAAATGATACCATGCATTAAAAGAAGTATAATAATATTTACTCCCTTTAACACAAAAATGTTTTGGCATTGACATCTTTTCAAACTCGATGTAGTTAAGCTTGAAAAGTGCTTGGATTGAAGAGGAACTGCACAGCAGGAAGGATCAGCTTGGAAGCACACTCCCTGCGAGGGTTTCCTCTGTCAGTCGGGCATACCAAATATAGCAAGTGGGCATTTCTACTGGGATCAGCTGTGCATTTGATAATCTCTCCCATATGACTGAAAAAAAAACCACACTAATTTGAATTTATCATTTTAATGATGTTAAGCATCCCAGAGCATGAGAACGACCCTCTTGTAAACCTCCCAGTTGCCCAAGGCACTACCAGATGTCATGGAAAACAATAGCAGTCCCACACAGATGTGAGGGAGGAGCCTTGTTCAACTCTCAATCAAACCATTGAAACCAATACACGCAATATTTTCTGCATCGATGTATTTCAGGGAAGTTGTGTTAACAGACATGAATGATGCATAAATGCTTGAGTCATTGCATTCATGCGGTCCCAGGGCAGGCACATACTGTATGTGCACACAGCTATGAAAATGGAAGACCGGAAAGACTGCGCCAGTATCACTGTAGCTCTTGGAAAAAACTGGGAAATGAGGCACTGGCTGCTGATAAATATTGTTACTCTGGGTTTCCGCAAATTATATTTTTATTTATTAATTTTTTTACCTGTAGACAATTGGTTTCCTCCCAAACTTACCAAAATACAATAAGTATTGCATTAACAGCGACCTATACTTAAACATATGTACAGAGGAACCTCGATAAAACGGACCCCGATATAACAGATAGCGGATAAAACAGACCGTCAGGACTGAACAATGTGTCCAAAAATTGTTTCCGTTTGTCACTTAAAATGACGTTGACAAAGTCTGTTAGTCCCAGAATTGGACACTGTTGTTTACTGGCACTGTGATGCAATGCAGGCAGGGAATGGGACTGACGTATATCCGGGTCACAGATATACAATATGACTAGATCCAATTCCAAAATACGTGCCTCCCATGCCTACATGGCGGCCATGTTGAATGTGGGGCATTGACGTGGCGGCCACGTGATGATGGTTATAAAATATATTGTGTATAGTACATGGAGTGCAGAGCGAAAGCGGCATTGCTGCGGTGTTAACTCTGAGGAATATAGTCTGGAAAATGCAATTTTTGGGACAGTAACTTTTTTTTTTTTTGTCAAGCCTTTGGCAACAGATTTGGAACTCGGAAACACACTAATTCCTCGTGGCTCATGAAAGCGACTCGACTATGATGAGTACTGTACGTCAGCAATGTCACCATGACCAAGCATACCGGCGTGGTAAGTTTGGATAAAATGTGAAACATTCAAACATTTTCAAGCTTTTTTGTATTTATTTACAATACCTTTGAAGTATACTGGGCGCTTTAGCCCACAGAAAAAAAACCTCCAAAACAACTATTCTGTACTGTGCAGTAATATGGCTGAATTTGGACTAAAAAAAATAAAAAGTGCTTCAATGTCACGGACAATCGACTGAATCGTAATTTAATTGCAATAAAGTAATTTAATTACACTGAGTTAGCACCCATTATTTCTGTCATGTTGTAATGTTGGTTTGACCTGACTGAAAACTTAAGCTTATGTCAGTGGCCAATCCTTGAATGCCCGTAGAGGTCATTCATGTTTTACCTTTTTGTCTAATATGATAGAGAATACTTTTGAAGATACTCAGTATACAGTACACAAGTATATACATTAACTGAACAAGTCATTTAAATAGACACATCGATCCATCGTGTGATGGGATCGGTGATTGGTTATCGTTTTTTTAAACTCACTGATTGGTGTTCGGTGATCGGCCCTAAAAATCCTGATCGTGTAAAGCCTAGTAAAAACTGACCTGGGTCCCAAGTTTGGGAAGGGCTGCTTGAAACAATGTGAGGTGTCAGGCCTTTGAGACCAACTGTTGAAAGTGTAGCTGATGAAATGTGTACCAAGAACACATCTACAGCAATTTCCCACGATCTGAAAAACGGCTCCCTCAAAAAAATTATAATTGCCTATAGTCATAGTTTAGACCATAAATCAGAATCAGAATCCTCTTTATTTGCCAAGTATGTCAAAAACACACAAGGAATTTGTCTCCAGTAGTTGGAGCCCCTCTTCTACGACAATAGACAGCCCTTTTGACAAAAATTACTTTTGAGACAAAAACATAAAACCACACTATGGAGAGTCACTTAGCCTTGAGCAATTTAATGGCAAGAGGGAAGAAGCTGTTGGAATGTCTGCTTGTTTTAGTTTGCATTGATCAATAGCGCCTACCTGAGGGAAGGAGCTGGAAGAGGTGGTGAGCAGGATGTGGAGGGTCCAGGAGGATTTTGCATGCTCTTAATCATGGCAGCGTGTCCTCAAGGGCGGGTAGGGGGATACTGACGATTTTTCCGGCAGTCCTGATTGTCCGTTGTTATACCACAAACTATAGTCTCAACACATTTTAAGTCATAAACCTGGTCACCATGGTGCCCATTGAACAACAGGACTACAAAAGATTTGGACAGCACAAGACTTTAAGGAATTGTTTAATTTTTCCTGTTCAGTTTAAATGATATTAGACGCACCGAATGGGTGCGGTGGATAAGGTAAAATATTGTGTTTAGACAGCATTTGTTCGGCGTCACTAAAATCCAGAAGTGGATATCAACCATGTGTATTGTCATTTTAGACATCAATGTGCCTTAAGTAACACATAACTAACAATGTGATCGCACACTGTCTCGTGTGTCTCCGTTCATGTCGCAGAAAGCTGAGTCGCTTGCGCAGTCATGTGACATCACTGTGAGTTGGTCACCTACCCCAGAGCCACAGCTCGAGTTAAATGTTGCCATATTTTCTAATTTAGCTGGTGTGGGTTTTGAGGGACTTAAATGTAACATTTTAATTAACATGAATTCATTCTGCTCGTGAGAGGTGCTCCAAGAAGGAACAGCCAAAACACGAGTTTCTAACTTACATGATATTGTCTCAAACATATTGTTATTCACTCAAAGCTAGTATAAGTGAGTTATGTAGATCACTTGTATTGACGCAATGGTTCACAAAAACGCTTGAGAACAAATACACGGGTGCTGCACTTTTGCTATTTAATAATCGATTATTGAAAAGTATTCATCTGTTCCGACTCAATTATTACTGTACCAAATCACTAAGCCTCCGACTGTTACAGAGCTCCCATTCCTGCTAGATTAAAAAAAAAAAGCAAAAAAAAAAAAAAAAAGAAATAGCTGCAAAACGAGGATGATCAAGGGGCACTTCGACAACAAGCATGCCACTCGTTGCAGTTGCAGATTTCCCAACTATATTTCTGTATGCTGTATCTCGAGTTGACTTTGGAGGGTTTAAGAGTACCAAGGTTTTATCATAGCAAAGGGATCCTGTTGTCGGGGCCTCTCATCTGCGCAAGGGAAAAATTGTACAAATAGCTTGATAAAAATACACAGGTTAAAAATAAACCCAGCTCCATCATGCACTGCACCTGCAAAGCTACTTGTAAATCTCCTAACAAATGTTTTGATGTAGTTTTAGGGACATATTGACTGTTTTTAAAATTGCTTAACCTGCTAAGTATGTCCCTGACCAAAAGCATGCAGTGCAGTCTGCTGGGAAAACATGGTTAATTCCACCAATTTGTTCCACTGCTTGGGTCAATATTTTCACAGGTCACTGGATTTTATGTGTCAAGCACATCAATAGCACTAAGCAAGGTTAGGACAGCCTTCAACAATAGCATATGTTTTGCTCACAGGCGGTTTCTGGATTTGTTCAGCTTCAGAACAATTAATAGCAGTAATTATGGAGAGGCCTGTCTTTGGCATGGCTTCTGGCACTCAGGACATGGAAATTACATTTTTACACTGGACTAAGTTAGCTAATGGGAACCCAACTGAGATGTCTACTGCAGGTATTTAGCAGTAGAGACTACAGGTTAGATCTGTTCCAAATAATGGTGTAAAAACCAATCTGTTACTTTAAGCAGATTGGTAATATTCCATCCATGACGCTAATATTGTTTAGTCCCGCTTTACACAAAGAGAAATGTGGATTTCTCTAATTGCTATGCACATCCCCTGTGATCACTTTATTGTCCTGAATGCTTTTCACGGAGGATTGGCACTCAATAGCCAGTTGCAACACAAACCAGTATTAATAATAACTTGGGTTTCTATACGGTACCGCCTTTTAAGGGAACCAAAGACGCAAGTACTAGCTGGCTAACTCTTGCTGTGCTGTTCTATTTGCTACTAGCTGCGACACGTCCGTTCCTCATGGTGTAGCACTGCCTTCTCAGTCCGCATACATGGCCTCCTCGGTTTACAATGGTCCGGATGTACGACCTTTCAAGGTTGCGAACAGTGCGTAATGAACTAGTTTGCACAGCGAAGTCATAATACGTAGGTTACCTCTGTACTTCTTGTTTTTCATTTGATTGTTTTATATTTATGGCCTAGAAGTGTTGGATCCGTAGCTTGCAGGTGTATTTTTGTACTCTTTCACTAAAACCTAAAGATACCACAAGATGGCGGCAAAGACCTGACTAATAGGAAAGTAGCAATTGGTATCAAGGAAGTATGATGAAGTGATACATCTCGATTGTTCAACATTTTTGTTTGTCAGGGAGGAGCTATGTTTAGCCAGGGTTGTTAGCGGAGGATACAGAGCGTTAGGGCTTCACAATTAATCAAATTTTAATCGTGATTGTGATTTTGGCTGCCATGATTAAATGAGCCTGGTCATCTGCAATTTTTTATACTTAAAATGTGGGCACTGCTGCGTATGAAAAGTGCTTCATTTGCAGCAGTGCCCACAACCTCGTCAGCTTCCAGGGGGTAATTGTATGGTTAAGGCTTGATAAAGTGCCAGCACCACGCTCCTTGGCCAACTTCAAAATGAATGCTTAAAATGGCATTGATTTCCAATGTAGTAGAGAGGCGGTGTGTCACGGTAAGACATTAGCAATCGCTGTAGCTGCTTCCTTCAACTTTTCGGCTGGTAAGAAAACTTCAGAAGTCAATAGAAAGAGAAATTACAAGTGTCAAGTTCTTTGCAGCATATGACCGTGCACGACTGACCAATCAAGCAGAACGACGGAGACGGACCCTTCCTTTACAATTCACTACACTGACGGGGATTTTTACTGTTATTGCGTTTTATGCATTGTATTTTCTTCAATTAGGTTCCAATTCATGACTCCACTTTGTAATAGCATATTTACTCAGTTAGCCCTTGGTAAAGTAGAGGTTTTGGGGGTAAATTTTTTAAAATATTATCTATCATTTAATCTCATCGAAAGATTCAATTTGCACTGAAAACTGTTCCATATTGTTTGTTGAAAAGTAGTGCAATAAAAATAAAGGTTTTTCTCTAACACGAAGAACAATCGTGACTAGTAATTGTGATTACGATGTTGATCAAAATAATCGCGATTACTATTTTGCCCACAATCGTGCAGCCATACAAAGAGTCTTTGCCGCATGTGTAGGTTTTTGCTCGAATGAGTGGCTATTAAAAAGTTTATTCCTTAGTCATTTGGAGAAAAAAAAAGGTAACATTGTAAAATGAGTGCGAAATGATATGAAACTGTTCTGGAATATTTGTATACTAAAAAAACTGACATATAAAACAAAAGAAACTTAAATATTGAATATATTCAAACGCAAAAAATATTTAAGCAAACAGAACCAGAATCAAACAAGTCTGCTAGTTTGATGCTAACATACTGTACAATGTGAAACACAGGCTAACCTAAATTAGCATGGCTGTCATAGATATTCTAAAACTTCTAACAACAGCTATTTAACATACATGGAGCAGCAACAAAGCTGCTCAAACAAAGTACACAACATCACTCATACAACATGTTTTCTCTGCTCTGTGGGAACAATGACTATTACTGCTTCTTAAGGGACCTTCACTGCCTCTTCTTCGTGCTCTCAACAACAATACATCTCCATCCAGCACGGCTCGATGCTGCCTGGCATGTTGCAGCACAAGGTTGTACTACACTGAAGGCGCGCAACTCTAAATTCCGACTTGCCTGTTTACTGTAAAAAAATAAAAACATTAAAAAAACTGTGCTATAGCAGGGGTGTGTTTATAAATAATTCCGACTTAAGCAGAAACTTCATCCCAGAAACTCTTAGTGTATTTGTTTCATGTTTCCCGAATACAAAATGTATTGTACCAGAACAGCATATCTAGATGGATAATGCACTTCCAATATAACATTTCCATATAGTACATTTTGCCTATCATGTGTGGCCACTTGGAAATGTAAATAATTTTATGCATGGAAACACGACATGACAAAGCAGCACCGCAAGTTCACCTTTGGAGGACGGACGCACACGGAGCCTCTGGGGACCATTTCCTCTACATGCGCTGTATGCCAGGTGACCCCTCCCACACTGTAAATCAGGAAGCTTGTGTCAAGCCCGGTGCTTTGTTTAGCTCTCACAAACACGGAACACCCTTAGAGAGTGCACGGCCTCTTTCCACTGTCCACCAGTGCGCACAGACAAAGCTCCCCTTGCCCGTGACAGCTCCCGTTAAGCACCTTGTGTGCCCAAATTAACACGGCCCTTCATAATGGATGAGTGGAAATATTACCTCAAAAGGTTTTAGAAACTGAATCCAGAATCCGACGGTGGAATTTTCATTAATACTGCTGCAATGGTAAATTGCTCTTTTATGTTATATGTTAACTTGAGCTTGAGGAAATTTAATATTTTTTTCACCTGGGTTGCTGATTTAATCAGGGTTGCAACACAAAAGCTCAACTTAAACGTCTTTGAAGGATAGTAAAACAAACGATTGTTGCCAGGTTCTTTTTTTAACTGATTCACTGTGATGGATGTGGAAGAGGGTCTGTGAATTTCAAATTCCGACATTTTCAGGGGACACTTTTGCAGTCCAAGGGGATTTTTGGCTGCTCCGAATGCGCTTTTTGCCGCACACATAGGAACACTTAGGGTAAAAAAGGTGTGTCCCCTACCCCCGGCGACAATCAAAATGCTCTAAAACATGTTGGCAATATGCGAAACATCTTTGAAAACGAGCGACAGGCACTGAGCTAAATGTACTCTCTATAAGCCTTGAGGAATTGGGAATAAAGGATGCGGCGATAAGATGGAGACCACTGTACCTCAATAACTTATGGGGAGGTTATGCTACATGCGAATCATCGCACATAGATTTATGAGTGAAGCTTTTGCTTATGGGTAAGGGTCCATGATGGCTAGCATAAAACATTAGCAATGGCATTTTGTTAAAAATGCAAGTAATGTTGTTTCTTTTCAGTTACTGCGCTTTGAATTAGATTGCACTGACACAGATTCCAAATGCCACCGTTTAGGAACAGATCCACCATGCCATAGAGATCGCCAGGGCTTTGGGAGCTATGTTGCCAAGACCGTTGTCTGGACCACGCTTCCTCGCTGTTTTTGGGACACGCACAATAAACACCTGGCATGAAAGTTTTGGAGGGTGGGGGGTGATACATGATGGATTGCTCGCCATTCCTACTGCATAGTCAGCTCATGTATTTAGTACAGGTCATGTGAAGATGTCACAGCGAGGTCACCCGGACCCATTTAACATCCCTGCCAATTGGCAGCTATGAATGCTTCCAAATCCTGTGTGTCTGCTTAATTCTGATGCGCATAAACCATACCAGCAGTAAACACTTATCTGATCACTATGTCTTTAAATCAGAATAGCTACAATTAAAAATCAAGCGCACTAACATTCTGTGTATTGACAAATGATAACTAATTCATACTTGGGTCATCACAACCACCACACATCACACAGGAACTCCTGCAAATTTTACTTTTCTAATTTAATCCATCCAAGCATCCATCCATCAGGTAACCTCAAAGTATGATTTGCACATCACTGCAAACAACAACCAAAATTTAAAGGATGAAAAGGCCCTTGCACCCCCTTTCATGGAAGATTCACAAAATGACCATCAAACTTTGACACCATACTCCGTGCACATTAGACGGCGTAGGGAAAAAAGCTTTACAATTTCCATCCAATCCATCTGTCTAGGATACCTACTTCTGATTAGGGCTCCATCCATCCATCCATCCATTTTCTGAGCCGCTTCTCCTCACTAGGGTTGCGGGCGTGCTGGATATGCCAAATGAGGTTTGCACAATAGTATTTTAGTTAAGATTTTCTAACAAAACAAAGCAAAAACAGGTAAGATGACTGTAAACCTAACCTGAAAAAAATAAATAAACCAAATAGATTTTGCTTTGTCACTACAGGCCACACAGCTATTACAAGTTTGGCTGAAACACTGCAGAAAGAAATGTAGTTGATGGCGTTCTTTATGTCTTGCCAACGTTTACTTGCTTTTTCAAATGGTACAGTCCGTGTTTGCTAAATGACTCGGTGAGGGTCTTCTAAGTGTGGTGTGCAGGTTTACTTATTTTTTCTTTAGCGGTAGTCGTGCTGGTGGAATCGTAAATTTGAGGTTTTCCTCATACTCAGGGAAGAGAAATGTATTCCGATACAGTCACTAGTTAACTATGACGATGACGATTGTGACATCATGACCGTGAAAGGTTTTTTTTTTTAATTCTCTGTGACAGGTTTAGCAGCTGTGTTTAAATAAGCAAAGCAGTGGGTGATCAGTGACGGGATAGTGAGATAATCACATAGAATGCGGCCGTAGGGCTATGCTCCTCCACCAGCTTCACCAGCTGTCTGGATGCCTTTGACAACGCAGTTTCTTTGTAAATGTTAATCACAATGAATAAATCCTCCATTGAATATATGATCGAAAAAGCACCGTCCATTCTCCATTTTCGTTGTTTCGCTTGTAAATTGGCCGCGTTTGGGAAGCCAGCACGTACAGTGACCTGTGTCATTTACCTGTTGGCAAACAAAAAACTGTACAAATGTTCCATTGAGGTCCGTAGCGACCATTGACCCATTTGTTAAGCTGCGAAACTCCTGAGGTTTCTCGCAGTCAGCCCACTAGTTTGAGAGCGAGAGTTTGTTTCGCTTGCCACTGAGTCAAATGACGAAGTCATGTCCGCTGATTCGGCGAATGAGGACTTTCATGCGCTTCCTCCTTTTGCTCTTCCATCCGGTTGTTTTCTTATCGAGACCGTATGAATACTCGATAATGTAAAATTGCACATCGTTAAAGCAACGATTATATCAAAGGCGATATATATCGCCCACCCCTTCCCGCAAAGCCCAATAAACACCAAATTGACACACTGACCATCATCATCATCATCATCACCACGCCGTCTTCTCGCTCTTAGACATAATCACCATCACTCGACATGGTTTCTGTGCACACTTGGCAGCCCACAAACTTCCAGCGTGTCCAAATCTGCAGCTTATGTAACGGTGCAGATGATTTAGCAAACCGTGACAGTGGCTTACATCAAAGCCTCGTGAGTGCCGTCACTGTTTGACATTCTGCTTCAAACGGCCCCACATTCCTGTGCCGAAAACCCATTAATAATGTGTGCATGTGCGGTCTACTACGCTGGAGGGATGAAATGGTTTAACGATAACCCGCAATGGCATATCAAATGATTATTACTGTACAGTGAACCCGGGCTATTTGCGGTTCGTTATTTACAAATTTTTGTTTGTGTGGAACCTATCCTCTGCTATTCACTTATTGGCGTATTATTATGTGAACTGCACAAATGTTCTTTTTAAGTGCACTTGGATAAAGTTAGCCTTCTAGATTGTTTCAATAATTCTTACAGTTATTAATAAACACCACCCCCATCATCTTCCTGCTAGCAGTGTGGGCTGGCACAACCACAAACTTTGCGATTCCACAAATTTGACACAAATTTGAAATAAATAACACCAACATTTCTTCACGGGATTCTAAAACAATATAGGTATGTACAGAATGCAAGGTATGAAATAATATACAAAGTGTCTAAATGAACGTCTATTGCTACAGGTATGTATGTACAGGCTGTTTACCATTTGTGAACTGGCTCAGACTAAGACAATAAAATGTAATAGTGAATGTAAAGCATACGCAAAAAGACCGAAAGGGGGAAAAAAACTGTTATAAGGTCATTAAACGAAAAAAAGGTTTTATTGCTTACAGAAAATAAGTAAGTTACAAAAAGGACATATGTCTCCAAGAGCATTAAACAGCTGCAACTCGGGTTCTGACCTGAACAAAGAGGTCAGAGTATGTTACTCCAATTCTAAAGTCTTTGCACTGGCTCCCAGTCAGCTTTAGAATAGATTATAAAGTTCTGCTACTGGTCTATAACTAAATGGTTTAGGTCCTAAATACAGTGTTCCCTCGTTTTTCGCGGTTAATGGGGACCAGAACCCCCCGCGAAAGGTGAAAAACCGCAAAGTAGGATTTGCCCCCCCAAGGAATGTTTGTGGATGTGTATGTGTTGTACCAGAATGTTTAAATTATGTAAACAGTATTTATATTTTATATATTTAAGACAAAGATTACAACAGTACACGTATTTACTTAAATCTTTAATTATAAAAACTTATACAGTAATTAACATTTATTATACAGTAATTAACATTCATCAACATTGCCTCCTGAAAGAGGCGAAGAGGCTTGCGTTGGTGGAGGAGGAGAGGCTCTCACTTGACTCGGAGACTCTTCTGCTGGAGGCAGTTTTGCGGATGTTTGCTTCCTCCTTCTTGATGTACCGCACTGTAGATTCATTCACGCCATAATGGCGTGCCGCAGATACATAACTTCTGCCATCTTTGATCAAATCTAAAAGTTTCACTTTTTCGCTGATGGTCGTAATCTTCTTCTTCCTCTTGGGCGCCCCGCTTCGGCGGCATTGTAAGGGCTTGCTTAACTAATCAAAAAAATTATCGCTTAAACAAAAATGTTATTGCGAACACAACAGCGTGAACGAGACTGGCGAGACACAGCAAGGGAAGATACTGGTTGAGGCTGCGATGATGCGCAGCCAATCAGCTCACAGGATAAATCCACTTGTGCTCTCATTGGTCAATGTCGCGCCGGGAATCAATCACACGCCTTGTATGAGTGCCCGTACAGTACAGGCATGTACAAAGCCTCTGTGTCAACTCATCTCTTTGTTTGGCATGCAGGAAAACCTATTCTCGCGCGCATCAAAATGAAACAACCAGTCTTCGCAATATGTTTCCGCAATATGGCTGCCAATATGGCTGTATTTTTATTTCTTTTATTTTTTTATTAATATTTGGGAAAAACGCGCGAAGCACTGAAACCGCAAAACGTGAAGCGCGAAGTGGTTAGGGAACACTGTACATGAAAGAAATACTAATGGAATATAAACCCAGTCTGGCTCTGAGATCGACAGACTCAGGTCAAATAGTGGAGCACAGAGTCCAAAGCAAACATGGTGAAGCAGCATTTAGCTATTATGCTGCACAAAAATGGAATATGTTGCCAACAGAAGTGACATCAGCCCCAAGTGTGAATGTTTTTCAGTCCAGGTTAAAAATTCTTCTTTTTCCTCATGGTTGTTAAAGCATTTCTACTTTTAAATGATATTTCTTGCACTGTACTCTGTTATAATTGTACTTTTTTTTGTTTGTTTTAAATGTTTATATGAAGTTTTTTTTTGTTTGTTTTTAAATGCTTTTAATCATGTAAAGCACATTGATTTACCTTGTGTATGAAATGCGCGACATAAATAAATTTGCTTTGCTTTGCTTTACACACACATACATTTAAGCACACATCAGTTCATCCAGTGAGGTCGACGGGTCATGAAAGAAAATGAGCACCAAGCAACCACTTCTGGTGCTCATTTGAAAAGTAGACCAAAATTGTAATGTGCACCCCTGTTTATTACCTTGTCACTCGCTTATCAGTAAAGCTAACCTTTCTGTATTCTTGTCACCGGTAGGAGAAGAGAGCAATCTTGTTGTGATCTTGCATGCATAAAAATTCATTTGGTTGCTGGTATTTATGTTTTTTACAACTTGTACTTTACTTGGTTATTTAGATATCTGGCAACGTTCCTCAATACTTTATTCCAATACATCTGCTCCATAAAATGTGTACTTTTACTCCTATACATTTCCCCTGACCAATTTAGTTATTACAAAATAAAATCTGATAAAAAAATTTTAAAAAGGTTTGTTGACATAATGCCTGCATAATGCACAGAACGGAAGAATAGTCCTGCATCAGTACCTGTACTGATGTGGGTTAAGGAAAATTGCAAAGGGAGTTCATTGAAAATATGGGTGCACCGGTAATATACAGGTAACTAATATAATAAATAAATATATAAGAAATAAAAATAACATGAAAATAAATCAACATTATCAAAATTCTAACAACTCAATTTTTCTTTTTTACTTCTACATACGTATGTACATGAAATATCAGAAAATATATTTGACTACTAAAGTACAGAAAATACCAGACGACTTTTACTCAATATTACTTCAGTAAAAGTAACCAAGTGACTTTTGATGCATGAAAGATCACAACAACATATTCTACAAGGTGACTAACTTGAACCAGTTATTTTCGGTTAAGAAACTTGTACTGTTATAAAACTGTTGTAAAATAAATAAATAAATAAATGAATAAAAAGTATCTCTGTATTGTGTCTGTCTTAGCATAAACCACATGCAGACAAAAAATGGGAAAAAAATAAATAAATATAATTGTAATTTTGCTGACGTGACTTTGAGTTATATTTGACAAGACTGCCTGTACAATGCAACATGAGAAAAGAATGTGATGTCAGCTATATGTGATGCATAACAATCATAGCAGAGCTTTGAATTGGCTTCATAAACTGAGTTAGGAGGAGTAATTTGGTTTGTACTCGTATCATATACATATACATGGGGACCGTGCAGCGCGCCAATAAAACAATTGATTGCAAATTACTTTGCAGGTCCTGACGCGACAGCTCGCGGACCCCAGTTTGAAAACCACTGTGTTGCACTCTTTACGTGCGTGCCTCCTCCAAAATACATGCAGTGTAGTGATGCTGCAATTAAGTACGAGCTCAAAAGTATGCACGAATAACGCCTTAGCACAACAGCAATGTCCATAAAAAAATAAAATAAAATAAAAAATGAAAAAGCAGCAAGCAGACTATTGGGATTTCCCAGTCAACCGGTGCGAGGTCGAGACAGACGCATGCCAAGTGTAAACCCAGCTGCGCATTCCCAACGCATTCTTGTTGTCATTAGACACATTGGCGCGATTGCTATTGGATTGAGGGCAGCGCACGGCGGGCTGGTGGCAGGAATCTATGCATTACGCATCGACACGCACGGCTGAGCAAACTGCAACCGCGCCGCATTCGTTCCGCTTCGTATCACCCGCGATGCTGCTGCCGCTGCGTGAATAACAACGCACACTCGCACACCATTCACTACTATGCCGTCTTACCGGGAAGGCTCCGTCCAACGTGGGAATAGGATCTCGTTGTAAAATCGGTGTCCAAGTCTCGGGTGTCGTCGCAGCAAAGAGAATAGAATACACACACACACACACACACACACACACACACGCTCACACGGTGAGCGCTGCAAAGTAAAATTAAGCCGCCGCCGCCGCTGCTGTCAGGTTGGCGTTGGGAAGCAGCCCACCGCTTCCTGTGATGTCACAGCCAGCCCGCGGCTGCAGCGTGCATGCGCGCCTGCCGATGGCGTGAACGTGCACTACAGTGGAGCTTGTGCTCATTCATAAAATAACTCGCACACTTTTGCTTTAATGTGGATTGAAATTTGATTTGTTTCTTAATGGAGATCAAGTCAAGTTCATTTGTATATTTGTTTATTTGGGTGGTTAAACATGCATTGGGTTACAGTGACCCATGAACATTTTTTAGTGTTGGCCCTAACAAGAGAGTTAAAGCGTAAACTCGAGGCGGCTAGAGTAAGCATATGCAAGTAAGAATTCATTCAAACGATTATAACACTATTTATATAAATATGATATATTTTTAATGTTATTTATTCAATGTTTTAATATATATATATATATATATATATATATATATATATATAAACATTTATTTTTTATTGATATATTAAAATGTCTATTTATATCTAGTTTTATATATTTTATTATATATATATATATATTTTTTTATTTATTTTATTTTTTTTAAACACTATTTTAACACTATTCTGTAGTCAATCTAAAATACAAATTTTGCAGAAATAGTACCACTTGCTGTATCAGGTGGTACCTGCTGTCCAAGATGGAGAAGGCTCGGTTATGTTCTGGGGCTGCTTTTCTATACCAGCACAGCTTGAATCTGTGCAGGATGCAAGGACATCTCAAAGATTATCAAGACATTGCAAAATGTGTGAATAGCTGTGTTTATTCTCATCATTCCACAGAATAAATTATGTTTTGGGGGCGACAACTGATTTTTCTCATGTATCCAGGTGAAAATGTACAGGTATGTATTTTAGTGGCTCTGAACACCAAGCCCAAAAGCCTTCTCTTTAGCGCCCCCTGGAAAATTCGAAAAAATGAGCTTCCAACACCAGTTTCACCAAACAACACAGAATTCATTGGACATGTCCAACATGTCCAATGATGCACCAAAAAGTCTCAAAGACCGAGGTGGGATGCTAGTGATTTTGGTTTATAGGAGCTATTTTTGCTCATACTTTGACTAAATCCAATAGGGAATGTCCATCCATCCATTTTCAACACCACTTATCCTGGTTAGGGTCACGGGGCGCCGGAGGCGAAAGGCGGACCACACCCCGAACTGGTCACCAGCCAGTCGAAGGGCACATATAGACACGGACAACCATTCGCACTCACATTCACACCATCACTGAGTGGGAACTGAACCCACACTGCCTGCACCAAAGTCAGACGAGTGTACCACTACACCATCAGTGACTAATAGGGAATGTGTTTGAATGAACCCCAATAGGAAGCAGGTATTCTAGACAGATGGGCTTGGCTAAATTGACTCACCTTTTTGGTACGCCACCTATTATAGGCGGAGCAAGGCGTCGAAGTTTAACAATAATTTTGAGGATTTGCTTTGAAAGAGCAGATGCAGGGGTCAGTTCACCCCTGGTTGTGACGTGTGTACAACTTCAACTGTTACAAAGATTTAAAAAAAAAATGCTAATTTTAGCATTTGGCAACACATGGCATCTACAGTAAATAAGATAACGGGGTCAATAAGTAAACCAAAATATTTTGAAACATTTATCAGTAGGGCCCTGTGAGTGACATTTTTAAAATTGTCAAAATTTACAACAAAGCAGTAAAGACAAGCTTATAAAAGAAGAAATGAGACCTATGCGCCAATGAAGCCAATTTTGAACAACACTGCCCCCTTCTGTGATTTTTAAGAGCACCATCAGTGCACACAATTTTGGAAAAAAAGTTATTTTATTTGGAAAAACAAGAAATTGTTCATGGTGGATTTTAGCTGTGAGTACATGACAGAATTGACTATGTGATAAATACAGTTTGAGTTAAAAGCAGAGAATTAAAGCCCGTCCACAGATTAAACTGTCTATTGTAGAGATTAACTGTGAGGAAAAATAAACAGTTATACAGTATATTAACCTTCCTATTATATTGTTGGTCAAAGTGATCAGTTTGAAAATTAGAAAAAAATTCAATTAAATTAGATATCATTCTGATAGCCTTTTTTTTTTAAAGATTAAACACATTTTTGGGAAGAAACTCACAACAGGAGGGTAGACCTTCATGATTATTTAAATCGGTCAAATGGAAAAAGCAAATACAATACTCAATGTTTATATAATCATCTATTGATTTTTTTTCAGACTGGCAAAACACAAGTGTTTTTTGTCAACCACTTAATGAAATCATGTGCACGAAAATGTAAATTGTGTGTGGTCACTATGAGCAAAAACCCCCAGCACTTACTATCAAAACTATACTGCTACAAAATAATATGTGGAGACAGGTGACTGTAGAGAAGTGCAGAATCTAGTTCAAATTTTCCCATTGCCTTCTGACTGAGCCGTGAAGAATGTTGGGGATATTTTTCTTCCTTATTCGAATCACCTTCATCCCACGATCTGCGGCACACAATGACAAGTCCTTCCAATTAAAACAAAGAAAATGTGCAATTCAGCTTTTTAGAAGAAGCACAAATGTCACCAGTAGAATGGTGGTGACATATGTAATAAAACACTCAATGCCAATATTTTCTATTTAAAGAGGCTATTTTATGGAAACTTGACTTTTTGGTTACTTGTATACAAATAGTTGGTTCTCTGGAGTATTTGCCCACCCATCAAGTGTGAAATTAAACAACCAAGTCAATCATTTGTGAGCTGCTTATTTCTGAAAGCTACACTGCATGATAAAGCTGTTGTTTTTTGTAATCTGAAATGTAAATAGGAGTTGCATATGGCTGACAAATTTCACCGATGAGGCACAAGGTTAGTGTTTGTGATATTGTGAGACAACGTTTATGTGGATTTTATCCCAATTTATTATGATGTAAAGTTGCCACGGTGAAGCTTTACCTCAACGTTAAGCCTTTTTTTTCTGTCATCGGTGCTTACATTGGTTTGAAGAGTAAAATAAACGCTGAAAACCATCAGTGCAAAAGTGCAACCAACGGTTTACCTTGTTAGCTGTCTCATTGTTGGCATAGTATTTTATTGTTTCACTCACCCATTTGACTGAGAGTTGACTTCACTGAAGCTCCGCACGGTGTAGGCTGAGGCGTCAGACGCTACACATCGTGAAAGTCTCCTTTGCACAATGTAATCTTATTCCAAGTGTTGCACTGACGCGACTGGTCTTTTATTTTAATAAAGTTAAGACAAACTTTTGTTCGCAGCCGCCGCCGTTGGGCACAAGCCATCTTCATGCACGTTCTTCTTTGTTGGTTTTCACCACTTCTTCGGGGTGGGCAGACTGTAGGCATCGAAACTGGGAACCGAAATTTTTTAATTTGAACGATTCCGGGAGATCTAGACTGTTAGTCCCGGTTCCAATTGGTTCTCGATTCTCAATGCCCAACCCTAATTATGTCAAAGCCAAAAGGTAAGCAGAGCTGTAGTATTTGCAGAGATTAGCAACGGTTTTATCGGTGTTAGCTTGTGATTAATGGCACACACTCAAATGTTCGGCGAAGTTGAAGGATCAACGTAGTGGAAAGGGCTTATTTGTGCTGTGTCACATACATGGATCTCATTTGGCAGCTTGATGAAGTGCTGCCTCCACAAGTGAAAATGTCTGTTTTTATTTGCTTTTCTCCTGCTCACTATTCACTGGATGACAAGTACAGTAATCCCACCGCATATTCACAGATCACTATTTACAGGTCACCTAGTCGGATTTTCTTTTTTTAACCTATCACGAAACTAATAGCTGAAAGATTTGTGGTATATTTTTGGTACAAACTACGAACAGTGGCAATTATAAACATTTATAGGGTGGCTAAAACAACAAGATGGCGCCAAATCCCTGGCTAATTAGAAAACTGTACCGGTAATTGATGTCAAGGAAGTATTTTATAAATACCCTTTTGACTTTTAATGCACTTCCTGATACACTGTCTCCGGTGTTTGAAGTTGTTGTCGTTCCCTCCACAGCCGCTGTACAGGAACTCGTGACATCGCTTGGTGTTGGGATTGTAGGTAAACCTGCGCATAATGCCCTCACACGTTCCTCTGTCCACAGGACCCGAACACACATCCGGCACCTTCACATCTGTAAATCACACGTTAGCATTTGGTTAATGGTCTCCTGATGTCATATTCCAGATATATAGGCCGTAATAATCTAAGAATAATCTTATTATGCTGCAGTAATATTTGTATAATGAGTGCTAAGTGGAACGCATAATATTGGCAGTGATATATTTACATTGATGACTTATAATTCACCCACTGTACATAAAACATCAGTTGGTAGGCATAATATGTATGCATAATGGTTCTAACTGTAGATTAAAATTATGAAAATGTAGATTATATTAAACACTATCACATGAGTGTAAATTGAGAGATATAACTATGGGTCATGGTTTCTAGTTGTGCATCAAGATGTTACCACAAGATGTCAGTGTTTTATATCAGTTTACAATGAGAAAAAGGGTTAGCGGGATGGCAGTACAGTTCTGTATAGTCCAGGAAAACCATTTATGTCTTTCACGACTGCTGTGGTTTGGAAATTCAGAGCCTCATAAATACACCAATAAATGCAACCAAATAGATTACTATTGTCTGTGTACTGTATGTTGTTGTGCAGTGGTCCTCAAACTGGGGTCCCCAGACAACCTGTGGGTCCACAAATGCCTATGGCATTTAGCTGTACACGTGGTAATTAATTGGTGTCAGGATTATGAGCAGGGCCCTAAAAAATAAATAAATAAAAACATTTTAAAAAATCTCGCCCCTGTAAGCGGTCCCTGGACTGAAAAAAATTATATCCCCTGCTCATTGTAGCTGAAAAACACAATAATGTTACCTTGTGAATACTCTGCATCGGTGTTGTTCATTTGCACCACAGCGATGTTGACCGTTTGCTCACCTGAAAAAGACACGTATTTTTCTAGGTATACAGGAGTTAAACAGTTTGGAATCATCTCCCGGGTCGTCTTTGGAGTTCATTACCACCTGACCGATTCTGGAAGCCTCATGAAAAATAGACTAAAAACACAGTTATTCTGTACTACTTACTTCATTAACTTAATCATCATTTATTTTAGCTCACCGTTGCACTAGCGTTTGACATTTTAACTGTTTTATGTTTCTTATTTGTATTGGACTGGTTGGTTCTTTGTTGGCGGCACGGTGGCCGACTGGTTAGAGCGTCAGCCTCACAGTTCTGAGGTGCGGGGTTCAATCCCTGTCCCCGCCTGTGTGGAGTTTGCATGTTCTCCCCGTGCCTGCGTGGGTTTTCTCCGGGCACTCCGGTTTCCTCCCACATCCCAAAATCATGCATTAATTGGAGACTCTAAATTGCCCATAGGCATGACTGTGAGTGCGAATGGTTGTTAGTTTCTATGTGCCCTGCGATTGGCTGGCAACCAGTTCAGGGTGTACCCCGCCTCCTGCCCGGTGACAGCTGGGATAGGCTCCAGCATGCCCGCGACCCTAGTGAGGAGAAGCGGCTCAGAAAATGGATGGATGGATGGTTCTTTGTTATTGTGTTTGCATGGTGTCACTGAGCGCTCAGAAAGTCACCAATAAAATAAAATTATTTTCTATTCGTATTACTTCATATACAAAGGTATGCTATTTTTTTTTAATGCACTTGTGAAATCCTCTATAATAATAGCACTTATTTCCCAAATAAAATATGGCGTTAGGTGGCAGCAATAGCTAAAAAATAAAACATTAAATTGTTTCTATTAAATAAAACAATGAAATGACTGCAATGTACACTTTTATAATCCATGTACAGTGTATAAGGGCTATGATTGGCATGTAAGGTTCACTAAAGACTCTTAATTTTCTTTAAGTGTGAATGTGAGTGTGAATGGTTGTTTGTGTGTATGTGCCCTGTGATTGGCTAGCAACCAGACCATGGTGTACCCTGCCTGTCGTCCTTAGCTGAAATAGGCTCCAGCTCACCTGTAACTCTAACGAGGACAAGCGTTATAGAAAATGGATAGCTAGAAGTCACAGAAAAGTCACCTTTTCGGTCCTTTGCAATGATTGCCTCGTCATTTTTGGACTGCAATTCAAGCAGATTTTCTCAAGCTAATTTTCAGTATTGTAATTATTACATTTAGAAATAGTTTTGTTTCAAGCTGTATCAGTGACAATTGTGGGCTTTTTCTTTTCAAATTGAAGGTTACCAACCATTTTGTGTATTTGTGCGCATATATTCATTTAACAATTGGTCTTCTCATTATCATTCATTTCCCCCCCCCCCTCCAAAAAAAAGAATTACTTTATCATAGCTGCAGACACCGACATAAAACATGATTATCTATTCAATATTAATTGCTGTCAGTCTCAAGCATTTTAGCACTAAAATGTGAAGGGACGTGATGTCTCTGTCTTACCAGTTAATACAGTTGGTTGCACATCACTGATTCTTTTGGCACTGGTCTGAACTTCAATGTCTTCTTTATTGCCCCCAAAGGATGGAAAAAAAAGACAAGACAAGACAAGAGAAAAATTGAAAAGTTGGTATTAAAACAAACGAAAAAGGTTTCCCTGTATATATTTAGTCATTGCCAGTACACTTTTTCACAGTCCAACGATGTGCTGTTATTTTCTCTTTTAGTCGATAAATGACTTCTTAGCTGTGTTCCAGTCTGGAGTAATTGAGGGTGCGTTGAAATCATTTAAATGCTAAATAATTTGGGAATGTGATTCCACGGTCAGCTTTAATCTATCAGCAAGCTCTTTGAGGTAGAACTATTTTGATTATGTCATCAACTCTATAAAGTGAAGTTCTCCATTGCAGTAATTGTTCCTGGCACATTCAGAGGTTTATATAATACTGACGAATGTCAAGCAGATGAAGTTGATTTGACGTGAAAGGTATATTTAATTAAAGAGCAAATAATCTCACGTACCTTGTTTTTGACATTTCGCCTGGCACTCAGCGATGCTCCTGAAATTGTTGGCATTTCCAAAGCAACCGCCGTAATAGAAGCGCTTGCATTGCTGACTGTTGCTGTCAAAGAAGTAGCGCGTCACCAGGCCGCGACAGGGACCTTCCGCTTCGGGTAAGTGACATGGGTTTTTATCATCTACGAAAAGAAGAGAAAAAAATGGGAAGACCGAGAGAGAGATGCTGTCACAATGAAGAAGCCTGAAAAGAGCCAACAATCCTGGCGAAGCTGGATTTACATGAAAAGTGACAAAAATCTTTTTTTTTTTGCTCCCAAGTGTCACAATTTCAATATGCGTCCTGGCAGCAAGAGAATAAAAAAACGAATCATCAAACTTAAATCAGACAACTTTCAAATGTGGATAAAAAGAAAACGTCTGATATCTTTTGGGGATTTATTTGGGTACCGTGGCTTGGTAGAAGAAGGATATGCAAAATGTGCTTACGGAGAAAGGCTGCTATAGGAGGCAATACTTCCAATACAAAAATCACCGTTACGAAATTGCCTTCCATAACTCTTGGACAAATTCAAGGTAATATCAGTATATTACTGTAACGCTGTCTTGCAGCAGCTACGAAAGTTACCATGTTTATCCATCCATCCATTTTCTGAGCCGCTTCTCCTCACTAGGGTCGCGGGCGTGCTGGAGCCTATCCCAGCTATCATCATTGGGCAGGAGGCGGGGTACACCCTGCCTGAATTGGCTGCCAGCCAATCGCAGGGCACAAACAAACAAACAACCATTCGCACTCACATTCACTCCTAGGGGCAATTTAGAGACTTCAATTAACCTACCATGCATGTTTTTGGGATGTGGGAAGAAACCGGAGTGCCCAGAGAAAACCCATGCAGGCACGGGGAGAACATGAAAACTCCACACAGGCGGGGTCGGGGATTGAACCCCGGTCCTCAGAACTGTGAGGCTGACGCTCTAACAAGTCGTTCACCGTGGCGCCGTTACCATGTTTACAAATGGTGAAATAAATACTTGGGCCTTTTATATTTTTTTTCTTTTACATTTGCAAATGCACCTATGGAGTGTGTTCAATGGACAAAAAAGTTACCCAAACATTTCAAAATAATACATTTTAGTGCTGTATTCTCAATACCGTGAAATCGCAATATTTTTGCTCCCAATTATCATACCGTCAGAATCTGATATCGGCCATGCCTACTCCCACCACACACAGCAAAAGTGTTCTAGCATGAAAAGGCATACAGCTGTACCACTCAGCAATTAAGCTGCCAATAACAAGTTGAAAAAAAAAAAAAAAAAGCGAGTTACTCCGTTCTAAGCCAGCTAAATGGTGTGTAACATTTTAGATTTTTTTTAAATGTAATTATTATAATAGCTTACTTTTGTGTTGTTGTTGGTCTCCGTTTTCGCTTGTGTAGTCGTTTACACAGATTTTAGACTTGCACGCATGCGGGGTGTACGCAAATAACATAATGAAGGCGAAGGGTCCGCACACAAGACGCACTCAATGAACTGCAAGACCGTGACCCACTTTGCAGTCACTGACCACCTGGTCACAGCAAGGCCACTTCCTGTCCCCACAGTGATACAATCAGATTTCCAGATCCACTCCCTGCACATGGAAAGGTCAACATTTTCAGCAAGAACATCTCAAGTGTTTCCTTCGTTTTGCCTTTTCTGCACTGTCAGTTACTACTCTTTCCAACCTCTTACATCAGTTTTATTATTTCTAATGTAATGCTGTGATTTTAAACATCACCTGTATGTGTATTGGGACCAACTTTTATGATGTGATCACTTGCTAGTTTTCCTAATTTCCCTAAGATGGTAATTCTACGCCGTATGCCTTTGAATGGCTAACAGATATTGAATGAGAAATGCTTATGAAATTTGTGCTGAGAGCCACATTTGATCTTTCAAATTTGTTTTGTATATATAATCCATAAAATGTATTGATTATTCTAATCATGAAATAATTTAATCATCATTTAATTATAATTAATAGCCTCCCAAAATTTTGTGTTTACAATTAATTAATTAATTAATTAACAAATGATTTTATTAGATAAATGACTAGAAAAATAATACATTTAAATTAAATTTTAGGGGAAAATGGCTAATTTAATGTAACAAAATAAAAGTTCATCATGCTAATAAAATTGTAATTCAGGCTCATTTTATTGTAGTACTGCATTCAAAATTCATACTTTATTACAATTAATTAATTAATCATGTAATGAAAATAAATGTATATGTAAATTGTTTCTTTTACAAGTTTATATTTTAGTATTAACAATGAATCAATGAACGATTAATTAGATAAATGAATATATATAAATAAAAAAAATTTTAGGAAAAAAAATGCTCAATTAATTTAACAAGTATTACAAGACTCTCGATAAGGTAAATGCTCGGCAGGCCAGATTGAAGAATGGAATTTTCAGCAACTTAATATGGCCTCTCATCACTTAGTGATAGAATAGAATAGAATACAGAAAGCCTTTTTAAGTCTCACAATGGGGCAATCCAGAATTTACAGCAGTGAAGTAGACAGGAGCAGTACACAGGAATAAAATCAAAGAATTAAATATCTGTGTAAATATTTACACCGTAAGACAATAAGATAGCAGCAATTATGATGGGATGTGTTCACGTTTAGTCATTATGAATACAATCTTAAACTCTGGTAGTATGCAGGGACTTTGCACACGATCATTCCTCGCCCCCAGGTGCCTTTTTGTGCAGGTAAACTTTCTTTCATCAACGACAAAACATATTTGTATGTAAATTCTTCAATGACCCTATGGTCAGGCATCATTGGCAGCATTTTCAATAGAAATCAACACGGCAGCCAAAATCAGTCTTGCAAGAAAGCACTTTAGAATAACACACAATCCAAAACTGTAAATAGGTGCGCAACTGCCAGCACACGGAAGAGCAATTTATTTAGATCAAAGATGCTTGAGTACCGACGGCATGTCCAATTTGCATATTTCCTGCTGAACCTGACAGAAAACAGCACATCCTGTTTGCAGCTGGTTTTCAAAAAGGGGAAAAAAGGAATATTGTAACCAGAAGAGCTTCCGCTAGTCATTATTTTTGCTTTTGTGGATTCACAATGAAACACATTATTTACAGGGGCGTCTGGCACTGCATAGCCACGGCAATCACACATTGGTAGCACTGCCTTGTCCTCATGCTTTTTAGAGCATTTCCACTTATAAATTATATTTCTTGCACTGTGCGCTGTTTATAAGCTTTTTTTCTTTGTTTTTAAATGCTTTTAACCATGTAAAGTACATTGAGTTACCTTGTGTATGAAATGCGCTATATAAATAGGTTCCTGTTGAACTTAACAAAAATACTAAATCCTGTATTTAGCTGCTTCACCAAAAGGAAAAAAAAAAGAAAAGATGTGTTAACAAGAAGAGCTTCTGCTGTTCCTGAATAGCTTTTGTGGATTTACAATGAAAAGCACATCACAGAAATGATGCACTCAGATGAAGTTTGTTTGAACCAATCCCAGTATTCAACATTGGCACGTTGGCTCCCCGGTGTGAAAGTTGTATTTGTTGCTGCTTCCATTGTTTTTTTTTTCAAAAGCTCCAGTTCGTGATATATTAATGACATTGGAATCAAACATAAAAAGCCAAACGCAGTGTGTTGAGTGGCATAATGCATTCAGTCTCTGTCACGGCCACTCTTAACACATTCACTGCCATTGACGGCTTTAGAAGTCAAATATTCATGTTAACTGGGAAGGCTGGCAGTGAATGAGTTAATCTACAGAAAAAAAAAATTGCAGTGAACGTCAGTCGGCATCTTTGACAGTTGACCTTTATTTGTGTCATCGTGAGACACACATTAACCTTCAACACTTTTACTCCCTGTCATCACTTGAAAGGCGCTCCTGAATCACTATATCACTGGAAGATGAAATGTTTTTCGGCTAACCATGATAACATTTCAAACGGTTACAATTACCACTTCAGATTGTAATTATCGTTAATACCATATGTAGTAGCAACTCAAAGTGCAATAAGGTCTGTCGCTGATGATGTGTTGGAATCGTGCTTTACTGATGTGGTACAGCCTCCTAGGTTATCCAGCTCATAGATTTATCAACAAACGCCATATTTGCTCCATTTTGTGTGTATTTGTCCTGCTTTATTCACGTCTCACTCACTTATCAGTACAGCAAACCATCTTGTTTAAAATCTTGTGACCAATAAGAGAAGAGATGGATGTGACATGGTTTGTTGTGACACATTTTAGGATTAAACAAGCATAAAAATAATTTTGGTCACTACAGTGTATAATATAAAATTATAATACGGTGGTACCTCGAGATATGAGTGACCCACCTTACGAGTTTTTCGAGATATCAGCCGTTGTTCAGCTGATTTTCTGTTTTTTGACAAAAACTTGGAATGCGAGTGCTGTATGGTACCAGTGAATGTACCTCAAAACTCACTTCAGAACAAGCAGCTGTTTGGCAGATAGTAAACAATTCTTCAAAACGAAGCCTCAAGCTGTTTATTGCCATTCCCAGTTGAAGTTTACTGTCAAACTAAACATGCAACAAAGAGAACTACACGTGGGTAAATTCATTCTATACTGGGAAACGCCATGGACCGACTCATGAATAGCATTTGTGTGGTGGTGTTATAACTCTACAAGCAATGGATATTGGAACGCAAACGGTAGAGCAAAACATGTAGACAGAAAATATAACAACACACACAGACAAATATTCTCGATCCTTTGCGAAAAATGAGTAATATTACTGTGGCTTACTGAGTCAGTTGTAAAATTCTTCTTCATGTCTCTGTTTGAATTACACTGATCCCAGGTGGCCAAGGCATGCAGACCAGAAGGAGCAGCACAATGTCCATTGAATTGAAGCAAAACATGTGGCAAAGATTTCTTTACATTCTTCACATTATTGAAGGTAGGATGAATGGGCAAATGTACAGACATTCTTGACAAAAATCATCTGCCATCTACAAGGATGATGAAAATGAAAGGAGCGTGGACATTTCACCGGGATAATGAGCCAAAATATACTGCCAAGGAAACTCTCAATTGGTTTCAAAGAAAACAAATAAAGCTGCTAGAATGGCCCAGCCAATCACATGACTTGAATCCAATCGAAAATTGATGGAAAGCACTGAAACTCAAGGTCCATAAAAGATGCCCATGGCACATTCAAGATTTGAAGACTGCTTGTGTGGAGGAATGGGCCAAAATCACACCAGAGCAATGCATGCGACAAGTTACTCCATACAGGAGGTGTCTTGAAGCTGTTATTGCAAACAAAGGTTTTTGTACAAAGTATTAAATAAATACCAGTTGGCGTGTTCAATAGTTTTTTCCTGTGTCATTTGACATTATTACACACAAATTAATTTCTGATCTTATTTGTACTACATTCTTTGTATGTATGGATTACTTTAGTTGTTCCCAACATCTGGTGAAAGTTTCATGTCAATAGCACCTCTGGAAATATATTTAATGAGAAAAATTGTGACGTGTTAAAGACTTATTGCAGTCGCTGTATATTATAGTATTGTTTTTCTTAATAAAAAAAAATAGAGACAGGAACCGATAAATGGCATTTCCAGTCATTTCAATCGGGAAAGATGATTTTAGATACGAGTGTACTGAGTTATGAGCGAGGTCATGAAACAAATTAAACTCGTACATCAAGGCACCATCAATATATATCAATATAGGCAATTATGGACATTTTTAGAGGACAGGGTATTACTCTAGATTTTCACTATCCATGGTAAGGCTCAGTCCCAATCCCCCAGGAATAGCGGCTTCATCCATTATCAACAGTAGGGTGGCACTCACCTGAGACAATGCACGTTTCTTGGCACGCCTCCAGGGTTTCGAAGTTGTTGGCGTTTCCTCCGCAACCTCCATATTCAAACAGCTCACAGTGGCCCGTGTCCACGTTGAAGAAGTACTTGTCCCTCACGGCCCTGCAAGGCCCTGGATCCTCTTTCAGGGCACACAGCTCGTTGAAGATGAACAGTTCAGGTTGAGCTCCCTCTGAAAACAGATAAAGAAAAACAGGTTGTCCCTCATGTGGTAGAGGTCTGACATTGACATACAATAAGAACATCGTATAATCAATCCTTCCCCTTCAAAAGAAATGTCACAGAATTTATCAGCAGTAGTAAAAGATTGCACATCAGCAGAGCATTAACAATTTCCGCCTTAGCCGTGATGATGGGATTATTATGGAACACTTTCAATAATTGTCCTCATTGTGCAAAATATGTTGGTGTAATTGGGCTGTTGTGCATGTATTGTGCAGGAAGAGGCACATTATTCACAACTGACCCTAAATTAGCCCTTGGCAATTATTTTACAGCATATTAATTAAATCAGAATTTGGCACTGAGAAATACAAGAAAATGAATCCCTTTGGTGAAATGCTAAGTGCACATTTCCCAAGCTTTTTTGACTTTGACTAGTTTAACGCACTTTATTAAAATGACTGCACACTATTTAAACTCTACTACTCTATGTAACTATAATGTGAGCATTTTGTATACAAATTGTGAAAGCATTTTATAAAAGGTATGGTCCTTAAATATAGAGTGGAACCTCAGTTTTCAGACTAAAATTGAAATTGAAAGCAATAGTTCCCACTGGAAATACTGTAAATCCAATTAATCAATTCCAAACACCAAAAAATAGATTATTATAAATGACTAATGAAGTGGATATATGACCATTTACCATCATTTTTATTTTTATTGAAGACGCTTATGCCGTATACAGTAGCAAGGAGGAGAGAGATTGGAGCCATTGTCCAAGTTCTTTCCTAAATTCTATGCTGTTTTTTGACTTCTTTATCAAATGGCTGCCACTTGGAACGTTGCTGTATTGTGTATAAAGGGCTTAACAAATTGGAAGGCATATTCCACAATGCAAAGGTTTATTAAGAACTTGAGGCAACAAGCCTCCCGGTCTGCTCGGCAACACTTGGACAAGTTGAGGCAACATCTGTGTAACAGCCAGTCAAAAGTCAGGCCTTCAAAATAAAAGCATGAGAGTATAACAGTTACATCACACTTTCTTTGGCCATTTTAGCTGTCACAAACTGTTTTGTGCTTGTTTATTGACTGTGACTGTAAATAAGACACCAAGTGGCTTAAGAAAGTGTGAAACTGTGTTATTATACCGTGTGTCTTTAATTTGAAGGTCCAACTTTTGACAGGATGTGTTATACAGATGTTTCCTGAGTTTTACAAATGAAAACTGGGACAAAACCTAGTCAGAAAAAATATGCAAAATCAAATAATACAAAATCAAAAGCACACAAAAACTGCATCACTCAAGCTTTAAGGTGGGAGAAATGTTGTTCTCCAAGGAGATTTTTAGGCACATTTTACACTGCCAGTCTTTCTCCCCCAAAAATAGCTTCAGCTTCTGTTTCAGCCGTTTATAATAAAAGTTCTTGCCATTGGCACCGGCCCTCATGTGTGCCCCTCATATTTTACTTGCTTCTGTTATTAGTTTTTATTTTTTTTGCTGAGTCGGTGCTTTTTATCATCATCTCTATTATCATGCAACCCTAAAGGAACATCTTGAAAAGTTTGGAAATTAAGTTTACCTTCCTGCAAGGTATAACAGTTGAAAGAGCGAGACGCTAGGCTCTGGACTGTGAGCAAAGCGGTCATGAAGGGAATGAGGCCAGCATTTGTGCAACCTGTCAGACTTCAATTTATGACCTTGGAGTGGGGCTGACACTCATCAAATTCTCCCAGTGTGTACCCCTTTTGCTTGGAATGGAATTAGTATTGCATCCAGTTGGCGAGATGAGGCCCTGCAGAGACTTACTACGATAAATTGTGGAATTGGTGTTCCCTAGCACAGGAAAATACATAGCAACGTCGCCAGTCTGGGCCTCTGTCTGGTCTCCTGTCTCATTTCTCTTATGTCAACATGCCTCACTGCAAAATCTCAATCATGGCAACACCACAATAATTGTTTCTTGTCATTCTATTCTGCCAGAGCATGCAAATTATTGGCAAAATGTTTAAAGCTGGAAATGATTAAATGACTGAATGTTTTTTTTTCTCACAGAGCATTAAATGTCATCTTATATATTCAATTGTAATCATTCTGTGAGCTCTAAAAATATAAGCGGCAGTACGAGTACCTTTTGTGATGAAAAATGATTATGGGGGAGACTAAGATCCCCAAGGCACTGCTGTTTTAAATTGCAATAAACAAAACCTGAGTCTGAAGTTGTCCTTTAGAAAAAATACCCAGCCAACAACAAATACAATCTTTCACCAAAGACACCAACGTTAGGCCTAGCACATACTGAGAAAGTCCCAAGACCATTAGTCAGTGGTAAATAGCATACTTGACTTTTGAAAAATAAAAGGTTCTAAATCCAGGGCTATGATAACCATTGCGCAACCAATCACCTCTGAAAGCAATGCACTCCCAAGAGCATTCAGGAGAGTTTTCTGAAAGAAAATTGTATGGTTTGGACAGTATAGATAAGAATAAGGACTTCAGAGAAACCAGCAAGCTCAAATACCCGATTGCTGCTTATCAGTGGCTTTTTAACAGCTGCTGAAGAAACAAACGAGCTTTTTAGTTTACAGTGGAACTAAATATATACAAGCTTCTGAGAATAAAAAAAGCTCCCTCAAGAATCTCTAATGCAGCTTTCAAGTTAACATGAATAAATATACTCATACACACAACATGCAGGTGTTTGAAAAATTAAACTTGCAGAAACAGGAGGCAGATTTTCCTGCCTCAATTTTTCATTGGCAGCTCATTCCCTCGGTACTGCAGACAATGGTGAGCATTGCCAAGAGTTACACAAAACACACACAAACACAGATTTGGATAATGATCTGAGCACTTTGCCAAGAACATGAAGATCATAACACGGGCAGGTTGAATCGGTTTGGGGCCAAGTTCCATCTTGTTTAGCTCTATTTGACTGTATTCTCATCTTTCTGCCAGCTCGTCAGGGGGCCAAACCATAAAGAAACTATAATGCAACATAGCCAACTATCCTCACCGTATTTGCATCCTATATTTGCTTCCTGGCATGTGGCTGTTTCCAAATAGTAAGGAGACAAATAGTATTTGAAATCAGACTTTGGACAATAAGGAAAAAAATGACTTGTTATAAAGTATAATAGTATCCAGAGATAAGGCCCAGCCATCTTAAAAGACACATTTCAACAACTCACTGAGACTTCATACTAATAACTTGCTTTAAACTTTTTTTTTTTTTTTAAGTCAAGCAATTCTTTTATTTTAGGTTAGGTTGGCTTGCAACATCTGGTCACTGTAGAAAAGGGTGCGTCCACCACATAAGACTCACAAGTTATACTGTCATTTAGGAGAACTGTTGCCTAAGGCGAGTGAAATAAGGGCTATGGGTGACTCACAGCTTGTCTCTAGGTTAGGTTTTTCAAGATAAATGGCATAGCTATGACTATGGTTACCCCCAATGGACATTTGAATGAAACAGTTTGTTATTGAATGTGCTCACCTCTTCATAAAGTACAAGCATATTTGTATTAGTGGGACAATGTGGAAAGAAGTTATTTATGCGAAAACTAGTATCTAGTAACTTACTGACCGAACACAATCACCTGACAAGAGGTTTTAAAAATTTTCTTGTTTGTTATTTTAGGAAACTGCAAGTTTACAAAATAATCTCCCAACAGAATTCTCACAGTATGGACTTATTGTTTTCCACAATTTATTGGACTTTTTTCAGAATCAACAGTCATCCAATATTAGGCTTTGAAACACGCTGCGAGATACAGGGAGTCATCGGTTTACGACAGACTTCCATTTCTACAGCGGCGAAACCGGAACAAGCCACTAACCTATGTTGACGCAGTAGTAAAGTCATAATTGCAGGAAAAATATCTACATGAAAACTACTTAACCAGTTCTGGTTCAAACTAGTTCTTTACATGCCATTTGTAACCTCGAGATGTCATGATTAGAGTAAAAAAAAAAAACGCGTATCTTTGCCAAGTTCATTCCAACATTTAGCCATTTAAAACTGACTGTCGTCAACCTTGTGTCCATAATGCACTCCTCTGCTTGGAAATAATCTTTGTGGTAAACCATACTCATATTTTAAAATAGTTAGTATTACTGTTTTAATTTGTAATTATTAATGAATGAATGGATGTTAATAACATAGGGCGGCACGGTGAACGACTGGTTAGCACATCTGCCTCACAGTTCTGAGGACCCAGGTTCAAATCTGGCCTCGCCTGTGTGGAGTTTGTATGTTCTCCCCCGTCCCTGCGTGGGGTTTCTCCGGGTACTCCGGTTTCCTCCCATATTGCAAAAACACGCATGGTAGGTTCATTGAAAACTCTAAATTGTGCGTAGGTGTGAAAGTGAGTGCGAATGGTTGTTTGTTAATAGGTGCTCTGCGATTGGCTGGCGACCAGTTCAGGGTGTACCCCGCCTCTCGCCCACAGTCAGCTGAGATAGGCTCCAGCACGCCCGCGACCCGAGTGAGGATAAGCGGTTCAGAAAATGGGTGGATTTTAATACCATAGTCAGCGTCTCAGAGTTGCCTGGGTTCTCTTTGTATTCTGTGTAAATGTGCTGACAAGACAAAGAAAACATAACCTCCTCGGCCGAGGGAGTATTTGCACTCTCAGCTAAAGCCACACCATCAAAGTACTAAGAGATAGGGGGTGTGAAACCCCATCTCAAATAAAATGTTACTGACAAATTCCGTACATCATCAAACAAGCTATTAACAGCAAGCAGATCAGCAGATCATGCTATAACCATGATAAAGACCTGACTATAGAAATTTATTGAAAGATGACCTAATTTTTGAAAACAAGGGAGGGAACTTTGCCTCCACTGAGCTTCACTTTAAGAGGATCAAAGTCTTCTGTACTACTTGATTGTGAAATCTAAAAGCAAAAAAAGCATCCATCCATCCATTTTCTACACCGCTTATCCTCACTAGGGTCATGCTTCCAGGAAATAATCTGAAGTCATTTCTATGAACAATAAAAAAAGGTTGTTTTGAGACCACATTTTGTGGCTGGAAAAATGACTGAAAGGCTTCCCTCAAGGCAAAGCTACAGGCAAGAACAGGCTACCAATTGTTTCATAAACAGTGCAAGATGCAAAGTTGGCCACGCTTTAGAACACTGTAGGTATGATAAAGGATATCACAGTCACCTGAGAGATCCTACAATATATACTCTGTTGCCAAGAATGATGTTGATTGTCTAATGTTTATAAAATAAATAAAAAACTAATCTCGTACAATGTAGGGGCTGCAGGCAAATCTTGTTAATTATCTAAAAGGCATGTGCGATGCATTCATTTTTAATTAGCGCCTGAATGTACATGTGGCAAGTTGAGAGGGAGCCAAGACGGCACAAAGCAGAGTAAATTGTTGCGCCATACATCGAGAGCCTTTGTCGAGCCATTTGTTCGCGTCAAATCAGATTGAACAGTTTGTTTTTACTCCCACCAGCCTCAGAAGAGTCTTATCTTGTTTCCTATTGGAAAAGTTAAATAACAACCTCTCTCTTTACAACAGCATTATAGCTCATTGCTAAATCTAAACTGAGCCCATTATGCAATTCCCACATGGTCTTAACAACAAAACAAGAAACACTTGCAGTAAGTTTCTTGTTCTTCACTGTCATGTTTAGCTAAGGTAGATGACAGACACCTTAATTACAAAATCCATCTCCACTGTAGATGCCCAAAGCTCATGGCAAACAATAACACGTACATGTGTTTTATTAAGGAAGACATGCTGCCAATAGTCGATATTTCCAATTATAAAACATGAAGTGAACTATTCATTGACGTGCACGAAACAATCAAATCATTGTGAAAACCTGTCAGAAAAAACAACAACAAATAAGGCCACATAGAAATAGTATCAGACTATACAATAAATTCCACATTGGTGCTGTTGCTGTCTTCGATTGCCCGATAACGTCAGGAGTATGCTTTTGTGAAATATCGTGATAACGCCGATTGACATGCTCACATTGGTCCCTCTATTCGAGATATTACATTTTCCTGCCATATTTACTGCTCAGTCACACAACATGCGCTAAATGAGAAACAATTAAAGCCTGAATCACAACATCTGGATGTGATGCAATTGTCCGTGAATTATCATGGCTCAGCTAATTCTCCACAAGAGGATACAGATTAGTGGTAAGAAGGGCACAAATAGGGTCGCAATCATAGAGACCATTAGAGATTCAAACCAGTAAACAAAAGGGACAAAGTTCAAACAAATTGACAAGGATGTTCCGAGAGAGATAATCAGTATGGAGAAACCAATCACGCCTAATTTTCTTATTTTCATTACAAGCAAAGCTATTACGGTCTAATGGAGATGGCGAAGTCTGCGTGAAACATTAAAAGAGTCGTACACACGAGGAGCAAACTTTCTTCAATACATCTTTTTTTAGTCTAACGTCTTATCGTGCTGCACGTCATCTGCTCCAAGTACAGCTTGACTACACAGTTTGTGCATGAATTCAGTGTTCATAGCAGTTTAGATGTCCTTTGCTAAATATTGTACATCATGGTGTCTCCACCATACATTTTAGCTGACGTAAGATAAGAAAAGGAATATATACAAGGGTCATTTTCACAAAATTTGATCAATAACGGTAAAGACATTACTGACTGAATTTCCTTTTGAAAATCAATTAATTTTCTTGATATGAGTATTTGAATTATTGGCAGTTGTTATCTGTCAAAAGGTCATCATTGTTTCTAAGGAAAAAAATATTGTACAGTAGTATTTTTTTTTTTTACTTTTAATGCCAGTGTCAATACCAATTTCATGATTTTCAACATGTTTTCTGAAGATGTGGATATTTAGGATTTTTCTCCAAATGCTTAATTAATATGCTTTTTCAATGAAAACTAACACAAATGCATCTTAGTGTCTTCAGAGTTCTTCTTTTTTTTGTCACTTTACAAACGGTCCTTCTTTGTCACTTCTTTAACATTAATGCCACCGGAGAGGGCCTAATTATGTTGTTGCAATACACCAGAGGGATCTGTGAGCTGAAGTGCCATGACGAGGCAGCCATTTTGCATTCACACAGTAGCAGACTGCAAAATAAATGGTGTTATTTCTGGAGATATGATATGTATGAATCTGAGATATGAAATGTATGAATTCATGAAAGCGTGGGAACTATTGCATGTCTTTCTCGATATTATGACTGTATAAAAGCAAGAGTGTAACGGGTTTAATGAATAGTTAAGGTCATTTATGCACTTGTATCCACAGAGTTAGAAGGGCAATACATGTAAATTGTGCAACTCACACAAAACCTGTTTATGTCTTTACCGTTATTCACTTTTGTCTATACCGTTATAAAAAGAAGTGTATTTCAAGGGGCCACCACCATTTGCTCTGTCAATAAGGTTTGCCTTCACTGAGAATGTCTAAAATTTTAAATCATCAATAACTTTTTGAAAATGGGACTTTATGTGTGGCTGTTTCAGCATGGGAGACATTTACCCATATAAAATCATCCATCCATCCATCCATTTTCTACACCGCATATCCTCACTAGGGTTGTGGGTATGCTGGAGCCTACCAGAGCTATCTTCGGGCGGGAGGCGGGGTACACCCTGAACTGGTCGCCAGCCAATCGCAAGGGACATAGCAAGGCAGCATTAAAAAAATTTAATTACATTTCTTTAGAAGTGTCTTTACTGTTATTGATCAAATTATATCAAAATAACCAATAAACTTGATAGAACTTTAGTCTTCTTGTCGTCATATTATGTGGTCTATGGACAGCTGAATCCAATATGTAGACTGAAAAAGAGACCAAATTGGCTCTGCAAATGTCATCTTTCACAGAATCTATAGGAGACACACTTTTGATTGGATAAGGGAATCAATACAGTGGCTCTTTCGTGAAAGAGAGCTTATCGTTTTAATAAACCAAATGACAAAAGCCTTGATGTAGCATCCATCCATCCATCCATTTTCTGAGCCGCTTCTCCTCACTAGGGTCGCGGGAGTGCTGGAGCCTATCCCAGCTATCATCGGGCAGGAGGCGGGGTACACCCTGAACTGGTTGCCAGCCAATCGCAGGGCACATACAAACAAACAACATTCGCACTCACATTCACACCTACGGGCAATTTAGAGTCCCCAATGAATGCATGTTTTTGGGATGTGGGAGGAAACCGGAGTGCCCGGAGAAAACCCACGCAGGCACGGGGAGAACATGCAAACTCCACACAGGCGGGACCGGGGATTGAACCCCGCTCCTCAGAACTGTGAGGCTGACGCTCTAACCAGTCGGCCACCGTGCCGCCCTTGATGTAGCAGTTGATGAATTTAACCGTGAATATTTATGTATCTGTATGTACAGCATATGCATTTTATTCGAATTGCACAGCTATTTTGACAACACACCCAAAATACATGCCATCAATATCACATATATACACATATAATAATTACTATGGCAACAAGAGTTTCAATTTACCTTATAATTCCTTTCTAATTCCTACTTTATGCAAAATAGTAAGTAAGTAAGTAATCCTATCAGGCCGTTTGTACATTTGTGTATTTCCAGAGTGACTTATCATTCACAAGTTCAGTATCCTACGAGATTCAGGGCTTCCTGAAAGGGCTTCCTTTTCAGACAAACTTAAAAATTATCGTAAATAAGACTCAGGCCAGAAATGTTGTTCAGCAGATAGCAGCTAGTTATTCCAGACAAGAAATAAACTTACAGGTTCAGTGAAGATATCCATATTTTTGTGAACAAACTCCAGTGGAATGAATCATAAGGCCAGGGTCGCTTGGTCAGTTTATGGTAAAGGTTTTCTAATAACAACCATTTATCTCAAAGCGCTCTACTTCCATGAACTGTGTAAAGAGAGTGGGCGTTCTGTGCCAGTGTGTTTCCAGCAGACTTCAGATGCTTCCAATCAAAGTGGCTCCTCTCATTCTCTTTAAATGTGGCACAACTGACAGTCTAGACCAGGGGTATTCAACTAAAATTTAAAATGGTCTATATTGAGAAAATTTCTTGAAGCTAACGTCCGGAAGATCAATCTCATGTCTATTTATTGTGATTTTTATTTAAGAAGCCGAGTTGTTGTATCTCTACATCTGCTTGTAATCAATAGCTCAGTGAAAACCAAAAACATTTTGGCATCATCGTCAGGTAACACAGAACTAAACAAATATATATGGCAGCTGATGTGTAGAGGTGTTCTCATAAGTCTACATACCCTGGCATATTTTTTGAAAATGTGATTGTGAATCATATGTGATTGGTCGGTATGGTTCGTCACTACCCTAAAGCCTGAAAATTAAAATTTAAAATTAAAATAGAAGCGCACCGTATGTCTCAAATCATCACCTGTAAGAGCAATGCATAATCGCAGTGACCCGTCATGAGTGGAGCTTTGTCACTGTTCTTGCCATGATGTGGCAACTGACAATGTGAGCCGATACACATATTAAATACAGAATGAGTTGGTGATATGCCCTGCGATTGGCTGGCAACCAGTTCAGTGTGTACCCCGCCTCCTGCCCGATGATAGCTGGGATAGGCTCCAGCACGCCCGCGACCCTAGTGAGGAGAAGCGGCTCAGAAAATGGATGGATGGATGGAGTTGGTGATAACCACTGGTGACTTAAATATGTCTCCAAAGCTTGGTATGTGTCTGCCTGTGCCCTGATCCAATTCACGAAAATCACATTAGACCAGCGGTCTAGCCTGTGCCAGGACTTCGACGTGATCTGGGTAGGCCTAAGTTTTTAGACCGACTTTCTGCCACCAAATTGTCACTCCGGCCGCCGTCCGCTGCACCGGAACGCCCAGCTTGACTCAGACCAATCTGCTGAATTGGCAAACACGCCTTGTGTTTGCACAAAAATCAGGATCGCCGGCCTTTGCGAAAATAGTGCCTAAAATCTTTGAGAAAGCGACGTCTCAGCATTGTCAACTTAGAGACTTTGTCACCAATTTTAGTGACTTGTCTAACCCCGCTCGTGTCTCTTTAAAAAAAAAAAAAAGGACCAACAAATTTTGTGTCCTTGTTTAGTGTTCATGCCATGGAGATGTGTCCAGACTACAAATAAATAACCCTTCCGCAAAGCTACTACTGCCACTAATAGCTACCTGGCTTTAACAGTCCAGCCACTGCTTGAAAGTGAAAGATTTGATTTATTTGGTTCAAACAAGCATTTTTCCATACTATACATTTTGCAACCAACATTGGGCATAAACTCCAAGCACCCAAACAAATATCTTCTGTTTCAGTTGCTTCTTTATCATACCCACATATATCGATCGAAACATTGGTCGACACCCACAAACCATTTATTTTGCACAATTCCCATCTCCCTCAATGTGACAAGCCTGAGTGGACATGCACTCTCCCACACGGGGCTCATAGCCTTATTGGAATGCAGCCAGCCTTTTATCAGGAGCCTGAATAGCCAAGATTGACAAATTTGATAACCATAACCAATTTTCCTGCAACAGCAGTGGCTGTGCATTAGCGTGCTGCATGTGATGAATAAATATGTGAAAATGTGTTGTGCTATATGTTTAATGGATGCAGTTCCAAAACGTGTTATTGACCAAGCCATCACACGTAGTACTGAAACATGTATTATTTACACACATCACTTTTTATATTTTATGTTTTGAATCTTTTGATGTACTGTCATCATTTAATCATTCCATTTAAAAAACACATTTGGGATTAGTTGGCATTTGTTACAATATTTGTAAACTAGGGTAGAAACAAGATTTTAAGCAGTTAGTATAACCTTTCAAATTTTCAATTATCATTACTAAGTGTAATTAGTGTTTTCTATTGCATACATTTAGTACTAGTAAATTTTCCATTAACAAAAGAAGACCCTGCTAAGTGAGAAGTACCCGGCCGAAGGTCCAGAAACCTTTTGAGCCTGGTCTTCGGCACATGAGATATTTGGTTGTAAGCCTATCAGACACATTTTAACTTCACCATCACCATGTTAAAAAAGCCAGTCTGAAATATTTTTGCCAAAATATGTGGATGGTTTGGTGAGCTCCTGATGCATACACACACCGGAACAAAATCAGGACCAAAAAAAAAAAAAAAGACCATGATAACTTGAGTGGTTCTGACTGCCGACTAGCTCTTCTGTAGCAGCCCACTCGGGCACAGCACCTTGGCAGCAGTACTGAACTGAACTGCAAGGCCCAGATCAGCATGAGCTATTTGTGGAGGTCAAGGGAAGTGGACATGGGGTCGACGATCCAGGCTGAAGCAAAAATATAAAGCGGGATATGACTTTTTTGGGGCCATATCGCCCAGGCCTATATGCACAGAAAAAAACATGAAGGGGGTCCACTGTATTTAGGTTCAGCAGTTAAAAACACTCCTTTAAAAGTAGGAAGCAGGAACACAGTAAGAAAGAACTGTATATAAAATATGTATCAATTCAAGATCCATTGATTACCAAATTGTAGCCCTCTGAATCATAATCGAATTGGTTCATGAAACAGTGAGACATTCCCGACCCTTAGGGAAATGTTGCCTTAGCTCTCTTTGCATGGCTAGTGTCAAGTGTCTTCAAAACCCTATCGGGCTGAAAAAGACACCGCTATCAGTTTCAAAACTAAGTTTAATGAGTCACCAAGGCCATATGAAAGGGCATCCTTAATGACTCTCCTCTTTTTGTGTCATTCATCTCACAGGCAGGATGCACAAAACATGACCTGTTGAACTGATTCCGCATCTTCATGGCAGCGATGTCGAGTTAATTGGAAGCTGCGGGCTACCGCAAAGCGTGTTAAACAAAGGGTGTGCCTGGCTTTTGTTAGCTCGAATTTTTGTGGATATCCTCAGAATGTGGTATAGTCATGTAGACAAACAAACACGAGTCTCAACACTACTGTAAGTGACCACGTAAGCTGCAATAAGATGAGCCGTTTTTCACAGAGGATAAAGAATATGCCTTTAAGTATTGTATTGTCGGTCTTTATGTGTTCCTGGACTGTTTATGCTCAAATATCTGTTGCTTAAAGGTTTATAACACTACCACATAGATGTTGTTCATTAGACCATCTATGGTGGTGTCTCTTTGCTTTATGTTTACTTTGACAGTAAACATTAACTGGTAGTGGCAATAAACAGCTTGAAGCCTCTTTTTTGAAGAATTGGCCATGATCTACGTGACTACGGCTTATGAAGTGAGTTGAGTGGAGTTCACTGCCACTGCAGAGTTGATGCAAAAAAATGGTCCGAACTCGTATGTCGGGTTACTCGTATCTCAAGGCACCACTGTGTGCTGTAGTGATACCTTGCGACGGAGAGGAGAGCTTCATAGGTCAAGGGAGGAGCTGAGTGCAGCCTGAGTAGTTAGTGGAAGTTACAAAGAGTCTTTGCCGCATGTGCACGTACACGCGCACTTCCGGTGCATTTTTTTTCAACATCAAATCATCTGTAAGCTATTTATTTTTAGGGGTAATGTAATATGAAATGATATTAGTCTTCTTGGCTCATAGCTTAGGGCACATTTATGGTTTAAATGATTAATATAGGCGATTATAAACATTAAGATAGCGGGGGGTTGACTTTAATGTCCTCACCAGATTAATCTTTCATACCCTGGAATCAACCATCCACCCAGTCATCCATTTCATAAATAGTACAGTTCCGGGCTAATTAGCTTTTGACAACATGGCTAGGGTACACACAAGCAACATTATTCTGAATTTATGGGTCACTAACACACGTACTCAGGCTTTTTGCAGTTCAATTTATTAAGATTAAAAGGCATCAAATCCCACATGAAGTATCTCAAGTTTCTAATTCTTCATTCTCACAACCAAATCAAAAATCAAAAGCTGATACGGCGGAGGCAAAGGAATCAGTGTTTTTGTTTCCAGTAAGTCCAGTATGCCTCAACTGTGATTCTTATTCAACATGCATGCGTGCGTGCGTGTACAAACATAAGAGATCCAATTCATTGATATTGCAAGCAGTCATGCGTCATTCATCATCTGGATAACAATACTAGCGTCACGCCCGACAAAAATCGCTGCAAAGCTCCAACAAGCATTGCTCCGAGGTTTAAGATCAGCTCATATTTCATGGAAACAGCACTTTTGCATGGGCCACGGGAAGAAAACCCCGAGCAAAGCCATAACAATGGACAGGCAGAGAAGCATAGTTACTGTACTGTAAATGTGATTTACTGTAATTCCAGTAGTGCTTCCTCCAACTTTGTACTGAATATGACAATTTCAAGAAAACACTTTCACGTGTGTCAGGGGATGAAAACAACAAGCAAAAGCCAAACAGTGTCTTGGCAGAAAAGCGTATTATTTATGTGTGATGATTTAATCATACTGCTTCTTGCAAATTAAGACTGAATATGACAAGCGCGGTTTTGGCCCGAGGCTTGAACGGCAATCGAGCATCCAATTACTTGCCTCCCCAAAATAAGACACAATGTCACAGTGGGACAGCTAACCAAGTCCATCAAAACTATACGCCCCATGATACTGCTGATTAGCATCTAAAGAGCAGCATATTGAATGAAAACAGTTGACATCTGACAATGAAGACAACTTAGTGGAGAGCCACCATGTAAGGAGCATAAACCTCTTTGCTTAATTAATGTATTATTTACAGTATGTGATAGCATAGTACGGGTGGGATAAAAATAGATTGTTGAACGTAAACAATTCTGAATGGAATCTTACATTTCAAGGATCGATTGTTGATGGTTTGTTCTTTATGCATTTTGGTACACTTTGACTTCTTTTACCAGGTGAAAAGGAAATGAAGCAGGGGTTGAGAAAATGATTTAGACAAGTAAGAAGTGTCAAACAACAATTTTAAAAGAAGACGGATGAAACCCGGTTAGGTACGTGCCATACTTCTTTTTGGTACAGAACACATACAGTGACTAAAAAGGTACTAATTGGTTGAAAAGAGTCTTAAGGGAGCAATAAATCAAATGAATCATGTATTTTAAGATAAACAAGTTAATAAATTATGAAGTAACATTTTCACTTAACAGTTTTCGGCTAAATATGGCTAAATTAATTCAACAAATATTACAGGGCTCTTGATAATGTAAATGCTCAGTGGGCCGAATTAAAGAAGGGAGCGGGCTGTGTGTGGCCAGCGAACTATACTTTGCCAACCACAGATGTAAACGACAGATTACATGTTCCACTACAATATGTGAAAGCTTTTTTTTTTTTTTTTTTTATAATACCTTGAAAGAAATTCCCCTTTTGTCTCACACCACCTTTACCTGACATCAAACTCCAACAGCCTCATTATTTCTTTGCAAAGCTGTAAGTGAAAGTGCAGTGAGTGAGTGTGTGTGTGGTTGTGTGAGTGTGTGTGTATGTGCGTGCGTGTGTGAAAGTGGACTTTGGACGCGTTTTGGCAGGGTTGCATATGTGTGCCAACTAGCGCAAGTTTGGTGACCTGCTCAAACTTGGCGCGACGTTCAGGGGATGTGAAATAAACAATAGGACGCGTTGTGGCGTCAATGGAAAAGTCTTGTCTTATCTTACCTTGCGCGGCTCTGCTGCAAGTCCCCAAAAGGCAGACCCAGGAGAGACAAAAGGCGCACAAAAGCCACCGCTTGTTCCAGTCGTTGCAAGGAAGCATAGTTCCAGGTCTGGCTGGTTGGCTGGCTTAACAGAGACGGCGGCAGCCTGATCCGCAGCGAGGATCACGTTTGGGAGCGACCAGGACTTGTTGGAAGTGCTCGAAACTTGTGAGCTGGTATGGGCGCGTACTTCCGTTTGATAGACGCGCTTGGCTGCACGCCCGATGATAGTCCAATAATAAAAAGAGGTCAGTCATTTCCTGTGCACAGACGTCAAGGAACTACATTAGGTGATGTCATTAGAGGCGAAGTATATAAAGTACACTACCGTCCAAAGGGGTCAACCAGAAATGTCATGTTTTCACAAATTTCACTTATTTTTATAAGAAAAGTGCTGTTTTTTTTTGTTTGTTTGTTCGTTGGTTTACGACAGTGACTACTGTATTTGGATTCATTGATTATCTTCATTGAAAAAAAACAACTGTTTTTCTTGAAAAATAAATAAATAAATACAATAATGGCATTCCTAAGTGACCCCAAACCTTTGAACCGTACTGTATATAAAGTAAAGAAAGATTAACTCCATCTGTCCTCAAGTATTTCTTGATTTTCATTTCAAACAGTTGCATAGTTTACAAGTGACACTTAAGTGTTGTTGTGCCTTTCGGCTTTTTCCATCAGCAAGTCACCCGCATGATTTGTTTGGCACATTTTGTATTCTTTTACATCAAAGGCCCGTGAGGGCATGCAACATGCGACATACGACAAAAACTGACCCATCTTTTTTCATCCGGGCTTGAGACTGGTCATGGGTGGCTATCAGGGCACTGCCCTTGGAATCAAACCTGCTCCATCCAGATTGAAAGGTTGTAGAATATACCACTAGGTCGCCATTGATTCTCATTTTGATTAAAAATTCATGACAACCTTTTTTAAAAAGGATGTCTTCACACCACTTCTGCTTAGAATTAAAGCTGTAAACAGTGATGAACGGGCCCTCGCAGTTCTGGTTTCATGGCGAATCCCAAAGCCCAAAATGGCTGCTTCAAACCAAAATTGTCAACTTACTCTTCAAATTCAGGCCTGCGTGCTTGAGACTTTTTCATCTGTCCTGTTATGATATTGTCAGTCTGTGAAACTGGTGAAACAGATTTTTCAGGTGGTGTGACTAAGTGAAATCCAGTGGGTCATGTTCAGAACCCCGAAATACAAACATGCTGTATTTTCTCCAGGCCACACACACTTGCATTTGTCTATCATAACAGGACATATGAAAAGGTTTCAAGGAGCCATTCCCAAAATGCAACCAGAGGTCCATCATTTTGGTTTAAAACAGACATTTTGGGCGAATTCCAGGGCGGTACTTTAACGAACTGCGACAAGGAAATTATTCCAAATGACCCCCAATCGGAAGCAGGTGTATGAGACAGATGGGTGACGCCAAATTGCAGCACTCTTTCTGGAGGCCATGAAATGTGTTTGGAGAAAGATTAATGATCATATTGAGGAGTTGCCATGAAAAATTGGGTGCTTGGGCCCACTAATTGCTGCTCAGACTCTTAATTGTGTTTTATTTATTCTATCTTCATTTACTCACTGAATTGAAATAACTTTTTATGGCAACATTTGAACTTTTACGATTCCTCCATTTCTCACACATTCTATCTTTGTCTCTCTGAATAGAGTCAAGCTCATAAAAGCACTTCACCTTCACCAAGCTCCCTTGCAGTTTAACTGAGCGTTATTTGATTTGAGTATCCGAAGGACATTAGCAGACTCATTTTCATCATTCACGGTACCCACTTGATTTATGGCCTTTGCTGAAACCTCTTCAGCCTCTGTCGTGCCTGTGGTTGTGACACATGTTGTATAACAAGAGCCATTGTCTATTCGCACCATTTCACAACAGTAATGAGTTCATTACTCTGTTCTGTAAAACACTGAAGGACAATAATGCTTGGTGAAAAATGTATACATCCACTTTTAATATTTAGGCTTACAATGTTATACATTGACCTATGTCTCATTGAGTGTGATACAATGACGTCGTTCACATTCAGCGTTATACACTGACGTAGGTCTCAGTCACTATCATACAAACGCATTGGTGTTGTCATGCCAACGTTAAAACAACTGCCTCGCGATGGCCTTCCATTTTCTTTATTGCTTATATTGTTACAGGGTAGTTGCAGTGTGGCAGTCCATCCCTGGTTACATATGTAAAATTGACTCTTTAATTGCTTGTATGTCCAACAAAAGTTGTTTCTCTGGCGTTGGCCCACCCATCAAGAGGGAAATTAAACAAACATGTACATGCACACATCTGCACACTAACTGACAAGTGTTGTGTGTGAAGTACAGCCTACATGAGTGAAAATGCTTTTATTGTCTTTACGGGTTTAACGCCCAAGCCCCGGTCATCAAGGTAGCCTTGCTTCCTTGTGGAATTTTATATAAAACATGTTTCAGACACAAACCAGATCAGGGTTTACCTTTGTAAATCAAACTGTGGTGAACCAAATGAGCTGTACCACTTGGCAGAAGTGTGGCTTTTAAATATTCAATCTGTATGAGTCAAGTGAATCCCGCCTTGAGTAAACTATGAGCCACTGTCATAAAAATTCCCTACTCATTAAATTTAGCAGGTGACACAAAAACAAAGGTTACAACAAAAATATAAAAATAGTAAAGGGACTAAATGTGCATTGAATCACACTTGATAAGGAAAGGCAAGTTTGTTTGTGTTGCACAATTCTTACACAACCCAAATTCGTAGTACTTTATAGGGGCAAAGAAATAAGGATTAAAAATGAGATTTTAAAGAAAAAGATAAAACCAAGGAAGAATCCAAACATAGCAGGATGAAATAAAAGATAAAACAAAACATTACAATGACAAAACATAAATTATCAGGGTAGAATCGCAAAGTAAAAGCAAGATGACGAGAACCAGATATAGTATTTTTGCTGTACAAAAAAAGCTGCAGTGAACCGTATGGTTTTTAGGCCAGATTTGAATGTAGCGACAGTTTGAACGGATCTGAGACGCTGAGGAGCTTTGTTCCACAGTTGAGAATGTTATTTCACCTTGTTTGGTTCTGGCTCTGAAAACATTTCCAAAACATGCTTCTAAGGTTAAATGAAGACTCTAGCTTGCCCATAGGTGTCAATGTGAGTGTGAATGCTTTCTTGTCCACTTGTGCCCTAAAAGACTGGCCACCCGTTCAGGATGTACCCCAGTTCTTTCACTAAAAGTCAGCTGGGATAGGCTCAAATTACACAAATGAGCGCAAGCGCTATTGGAAATTTATTACAATACCTCTAACTAATTAACAAGTTGTGATCAATTCCACTAGGTCTACTACTAGGAAAACAAAATGTGTGTATTGCATTGGCAAAAGTGTGTGTATTGTACTTGTACATGCGTGAGGGTTGTCAGCGGACAAGAATGTGCCTGCCTGTAAGATTATTCAAGCTGCACTCTTACTCACGTTGTTCAGGGAAACTGTGCCTCTGTGCCCCCCATACAAAACCCCACACAAGACCCACCACCTCTTTCATCTGGGTGGAAAAAAGTTCAAGAAAATCACTAGATATGCTGCAAAGCTGTCTGGAATTTCCTGTTCACTGCTTTTCCCACAGTATCATGACCTCAACATTATCATGTTGAACAAAACGATTTGTGATACTTGTGAGGTTCATAGCGGATGAGGAGTCATTAGATGCATCCTCTCTTTACAAGGGTTGAACCCTGTTCATAAAGAGATGAAGTGCGTTACTCGGCTCTTGCGTGGGAGATGTGATGCAACTGATCAAGGGTGACAGTGTGAGCCTTTAGTAGTATTAAGTGGTAGTATCGACGGTACAGGCAGTGGTGTTGCAGCATTGGGCATCAAAGATAATTATCAGATGATGAAAAAAGAAGGGCTAGTACTGAAACATTAGGTAGTCATGTAATCTTGGCTTCAACACTGGCGACTGGGGAATACTGTTTCTATCATTGGCACAATTGGTTGTCTGTCACCCCTTTACACTACTTGATAAGTACAGTTTCTTTTCCATGTAGCTGTTCTTTTTAAATGGTACTGAGAATATACAAAGACAAGATTTCAGAAAGCTAAGAACCATAAAATGTGTCTGTATTCAATTAAAAGCAGTTAAGCATGTATGTTTCTATTTTCCTGATGTCAAGATTTGAAGGGGACATTCATTCATTTTCCATACCACTTATCCTCACGAGGGTCGCGGGGATGCTGGAGCCTATCCTAGGTATCTTTGGGCAAGAGGTGGGGTATACGCTGAACTGGTCGCCAGCCAATCTTCTCCTTTATCAATGTTGGAGTAGAATTGTCCACCCACTTGACATCTGAAGGGGGGTTGGACCATTTGAATAAATTGAATAGATCAATTACTGTGATTGGCTGGCGACCACTTCAGGGCGTACCCCGTCCTCTCGCCTAGAGTCAACTGAGATAGGCGCCAGCACGCCCGCGACCCCAGTGAGAATAATCGGTATGGAAAATGGATGGATGGATGGATGGACGGCTGAATGGATCAATTATGCTCTCAGACGATTTCATTATGCTCCTGTTCACAATACGTTCAAAGGCTTTCACCACAGATGTAAGTGCCACAGGGTGATAATCATTCAGCACTTTTGGAGATTTGACTTTCACTACCGGTACTTTTTAAGTCAGTAGCGCTTCAGGCTTTGTTCAACACAATTCGATACAAAGGTGTGCCTGGGACTTGAGAGGGCACATTTGTGTAGAAGCACCCGTTGAAGTGCAATGCAATATGTTGCTATTTATTAAACCAACCATTTGTCACAGCAAGTAAAGCAGATCTCTTTAATGTGAATCCCTCCAGCCGGAGTCTTAACCACCTGGTGCGCTTCATTACTTCACTCACTGTCGTCTTAGTAATGGGTTGAGGTTGAGTAGCCAGTGAATAAGCAGCTCACTTTGTTGTAAAACGCTGCTATGATTAAAGACAAAAGAATGTATTATCCACAACCTATTCAATCAGGAACCCTTTTATAGCGAAGATCTGTGAACTGCAAATGAAACCAACTATCACCATTCATTCATCCATCCACTATAAACGTGTCCTCCTTTGGGTTTCAAGTAAGCTGGCGCTCATTTTCATCTTTATGTGCCCTGCAATTGACTGGTGATCAGTCCAGGGTGTACTCCGCCTATGCACAATGTCAGCTGCAATAATGTCCACCTCAGACCATACTGAGGGTGGATTGCGTGCAATCGCGTAGCTGTCATTGCCATGGTGACCCTACCTACGTCTTTAATATTGTTAGACAAGCCCAGACACATATTGAACAAACTGTATTTGTGTCTGTTAACCGTTTTGAGCAGTACAGAACTTTTATTGGCTTGGCTTCTTCTACGTGGAAAGATATTGGATAAAAGATAGATGTACAAAGCAAATTATTCATAAAAGAAATCCAGCCATCATCTTTTTTATTGCCTTTCTTTTTCAGGGTCACGGGTGCGCTCACATTGTCATTTTTGGGTGAGTTTGTGAAAACAAGGAAATACTTTTGTATGCTCAAAATCCTTCTGCCCTCCACAATCACACTCAAATTTGCACTTGCAGTATTCAAAAGCAGCATTAAGCCATTTCGGGCTTTAGCGTAATTCACACCCAAAACATAGGCTTAACTAGCCATCAGATCAAATTTTGAGCCGACCTGTCTAAAAAGCTCTCAGTTCTTGGAAACATTTTTGGCAACATTCATGTGCTGTTGTGTCCTAGTCTGGTTCAAAGAGTGTCTCTTTCACTGTGCAAAATTCATCCAGAAAAGTGTATTAACTATATACATGATTAAAATAAAAGTCCAATGGAACCACAACACAATGGATGTATGGAGGTTGATGTCAAACTACGGAGCCTAAAGGGGCTCCACCAGTGACTTTATTCAGAGACAGTAAAAAGGCTGTGTTGCAATTATGGCTCATGTTCTCTGAGTATCGTATTATGGAGTGTAAAACTTTATGGGCTGGGAACCAGTCCATGGTGTACCCCGCCTCATGCTCAAGGTCCTCTGGGATCGCTCCAACAAACAAGCAACCTTAATGAGGATAAGCGATATAGAAAATGGAAAGATGGAATTAAGACACGGCACGGTGAATGACTGGTTGGAGCGTCTGCCTCACAGTTCTGAGGACCGGGGTTCAATCCCTGGCCCAGCATGTGTGGAGTTTACATGTTCTCCCCGTGCCTGCAAGGGTTTTCTCCGGGCACTCTGGTTTCCTCCCACATCCCAAAAACATGCATGGTAGGTTAATTGAAGTCTCTAAATTAGGTGTGAATGTGAGTGCGAATGGTTGTTTGTTTATGTGTGCCCTGCGATTGGCTGGCAACCAGTTCAGGGTGTACCCCGCCTCCTGCCCGATGATAGCTGGGATAGGCTCCAGCACTCCCGCGATCCTTGTGAGGATAAGCGGCTAAGAAAATGGATGGATGGAATTAAGACAATACAAACTTTCATTGACTCTGCATTGTGTGCATCTGTTGAGCTTTAATGTTTGAAAACAAACAGAAATGTAGGTCAACAGACTACTGTAGACTATTTTGTACTTCCTTATAACCGTCCTCAAAAACACTGCACTTCTCTTTGACAGTATTTGCACTCTAAAAGATGCAGATCCCCAACACACGTGGAGATGAAACAAGCATCTGCTCATGAGCTTATCTTTTAAACTCAGTGCAGGTAATGTGGTTTGGTTTTGTGTCGCTTCTCATTAATCTTCATTGATGAACAATACAATGGCAGCATCAAAATGAACTCAGGAGTCTACAGTACAGAAAAGTGTTCTCTGCTGATTTTAAGTAAGATGCAAACAAAGTGATTATAATCCAACAAGAGAATTAGCCCAAATATTGCAAAAACAGCTAAGAAGTTCCTCAGATCCAAAAAGTGGAATGTTTTAGACTGGCCAAGTCCATCTCGAGACAAAAACCCTACAGAGCATGACATAGAGATACTGTAATTTGATCAACTGCTGTTGATACCCTTGGCCGACCTGTTTCATGACTGTTGCTCAGTACACTAGTAATTTCTTTCTTTTTCAGGACATTCCAAATTGTTGTATTGGCTATGCCCAATGTAATGCAATAGTAAATCAGAGACTCAAGGGAGTGACACAAAGACTGAGGCTGCAGTGAAAGTCTTTAGTGATGTAGTTATTGTAATAAAATAAGTCCTAACATAGATTGAAATAGACGATCACCTGTAAAACCTTTGCTCACCTAAAAATATAGTGTTTCATTCATTTGATATATGCTCTCATCTCAGATTTTCAACTTGTACGTTTGTGATCATGAGCAGATCCTTTCCATCACTTTGGTAAAGGTTGGTCTTTGTCTCGTCAACCCACTGAGCTATTTTTCTAGCTTGGCCTTTCTTGCTTCTTACGTAGCATCTGTACTTTTTGTCCATGTTCTTGACCTTGACGTGTGCTCTCTGGAATTTGTTGCTGATGTCACTATGAGTAGTTTTAGTTAGTTTCGTTTTTTACAGTTCTCAAATTGTTTCTGTCGTCAAGGGCTGGATTTTGTGCTGTCCATCCATCCATTTTCTGAGACGCTTCTCCTCACTAGGGTCACGGGCGTGCTGCAGCCTATCCCAGCTGTCATCGGGCAGGAGGCGGGGTACACCCTGAACTGGTTGCCAGCCAAACGCAGGGCACATACAAACAAACAACCATTCGCACTCACATTCACACCTATGGGCAATTTAGTCGTCAATTAACCTGCATGCATGTTTTTGGGATGTGGGAGGAAACCGGAGTGCCCGGAGAAAACCCACGCAGGCACGGGGAGAACATCCAAACTCCACTGAGGCGGGGCCGGGGATTGAACCCCGCTCCTCAAAACTGTGAGGCAGACGCCCTAACCAGTCGTCCACCGTGCCGGCGGGTTTTTGTGCTAATGGCGCTAAATTATTTTTAAACTTCTCTCAGCTTCACAATCACTTGTTTTTCCCAAACAGCTAATTTCATGTTGGTTACACATCAAATAGCACCAAAACATACCCATCAGTCATTATGTTCCAATATTTTTGCTCACATGAAAAAAAAGGTGTGTATTCAATGTAAAAACGTGAAAATAAAAGCTGAAATGTTGATCCTTTCTTTCATATTCATCTTTTGATGTATAACCCAAATGTTTTCAGTCTACAGCTAAAATAAAGGAATTGGCTTCACTGTTCCAATACTTCTGAATGGGAGAGTAAAAAAGTTCTGTGTTTGAGCATATGTTCAACTGGTTTGCTTTTCTGCTTTGTTTCCATATGTGACTCACCACTTTTGTGTTTGCTGAAGAAGTCTAAACTGACGCTGTATTCCAAAGGAGGACAAACTACACCATCTTCTGGTCCTGGTGGGGCCACCGTAAAAACAATATTAAGGAGATTACTATAGTGCCATTGTAAAAACATCAGTCTGATCTGAAACGGAGTTGTTCTCCACAACACGTATGGAAACATTGTTGCCATCATACAGGAGCTATTAGGGAACCTTGTCTCATTTACATAATTGACTGAGTGATTCTCTTTAGGCACACAATGGGAACAAATTCATGCTGACAGCAATGCTCCATTGATGAATAGACTGCCACTGTTTAGCCCTGCAGCTGGACATTTATTTCCTAACCAAGGACAAAAATACACAGTGACTTTGGCAATGGTTGTTTGAACACAAATGATTGAGAAAAGAAAGAAATACAGCTCATTTTTATTTCAAAACACCCAGAAAAAACATTCCAGTCGATAGTTAAGGATTCAAAACAGCAAATAACCCATAGTATGAGAAATTACGCAACTTGTAAGTCTACAAACAGGATAATGAAGATTGTGAAGCAAGTTTATATAGACTATGTCAATACCACCAGCGCCATCTGACAGAGCACTGCTCCAATAACATGGACACCGCTTCTTAGTATGAAAACACACACAAAAATTACACAATTATTCAAATTACATCATGTTTCATTGCATTTCACAGCGTACTCGCACTGCTTTTGTGCAGAATCATGGTCTGTCATGATTTCACCATCAAACACATTTAATCAAATATGTATGCTAAAATACTGTCTGAGCAAATAAGTGAGCGCTATACTGCGATCCAGTCATGTGGGCAATTTTCTTTTTTTTTTTTTTTTTTTAATATCCGTTAACCGACCCCCAAGGAGAAATTCTATTTACACTCCAATGGACGGATGTGAGAGGTGGTGCGACCATATCAAGCTTGGGTGCAGTTGGGGATTCAGTGCAATTTTGCAGACTGTTTTTGCTCCGCAGCAAGTCTTAAACCTGCAACCTTCCAGACTGACAGAGAGACTGAGCGACTGCTGCTTGAGCCGAGGTGTGTGTGTGAAGTCACTGCAATAGCAAAGGGGCTCCCCGTTTTACCTTGACGTAATCACACAAAAGGTCATTTTATTCACCCACAATTTTAAAACAGTTTCTCTGACATTCTGTGGTCAAAATACACAATAAAGAATTACAGCACACTACCTGAAATTCTCCACTTCGTCGGTTAAGAGGGACGGTTCTGGCATATGCTGTTCACCCGCCCCCTGTTCTTTTGGGCCAATGAGCTTCCGTTACCATGACGACTGTGGGCGGAGGTAGGGCATGGTAAGCCGCTAATTGTTCTCAGACAGCCCAGAGTCTGAAAAGAATAGACATTTTCACTCATCGAAGCAGCACTTCATCACCAGGCTACGGAATTACACTTTGTCAACACAATTCCCCCCTCGCACACGTCGACAATTTTGTCGAACACGGCGGTTATCAAAAGGTAGCGCTTTTTGTGAATGCTAATCCGTGCTTACACTGCAGCTCTGCTTACCCTTTTCCTTTGAAATGATAATACTTCCATGTAGTCCAGCGGCTAGACTCCAACTATCGCTTGAAATTTTAGATCGTTGTACGCCCAGCTGCAAAATCATGGGCGGAGGAACTGTGTGAGGGTGGTTATTATGTAAACAGTGGAGTACAAAGTCAGAAGGGCTCGCTCACAGACATTATCAAAAATCGGCAGGTAAAAGATTTACGTTGTAGTTGTTTAATTTGACATTAGATGGGTAGACAAGCATGCCACATATGCAAATATTTGTATACAAGCATTACAATGTGACAGAAAGTGAATGCGATTAATCCACTGACTATGCTCTGAAGTGGAGTGAGTTTAAAGCAAAGATAATAAAAATGGAAAAATATGCAACTTTAAAATACATATTGGATTTATATTTTTATTATGTATTGCACCAGTCGAGTATGTTTTCAGAATGCTGTTTCCCGACATTACCATAGATGTCACAGCTACCTGTGGACATGATGCAACACATCCACACCATTCCGCAACTTCTCAATTTGTTACATTGTTACATGTTAGGTTACCTTTATGTTACACATACACTCTGTCAAGCTGGTCATGCAAACATGTTTGATTCAAAATAAATTGCCCATCCCTTACACACAAAGGAAATCGGTGTATGCGGTCATTGGAGGCAGCAGTGTCATGGTGCTGCTCAGAGGCCATCCGTTTGCAGCAGCAGGCATGCAGTTTGAAAGCCGGTGCCAGGATGCCAGTCTCCCGATAGCACGAATGTGAGCCATTCTTTTCTGTTTTCCAGCGCCAAGCTGCTCTCCTAAGAGGCAGACAAAGAAAACCAGATTGCGGTAAAGCAGGTTTCATTAAAATATTTATTCATACTCAGGTACCGCAGCAGTAAAATGGTTTTCTGTGGGCAAACAACCCACTTGTGATTCAGCATCTCCATGTGAAGCAGAAACAGATCTCGGACAGCAAGACATGGGATACTCTCTACCAATACTCTCTAGTAAAAGAGAGGGTACCATCTTTTCAAGAGGTGTCGATCAATTTATACTAGCCTAAAGAGGACCTTTTAGTAATTATACTCATAAGGACAGGGGTAACGAGTACAAAATAATCTTTCACAGATTTAAAAATGTGTAAACACCACATTCCTGATGTTGTGAAGGACTTTGTTAGAGTCACTGTTATTTTAGTTGGACTTTAGTGTCATACTTGAATACAGTTTTAGAGTTGGATGTTTTGCAATAGATTTGTATCACTAGGGAAACAGAAGACAGAAAAGGTTGCTCACGTTAATGAAATATTTCTACATTAGACAGCAGGGACAAGGAAGATTAATTTAACAATTAAAAGGAAATAACATTGCATTGATTCCCACCACTGTGCCACAGGTGTGCCACAGGAAATTGTCCAATTACACTGAATTGGGCTGAAAACTATTATTTAATATCTCCATGGGTGCCTTTCTTCAATTTCTGCAGCATATCAGCTTTATGTTCAACCAAACACGTCCAGATTTCACACTGAGTAAGGACATTTCTGAGTTAAATGGGACGAGATAATCATTCTTTCAGTATACTGTACATCCATCCATCCATTTTCTGAGCGCAGTATGTACTAAATGTGTGACTATGACGGCTATGATTTTATGTTTTGACTGTACTTTTACAGTAGTTGTAAATGGTACCATGTTTTGTTTGTTTATGTCATGTGGCATACAGTATCGTCATCTAATTTCCTCAGTTTTAAATGCGTAGAGACAAATATCTTGCCATATCCTTTTGCTATTTTTTATATGAGATATTACAACCCTAGTATCACTGAGCCAAAATGCCAAAGAAAGAAATCATGTACACACAGTTGGTGCACACCCTCTTTACACGATTTAGCTTTACTGTATAGTAAACATGCATGTTAGGTTTAGAGTGTTTTGACAATGACTAATGGAGTCAATGATGGGAAATCATTATCCCCCCCCCCCAGAATATCTTTGCCAGGCCTTCACTACTGCCAGTTTCAATTGCCGGTTGTTAGTTGGTCTTTCTCCCTTTACATTTGTCTTCAATAAGAAGACAAATACACTATACTTGGTCATTAAAAAGAATATTTTTTGTTTGTTTGCCTTCAAAAGTCTCGTTTTGCAGACAGACTACTACATTAGATGATGGCAGAATGCTTTTCTTGGTGAAGATAAAAACAGTGCAGCATCAACAGAAGTCACTGGCTAATGGAATCAATGGTGTATAGCGCTGTACTATCTGGGAAATACGACAAAACTAATAGAACAACCCTTCAAAGTTTTGCTTTAAATTTGCAAATGGATAAGGGCCCTAAACATATTGCAAAAGTAATTACCCTGACTTCGACCCAATAGAAAATGCTTTTCCATTACTGAAAAGAAAAGTGAAGTTTGCAAGACCTACAAATAAGCAGCGGAAGGTGGCTGAAGTTAAAGCCTGAGGGGATCAACACAGTCGCTGTTACCAGTAGGAGGGCTGCAGGTCAGGGGTGGAACCATTTACTGTCGTCAGACACTAACAGTGTCCCATGGGGATGAAGTTGTCGTTACACAACACTTCAAAACTCTTGGACGGTCTACTGGTTTATCTGCCCCAACATATGTATTGATTTCTTTGATGTAGAAATTTTATATAAAGTACATCAGAGAAGGCGGTACGGTGACCAACTGGTTAGAGCGTCAGCCTCACAGTTCTGAGGGCCCGGGTTCAATCCCCTGCCCCGCCTGTGTGGAGTTTGCATGTTCTCCCCGTGCCTGCGTGGATTTTCTCTGGGCACTCCGGTTTCCTCCCACATCCCAAAAACATGCATTAATTGGTGACTCTAAATTGCCCGTAGGTGTGACTGTGAGTGCGAATGGTTGTTTGTTTGTATGTGCCCTGCGATTGGCTGGCAACCAGTTCAGGTTGTACCCCGCCTCCTGCCCGATGACAGCTGGGATAGGCTCCAGCACGCCCGCGACCCTAGTGAGTTGAAGCGGCTCAGAAAATGGATGGATGGATACATCAGAGAAATTGAGTATGCTCTAAATTGCTTGTCTGAACAGTTGACAGTGTGACTATGGGCTGTCAAGTTATTTGACATTGAAAGACTTTATCTTTTACAAAGTGGTTTGACTAAGAACTAGATGTGACTGGATAATTGTTGCAAGAGTTTCTATTTGAGTGACTATAAGAATGTTTTCCAAATAAATGCTATTAATTCTATTGATTTGAAATTAAACCAGTGAATCGCTTTTCCTAGATACAAACAGAACACAGAGAATCAGTAGCAACATTCAGACAAACACTTTAGTGGCACTACTGTAGATCAACACAATCGTCACCATATATAATATATGATTAAAGATGTTATGGTTGTTGCTGCTCAAAATAGCCACATGAATAAGACATTATTTTACATCTTTTTAAAGATTCAAGTCAAAAACAAAACACAAGTAAACTGTGCCGCGATATATTGCGTGTAAAACACCAAAAAAAGCTGTAGACTTGGTGTACTCAGAAAATAGAATAGGTCAACCAACATAAAATAATGGCTGCTAAGGCAGACTTCACCCAAGATTGGTCGTCATTTAAGATTTAGTTCACTTTAAGTCCAAGAATTTATATTCATTTCCTTTAAAGCAATGGGATGCAGCTCATTTCACACAAGCCCTAATGAATACCTTGTCAATTGGGTCATGGTGAGAATGCTTGCACTGTGTACTATTTCCTACCATGAACAACGATTATAAGCACTGTGCTTTTTACTTGAGGCTTGGAGAGGGTCCGACTGCTGGCCCATGCCAAAATCGTGAATGCCTCATTCACCTAAAAGGACATTGTCCCACTAGCCAGGCCTGCACTAGACTGGTAGGCCTGGCAAATTAGAATATGTGCGCTGCTCTTTTGTTTTTTTTGTTTGCGGGTCAATTCACAAGGGGACATATTTGGCTGGTGGACTGCCAGCATTCATTCAGGCTTCACTTCGCATTATTGCATATTTCTTTGAACATTTCTAACTTTGTTGTGCTGCTGTACACCGGTGCTTTCTGTTCATTTCTCAAGTTTATCTGCAGAGCTAACACATTCTGTGATACCTGGGCCAAGCCATCTGTTCATTTGAAAATGTTTATTGAGTGGAAAATTTCCTTTGTTGGTCACTTAAGAGAACCTGTGAGATGAGATATACGTCCATGATCCTCTTAGCTGTTTACAAATGCAGGCAGCTATCGACCACTCTCCTCTGGATGCGAGACAAGCCCCAGGCCCTGCTGCTTTGTAAAAAATAAAAAAAAAAAAAAAAAAGAGAAATACATCACTGAAACAATACGCATTCGCACAATCATTGAGAGTGCTAACGACATGATCAAATGCAGCAAGAGTAGAGAAAGAAAGAACAAGTTGGGTTCACCATTTTGGTCACCATAACCTCCATCTGTCCATAGATATGTATTCATACACACCTAACTTTTATCGAGCCAAGGCACACCACCAAATAAAAATGTATCCATCCATCCATCCATTTTCTGAGCCACTTCTCCTCACTAGGGTCGCGGGCGTGCTGGAGCCTATCCCAGCTGTCATCGGGCAGGAGGCGGGGTACACCCTGAACTGGTTGCCAGCCAATCGCAGGGCACATAGGAACAAACAACCATTCGCACTCACAGTCATGCCTACGGGCAATTTAGAGTCTTCAATTCATGCATGTTTTTTGGGATGTGGGAGGAAACCAGAGTGCCCGGAGAAAACCCACGCAGGCACGGGGAGAACATGCAAACTCCACACAGGTGGGGCCGGGGATTGAACCCGGGTCCTCAGAACCGTGAGGCTGACGCTCTAACTAGTCGGTCACCGTGCCGCCCAAATAAAAATGTATTTATATAAAAATATTTATCCTGAAATAATGAGAATTAAAAATCTGTTGAATGGTAGTAGGTGGATATAGAGGTAGTTTTTAAGAATTTGTGAGCTCAGTGAAAATGTTTTTCTTTGTGAGATTGGTTGAGGCCCAAATAGTGTTTTATACACAACTGCGCGCCTTTGGCGGAACTTGGGACTCCAGAGACACCAGCAGCTTCAAAAACCTGCTTGCCGCTCATCAGTGGCCTTTTCATAGCTGCACTCTTAATAAGATGCACTCGCCTGATTTTCTTCATATGCCTTTGAGTCATACAGAAGTACAGTTCATTGATTTTCTTGAAATGTCCAGTATTTTCATTAATTTCACAAGACAATGGATTACTGCATGTTTTTCCATGTTTTTCCCCAGTTAGCATAAAAACGGTGACTTGCTTAACAATGCAGTTGGGAAGTAATTTTCATTTAATTAGGCTCAGCTGGTTAAGTAATTATCAAACCTGTTTGAAATTTGCCTCAGTGCTCTAAACAGACAGGAGAAAAAGCATATGTATGCAAAAACCTCCCCAGAAAAATTAAAACCAAAATTTTTCTTTATCTTTATTTTTTTAATCATAGAGTGGTGCCTTCAGATACTAGGTTTCCGACTTGCGAGTTTTTTAAGATACAATCGGCAATTCGATTCAATTTGAGACGCAAGGAGTGGCATGCAAAGTAAGTTTATCAACCCTGAAAAAAAATTGCCAACATGAGGGCATATCCCATTTGGATGCCTCCCTCCCTGCATCCCTCTGGGTAGATGCCCGGGGCCACTGCCCCATTCCACCACACCGTTACACGCCATTGGATGCGAGCCCTGTATGGTGGCAGTGAACTCAACACAACTTCACAACAAGCAGCAGTTTGGCAGATAGTGAACAATTCTTCCAAAAAGAGGTTTCAAACTGTTTATTGCCACTCCCATTTGAAGTTGCTGTCAAATTAAACATAAAACAAGGAGAATAACATCTTTTTTTAACAACATTGCTTTGCTTTAAATAAGCCTGTTTAGCTTAATGCGAACAAACAATGCAAAAAGCCATAGACAGGCTAACAAATAGCAACAGTGATGCATTGTTATAACCTTTAAAGTAACAGCTATTTGAACACAAACGGTAGATAAACACATGAAGATAGATAGTATAACAAGGTTCAGAGGCATGTATTAGTTAGTATCTAATATTACGGCGGCATGCTGATCAGTTTTGATCGGCTTCATGTATATCCGTAATGCTGGATGTATTATACTGCCCCCAGGTGGCCAAGGCAAACACATCAGAAGAAACAGCACAATAGCCATTGAAATGAAGCAAAAAATGTGGCAACAATGGTTTACTTATTTATGTTCTATTTAATTATGTTATCACTCTGTCATTCTAAAGTGAGTACAATATTAGTTTTTCTAATAAGTTAGTTTTTCTATGAAAAAACACATTACAAAAATTTGTCTTTTGGGGGGGCGGGAATTGATTATTGGCATTACAATTAATTTCAATGGGGAAAGATGATTTGAAATACAAGGGTTTTGAGTTACAAGCATGGTCATGGAACAAATTTAACTCATATCTCAAAGCTCCACTGTATACTCATAATATTAGCCATACTCATAATATTTTGCAACACAGTGTACCTGTACCCAAGGAGTTAAAACAAAACTGCTGAACCTCACACATAATGCACATCCCATGTGCATTCAGCCGAGTTAATATAGCGCCTACTGAATGATTTGGCTCGGCTCCATCACCACCCATCATAAACTGAATGACAGGGAGGAAATCTAATATGATTTTTATTATGGAGATTTTTTTATATGGCAGCAGCAGCAGACTCAGTGAACAGATCTAAGCGCCAACAGTGTTCCTTGAGAAGCATCTCCCTCCCCCTTTCTTTCTCTTCATGGCTTGAGAGAAAATTTCTTTTTGATGAAGTCTGATACGCTGATTACTCCTAATGAGGAAATCTGCTGGCACCCTGTGGGAAAAAAAAACACACACAAAAACCTCACTTGGTAATGTGAACCACATTGCCTCTTACTGACCGAGCTAGAGGCCATGCTAAAGAGTTTACATATGACCTCACGTATCACTAATATTTTTTATGCCGCCCTGACACTTGAGAGGAATTCTCGATTAAAGCTTTAAAGGCAGACGAGCGCCTTTGTTGTTATTCAACTCATTTTCCTCAATTTTTCTTCAGTTCAATCGTTTTATATGCAGGACAGTGCAAATATTTATAGTAGTAGCAGTTCTTCACTGTCATGGCATTTTTAATAATTTAGGTTAATGCAGTCTGACCAATTTATGACTCTACAGATGTTTTCCATGTGTAAATTACATTTTTTTTTGTACCATTTCTGTGTTGTTAACAGTTAAAGACATTTTCTTGTCTACTTCTGTAATCATTGACAGAAAAAATCATTTTCTAATTCCTTTTTTAACCCTCACTTATGACATTTCTCATATCTTGCTTTCTGGGTAAGCGTATGAAATGCAAAGGTCCGACACAATAGCAAGAAAATGTCATAACTGGTCATCCGTCCGCCATTTAGAAAAGTAAGTGACACAAGTAAAACAAGAAAATGTTTCAACTGTCCAGCCAATGTCGAACACATGGAACAGTAAGTAACAGAAGTCCATCTATCCATCCATTTTCTGAGCCGCTTCTCACTAGGGTCGCGGGCGTGCTGGAGCCTATCCCAGCTATCATCGGGCAGGAGGCGGGGTACCAGCCAATCGCAGAAGTAATAGAAGTAAAACAAGAAAATGTCATCAGTGTCCATCCAATGTCTGACACCCTTAATATCTCAGAAATAAGATGAGAAAAACATCAAACACCCGGAACAGTAGGTCATAGAAGTAGAAATAAGACAACTTGACTCCAAATCACCCTTGGTCATCAAAGTCAGTCACTCAATTATCAAAGAGGAATGATTTAAGTTTGTAAGTGCAAATAAATAAATAAATAAATAAATAATGAGAGTAAGAGAGTTTCTGCCTTATGGACAAGATCTGGAAGATAAATACATAAGACAGGAGACTGATAACAGCAAGTTCTACCTCCTGTTCTGTTTCAGATTCTGAGAACCTAAATGAATATATATATAATAAGACTTTCATTTATTCATTTATTTGATTTGGACATCATAAAAACATTGGACAAACCAGATGCCCTGCTTTAAGTCTTTTAGTGCTAATTCTCAACACTTGTCACAGGAGGAGGATAGGATACAAGAAGATAGGGTTGTGGTTATCTACAATGATGCATTTTGAGTTTTTATCCTCGACTAACATGGGCTGTAATCAAACATTTAATTCAAGAACACTGGGCAAAATGATGGTGAGCTAATCTAAAACCCTGCACTAATCTATCTTGTTGACTTTTAGCACTTTTAGTAAGGGGACATACTGTATTATGAATTTTTTTACTTTATTATTGCTTTTATACAAATAGTTGGTTCTCTGGAGTGATTGCGCATGCATCAAATGTGAAGAATTTGGAGAAGTAGCTGCTCAACTTGTGGCTACGCACTCAACCCATCGCCTCCTGTCCTTATAGTAAAAAAAAGGCTTTTGGAAGATAGGAATATTGAGAAAGAAATTCAGAATGCGCAAAAATGTTCATCAGTGTATATTTAGCTTTTTATTGTACTTTAATTTACTATTGTTTGAAAAAGATCATAGTATTTCAGTTTGTTTTATTTGTTAAAAAAAGGGGGGGGGGTTGAGTTTCTCCCGATTTGTGTTGCCCTAAGAGAAGATCCTAAATCTAATTCTTACGACGTGGCTCTGATTGCTTGGATTATCACAGTGTCTTATATGGAGAGTAGGTTTCATTAGCAAGGGGAGTTCTCATGCCTGCAGGCAACTGATAACAAGAATATAATTGCCAATGTGCTTTACAAGTCACTCAAAATTAGAGGGCTGGGTGTTCTATATAATGTCTCTTGGACACTTTGGAAGCATTTATTAAATGCGATAAACTGACAGTATATACCTAACATCAATATAAAATATTAAACCAGTTCATCTCAGTGGATTAAAAGACAGTGAAACAACTCTGGTATCTTCAAAGCCTGTTTGATTACGCCATGTAATACAATAAGATTACATTGTATAATACATTCAAAACTCTTGTCTCAGAACCTCTTTTTAATGACACGTCTAATGAGAGAAATTGGAAATGCAAACCTGAATTTAAAAACTGAATTTCATCTTAACTAAGCTTCATGCTAATAATACACAGCTCTTGTGATCACTTCATCTTCCTGGACTGTCCTCTCATTTGCATTACAATTTTTTACAGGGGTGGTTGGCACTGCCTAGCATTGCCTCCTGTCCTGTCCAATCCTATTTGCTCCCACTTCCTCACAGGGTGCAGCACTGCCTTACGAGTCCACATATAGATATGGCTCACTCTTGTGTGAAGTTATTGTCTTGTAGTTGTATTTTTTTTCTCGTGTTATTTTGTTCGGGCACAAAAACACCATACTATATGTCCAAGCAGCCGAACAGGACAGGTAAAAAATATGAAAAAAATGAATAAAAGTGAGAATATGCTTTTTTTTTTTTTTTTAGTTAGGGTTTTATTTAGTTACAGCTTTGGCGGCATCTAGTGGAATCGTAGAGTATTATAGAAAGTGCAAAGGCTGCAAATAATTGAGTTTTTCAGTAACTAACAGAATATAGGTTTAAAAAAATGAAGTCACAAATAGTAAACTCTAGAATTAGATGTTTTGTAACATTGGAAAAAAAAACAATAACGCTGCTTTACATAGCAAGAAGGAGCCTGCTGGCGTATTTTTTCAGTGATGTATTTCTCTTTCCTCACTGCTCTTATTTTCATGGCTGCTGCTGTGGTAGTACTCCCTATTCATCGGTTACTCGCAAGGGTATTTTTTCCCCCAGTGAAGCTATTAGTATCCTGCCACTTCATATGGCTTTGCTCCTGCTGCTTTAACCAAAAGTACAGCAGCAGTGAATGTCACTTTGATTGATTTTTGAGGGGGTTTGCAGAAATTCCCATTTATATTCCAAAGTGTAGCATACTGTTATCATTTACAAAGGCACAACCCAAATATAGAACTCTCTTTGGTTTTGACCTGTTTTAAACTTGTCATTGTCTTCCTAGAAGAAAAGCAAGCAGTAGTCATTGACCCCTGCAATCATTGTATAACATGGCAATGCTCAATCCCACAACCCCTATCTCATAATACTGCTGCATGGATTTTAAATCCAATTACTACAGCGGCACATCACAAGCCTTGTGAATTCCAATAACCTGTGAATACAATTCAAACATGGCCTGACGTAAGCCTATTATGACGCCTCTTAAAAACGAAATATGCATCAGAATGTCTCATAGTTTATTTCCTTCTCTAAGCAAGCTTGTGTATCTGTTCAGTGTGGGTGCATGCATATTGATGTAACTAATGCTTAAATGTTCACCTGGTGAAATGTCAGGCACCCACAGTAAATAACAGTAAGATTACCAAAATGCACCTTATGCGCATTACAGCAAATGGGGAAAAAAGGTCTCTGACTATCAACAAGGCATCCACAAACACACATTAAAACACAACTATCCACCGGAAAAATACCTTGGAAAATATCTGGTACACTCTGCAGGCAAGACTAATCGATTTACACTCAGTCCAACTCTGACTGTTACACTAATGGGACTGTTGGATTAAGCGTATGTTGATTGGTCATGCCTGGAGAGTGAGGCACAATGATGATGTCATTAAAAAAGCGACTGTTATCGTGTTAACATCTCGGATGCTAAGAGAAATCGATAAGTGGAATCGTTAGGCCATCAAACAAACGATTCCAAGGAATCGAACTACTGGGAACTGGTTCTCAAAAAAACAACATCTGTTTTCGATTCCCATCCCCAATCATGATCCCAAACAAGCTCATCAACTCAGTGGAGGTAATGTCATGACTTTGGCTAGCATTGCTTCTTCTGAGACAGGCTCACAAATCTTTATTGATGTAACATGATGACAAAGTGAATGTAAAAGACTTCAAAAACATTTGGTCTGCCAAATTAAATGAAAAACAAACAGATTGGGGGAGCCTTCATCATGCAGCAAATAATGACGCAAAAACACACTGGCAAAACAACCAAGGAGTTCTTTGATGCTAGTGCAACATTTGAAAAAAACTCTTCATCAACTGGACATTTTCCTAGTACTTCATGAAAAAGTAAAATACATGACAACACTTGACATGTTAAAACAAACCCCGGCAGTGTTTTGATTGCCCAAAATAGATCCTCTTTACAGAGCGTGTGAAGTAATAACTGAGCTCATTTATTACAATCGAAGGCGCTGATGGATGTAAAATGTCCTGTTCTGTTTTTCAAATGGAAACACCACTTCAGCAGCAACTTCACCCTCCCTCCATTCCAATTCCAATTTATGGTTCTGTTTCTCTGTAAGTTGCCTTGTTTTGCTGTGCATAAAAGAGAAATACATTTTCGAGGAAGTTCTCTGCATAAAACATCCTGTCACGTCTGTGTAACTCCAATGCATCATTACAGAATAAAACCTACGGACAGACATTTTTTATGTGTTCCTTTAAATTACTGTCAATATTACATTAATTTCTGGGCTCAAATAACTGAATCTGCTGGATTAATGTGTGAACTGAAATGGAATTGCTGTTTTCTAGCTGGCATGTTACACAACAGTTTATTTGAATGACCTCTTTTTGCATTGTCTATAATTGTCTACTCCAGTGCGCATTATTGTTAGGAAACACATATGTGTTATATTTTTGTGATTAATTGCAGTTGTTTTCCTTATTCTACCCATTCGCTACTTTGTATGCCAGTGGTTTCTCTCTTCTTCAGGAGATTCCAAATGGCCGTACTGTGCCAATGTTTGTGCCATGTCGCTGAGCGATTTTTCATCTTGTCTCAACTTCTCAATTGACTTGCTTTTTTATCTATAGACATACTTTCCAAATCTTTTGGCTCACATGAAAAATGGGTGTGTTCAAAAACAAAAGACATCTTCTGAGACAAAATAAAGGAATTGGCCTCACTGTCACAATAATTTTTGAAAAGAAGCAGATGAGGGAGGAACCAAAATACTAAATCTACAACCTCATCAGAATCCTGTCCAATGTTGGCCAGCATGGTGACAGCACTGGGGGTCATTATGATAATAATGCAGTTTTGACAAACCACAAGCAAGGGAAAGTCAACTTGGCTATCTGCCGCCTTCCTTGAGACAGGACTCTACTGTCCCATGTGGATATTTTAAACGATTGTCTGCTTTTTTTAATAGCATACATACGTAGTACACAGATTTCAGATTTAAGTCACCAATTCGAGGACTTGGGACTCAATTGGCTAAAACTTATGGAAGACATGACATTGACTTGGCATTCATGAGACTCAAATTAGACTTTAATTACATGACTTGACAAGTCTTGCCAATTAACATTTGAAAATCTGCATTTTCAAGCTAGTGTACCAAGAATCGGCAAGAAACGTTTTATTTTATTTGGATTCAAGGATTCTATTTTTTATTCAACCTTTAATTGTCCAGGTAAGGAAATTGAGAACAGATTCTCATTTGCAATGCCGACCTGAAAGCAGACAGCAGAGTAAAACAAAGCAAAATAAAGGCAAATAATACAAATACATACACAATAAACTGTACAGTGTGATAATGTTACATAATACATTGCACCATAGCACATGGTGAAGAAAAGGTTCTAAACAGGTGCAGCAATCATGTACAGTATCCCTCAATGATATTAGGATGAATGAGGTGAATTGTATTATTTGTTGCAGAGTGTTCCAGTCGTTTGGGGCAGAAAATTGAAAAGATCGACCAAAAGTGGTGCAGACTTTGGGAATGAAAACCAACGGAACGGAGAGTGTGGGTGGTGGTATTCATGGTGAGCAGAGAATAAAGATAAGGTACGGTTTTGCCCCCAAAAATGATGAAAGTTTGATTTTGATGAAATTGGGAAAAAGAGAATGGCAACATGCAAGGTTTGCGACTTAAGGAAAAAACACATAATTATGACACTTAACTTAATCTGTCACTGCAAAACCCACAAAGAAAGGTGAGCTACTTTAATTTCTCAGTTTAGCTCACAGTTTAGCTGGTCAAACATGAAGCTTCATGTCGGTTCACATTTAACTGAGAAGACACTAAAGTAATAGACAATAAGGAGACTAGCTTGGGACCAGTAAAACACTGTGATTGTGAAAGTGGTAGTATAGCTAACTAATACAAGTACAGATCCTGAGTGCAAAGTGGCCAACGTGCGATTATATGCTGTGACTGAGGAACATTGTATGACTTAAGCAATGATTTGTTTAACCCAAGTCATGACTTACTTCCACCTCTGCTGAAGAGCTTGGAAGAGCCGCCAGGAGATATCCAAATGTGTGAAAGTAAAATAATCACATGTACAGGTATATACAGTACATTTAAGAAGCTTGGGGAGATACCAGTAAAATGATCGGTTTACCCATATTGCAGTTTAGCTGGCTATTATTTGTGAGCTCACCATCCTGTTTATTGTAAGGAAAGCCTTTGGTTAACCTGGAGGCTAGCTAAGGAAAGGTATACAAAGTCATGGGATAGCAATGAATAACAACTAACTTCCTGGTTTGAAGCAGTGTAGTTATGTAATTACACGTATTTTTACAGGCTCCAGTTGATATTGCTTGCTTCAAGAAGGATGAGCCGTGTGGAAAATGGGTTAATTCTGCTCAGGCTGAGCCTCTGTTGGCGGTGAAGCGCACACAGCAGAGACTCAGCTGTACTAATGCTGCTTCTAGTGTGTCTGAAAGGACAGCTTGAACCATGTTGGCATTTGTATGATCAACTGGGAAGCTTTCACATTGATAGTCTCAAAATATAAATGCAGATTCCATATTCTTGTTTATATGCATTTGAATACAATTGACTGTCGGTGGCTGTTGGCAACATGGCACTCGCTGAACATCATCGGCAGTGAAAGAGAGTTACGCAGTGTAATATTTTGCAGATAAGTAAAAGATATGTAGTGGTACACTCGCCTGACTTTGGTGCAGGCAGCGTGGGTTCAGTTCCCACTCAGTGACGGTGTGAAAGTGAGTGCGAATGGTTGTCCGTGTCTATATGTGCCCTGCGACTGACTGGCCGACCAGTTCAGGGTGTAGTCCGCCTTTCGCCCGAAGTCAGCTGGGATAGGCTCCAGCGTCCCGCGACCCTAACCAGGATAAGCGGTGTTGAAAATGGATGGATGGATGGATGAAGTAAAAGATAAGTAGCGGAACACGTGACGGTTGTGTGTTTTGTTACAATTACAAATGCAAACTTATTGTTACAATGTACGCTCAGTTACATTTTTATTCTCTTTTCTTTCTTTCTCATAATATGAATAAGGATGGCAGCACGGGGAACAGGTGTCTCGCACATCTGCCTCCACAGTTCTTCGATTCAAGGTTCCTATCTCAGCTCCGGCCTTCCTGTGTGGAGTTTCTACGCTATCCCTGTGCTTGCTTTAAGTTTCCTTTGGGTCCTCTGACTTTCTCCAACATTCCAAAAACATGCATGTTAAGTTTATTTAAGACTCTAAATTGTCCTTAGGCGTAAAAGTGAGTTTGAATGCGGGTTTGTCACATGCCCTGCGATTGACTAGCGACCAGTCCAGGGTGCGCCCAGTTGTTTGCCAAAGTCAGATGGGATTGCCTCCAGCCATAATAATAATAAGCGGTATAGAAAATGGACATAACTTGGCGGTGTAACCGTAGTGGTCTGTGGGTGAAAAAAAGAAGCAATTGCAATTCAACATTTGATCTGCCATTTTAATTAAGGAAAGATACGACCAAAGTGATTGGATAATGACCCAAAAACAGGAGGATTATTTACTGTTAGTCGGTGGGCCCCATGCAGCATGTATTATTCAAGTCGCTCCGCCGTTGGAGGGTGAGCGCCCAATGACGTCAGGAGGAGGGAGAGGGAGGAGGAAGAAGAGGAAGAGAAGGAGGAGGAGGAGGAGGAGGAGGAGAGGGAGTATGTGACACTGGTGGTTGGATGTACCCGGCGAGCAGGGGCGGGTTACACCGGACCGGACCGGAGAGGCTGGGTTACTCGGACTCGTCGGACTCGTCGTCGGCGTTCTCACCGTGAGTAAAGACGACCCTCGTTCAGTTCGAGGGTCCAGCGTCCTCTTGCACGCGGCTGCTGGCAAAAATAGGGAAAAGTTCCAAGTTGACATGTTGTCGTCGCTGCCTGGCTCCCTTGTGCATGTTTGTTTCGGAGTGGCTCAAACGGTGACCGCCTTGGCATAACGGGAGGAAAGTTTGTTGCGCAAGTCCGGGAAAGGTGGACTCAAAACAACAACAACACTTTATTGAATTACAGCGTCGTGATTATACTGCATATTGTAGAAGCAGTGTTTTATGTTGCTCTTCTTTTCTCTCCGATTGGGTTTTGGTGGACTCTGGCAAGCGAGTTGACAAAACAAAACAAAAAACAGCAGTTAAACGCGTAAGCGCGACGTGCCTTGAGTTTCAGTGTCATGTTTGCCCTTTTTTTCACATCCGTCCATGTTTTTCTAAATTTCGGGTGAGCTGGATTTCCCAGTTGACCTTTGGTGGGGGAAGCGTTATACACTCTGAACTGGTCGTCAGCCAATAGCAGGGCACACATAAACAAACATCCATTCAAATTCACCTTCACACCTATGGACAATTTAAAGTCCTAAATAAGCCTAACATGCATGTTTTTGGAATGTGGGAGCAAGATGGAGTAACCGGAGAAAATGCACACGAGCAACGGGGAAAAGATGCAAACGCCACACGGTGCCAGAGACAAGACACGAACCCAGAACCTCAGATCTGAGGCAGAAGTGCGAACCTCTAATCCACGTTGCTGCACCTTTGCATACAATATATCATTAAAAGTATGGTATCCTGTATATAGTACACTAAAATTGTCCATAGGTGTGAATGTGAACGTGAAAGATTATTTGTCTGTGCCCCATGATTGACTGCCGACAAGTCTAAGGTGTACCCCACTTCTCTTGTCAAAAGTCAGCTGATAGACTCCAAAGAGGTTCTCTAAATTGTCCATTGGTGTGATTTTGTTGATTCTCGAAATGTGCCCTATGATCGACTGACGACCACTCCAGAATGGAAGCGGCTTTCACGCACACTGGATTTACATAACATACAGTATGTTGACTGTTAATATTGCAGAGCCGAGCATGATGTGATGATGATTTATTATGCTGTTACACATGCAAGCTTGATTTAATTATGTGGTCAGTGTTCGTGCCCCAACAATACTTTCCTATGTGACACATTTTCAAGCTGCCATCAATCTCTCAACTTTCCTGGAATGTACTTGTGACGCTGTTTGCAGATTCCCCGTTCGGTTGCATTTTCGTTTTATTGAATTGAATGCACAAGAGTCCACACCCTCTTTTAACTGGGGATGTGGCTAGGCCTGTCACGATAATTTTTTTAAAAAGATGATGTAGTTTCCCAAAAACTATCACAATAAACAATAATATCGTTGTCGTTTTTTAAATGCCTCTGAAATAATAAAAAATAAGGCCCGCCCTTGAGCTGCAAGACTGTGGTTGTTCATCAGAAAACGAGCCCTTCACCTGTCAATCCAATATACTTTGACATTTGCTGTATTCAATGGGGGTTATGCCACAAACCTCTATTTTTAAGGACTGATCCCGCCCCGCCTCTTCCGGTCCTTTGATGTCTAAGTCAAATGACTGTATTATTTACAATTCACTCAAGGCACACGGAAAATTTTACCGAATGAGTTGAGTCGTATCATTAAAATATATTCATCCACATCAATGAACCGATCGTGTAATACGTAGCTAGCATAGCTATAATGTTAGCTCACTCGAGCACACTAATTTTTTTGGTCTAAACTACAAGAGACGACACAATCATTGACATTTTACTAACGTCTTTAAGCAAAGCAAACTACATCAACACAACATTATCTTGTTATTTCCTCCTTTCGTGGTGATTTCAAGTAGCAAGCTGTTTTTTTTTTTTTTTTTCAATCTGTGAGGCCGGCTACTTGATTAGGGACAGCGAGCAAGACGGCAGCCGACTGAGCTTGTTGTCGCCGTGCTTTTGCACACAAAACATTCTGAACTCGTATCCCCCATTCAAAAGAGGGGTTTACACTTTGTTTGTGGAATGCTAACAAATATAATACTGAGGAACATAACAGTTATCATTTGGGGGAAGCCAGCAACCCCACAAAAGTTATTGTTTTAACTCGCCCTGAAGCGTTAAAACTTGGGACAGTACGTATCGACGGAAAGGCATGGAGAATGCTGAGTTGAAAGGAATTATGTCATACTTGTGTGACTTCATAGCGTGGCTCGACTCTTTGTGACTGACTGGCTCCAATTCAGCCTTTGATCATCCACAAGCTCCAAAATAGAATAGGCAATGTGTCGCAATACTTTTCATTGGCATAATGTTTATAAAGGTTCTTCACGTCACTCTTCATTTTGCCCGGCCTATGCTTCGCTCAGCGGTGCCCTGTGCTGTGTGGCACATTTAAAAAAAAACAAAAAAAGCACACATCAATGATTGACTGCCATGCTTTTTGTCCTCTGAAACTTGAACCGTTTTATTGTACTTCGGGAGCATGATGTTGCATTAACTGGCAGATGGTGTTTACAAAAATCAAACGATAGGTCGATAAAGTAATTATTAGGCTATACACAATAGCGATCACCAATAACCAATCAGCGAGTTTAAAAAAAAAACGATAACTGATCCGATCACAAGATGGAGCAATGTGTCTATTTAAATGACTTGTTCATTTACTGTATATACTTGTGTAATTAATTGCTTAAAAATATATATTTACAATTAATAATGTACCTCTGTTCATCTATTTATGCCAGTGAGGCATACTGACAGACAGAACAAATGAATGGTCTTCTATTAGATGGCAGGAAGTACATACAGTAATTAATGTATCCACTTTTTGTGACATTTTTGTTTGTTGGTGTGCCGTGAGATTTTCCAATTGTAAAATATGTGCCTTGGCGCCATAAAGGTTGGAAATCACTGCTCTACTCAGATCATGTATTCTAATCAGTCAGGTCAAACCAGCATTACAACATGACAGAAATAATGAGTGCTAACTTACCTTAATTAAATTACTTCACACACACCACAACATTAGAGCATGATTCGACAGACGCCACCATGTTCGCTTACAACCGTTAGTGCTAGGACTAGCTTGCTAGGCTACATAACATTTTGTTGCCTGCTTGCGAGCCGTATCGTATTAAAAGTACGTGAATATACCACAAGCAATCCTTGAATTAAAGTCTCTCCCGAGCACCGGTGACCACCAACACAGGTTTTTCACCATTTTATTCTTTTAATACACACGGCACGAGCCATTGTTGTTCGATGTGCCGGCTAAGCAACTCCGTACACCAGTTGACTAACATGCATGTGATATGGTGTTCATTCACTAATACTTTCGATAGAAACACTATAGACTTTAATTACTTGTGCTAGAATCACTTATAACAACACAGGTTATATTAACATATCAACTCACAGGTTCTTACAGGTGTCTAGAAACTAAAAAAGAATCCCACCACACCGCTCGACAGTAGCACTACCTTGCTCATTTTCCCACATCCTGTCCTGCCCTTTTCTGTCCTCTCTTATCTGTTTCTCTTGGTTAGTTATTGCATGTCCTCACCAGGTGTGTCCAAAATCTACAAGTAACTGTTGTAATGTTACTTGTGTTCAAATATCTGGACTGTCTCACTATTGTTCTGCTGTGGTTTTCACCCCTAGTCCCCTTGTCCACTCTGCCTGTCCTCTAAAACCCTTTTCTGTCCGGCTGCATCCTAATTCCTTCCACCTTATTTAAGCCCCCAGTTCTAATGGGAAAAACAACAACATAACAACCATAACACATTTTCCCACGTCTTTGGGAGATTTTGAGCCATCCATTATCTGAGCCGCTTCTCCTCCCGTGGGTCGCGGGCATGCTGGAGCCTATCCCAGCTATCATCGGGCAGGAGGAGGGGTACACCCAGAACTGGTTGCCAGCCAATCGCAGGGCACATACAAACAAACAACCATTCGCACTCACAGTCACACCAACGGGCAATTTAGAGTCTCCAATTCATGCATGTTTTTTGGGATGTGGGAGGAAACCAGAGTTCCCGGAGAAAACCCACGCAGGCACGGGGAGAACATGCAAACTCCACACAGGCGGGGCCGGGGATTGAACCCGGGGCCGGGGCGGGGGCCGGGGATTGAACCCGGGTCCTCAGAACTGTGATTATACCAGAATTATACTGGTGGCATATTGACAGATTCCTTATTGATGGAAAAAGTCAGATAAGTGTTCATGTTTCCTGTTGCCAGCTTGCTTTACGAGTTTACGCAAAAGCTTCATCCATCAACAAGATCACACAGTGACTGATAACATTGTTATAAGGAGTCCGTGTTCGCTATTTCATCACTGTCACCCAACGCTCTTTCGCAACAGCTTCAGCGGTCCATCTTAAGCGGTTTGATGTCAGCTCACTGACTGAAAATGACGTGTGTTGAAACACCATGCGTGGTGGGAAACATGAAAGAGCTTTTAATCTGCTAAGATTTTGCATCTGTTACTTGTGGAAAATTAAAACGGCAAGATTAGAGGGTAGCTGATTAGTGCCACCAATGCCTCAGTCTAATCATGATTTACGTCAAAACACAAACGTTTTTAATAAGTTAAACGCCCACCCATGTCTAGCCTAAGTCAAGATAATGAATATTTGTGAGCTGCTGGGCTAATGTCTTAACGTGTCATCTGAATTATGCTGGGTAGCGCAATCAATTGTCAAGGGCAGTGCTGACTCCCGGAGAAAAGCAGCAAAAGTGTGCCATCAGAAAACAGTGGCTCAGTCAGCTCTGGGCTCTTTGGCCACTGACATTGTGTTAGAGCTTTGCATGCGTAATACCTTCTCTGTGAAGATTTGGGCCTACTCACTGTTTTTGTGTGTATTTAACAAAGCTGTTGATTAAATATACCTGGTTTGTATCATCTGCTAATCCCTGAATGACCACAGTTAATTTTAAACAGAATCTCTGGAAATAGAAACAGCACAAGGCGTGTAGTTCCTAATGGGAATGCTTTCAGTTGTGCCTTTTGTTAGTCGTTTGTGGGTTTGGGCTTTGTGACAGACTGGCTTGCCGCCCAAAATCTTGGGAATTTTCCGAGAGTCCCCTGTTTGTTGAAAAGGTTTTCTCAACCAAGCTATGTAACCGTTAGAAATCTCCTTCCATAGTTTGTATTGTTGCCTGAGAGTGGAGGAAAATAGCTGGTAAACGTAATGCTATTTGTTATTGCATCACACTAATCTAGGTTTTTCGATTGCAAAGTTCATCAGTTTATCAGAATCTGAATCATAATCCTCTTTACTTGCCAAGTAAGTCAAAAACACACAAGGAATTTGTCTTCGATAGTTGGAGCCGGTCTAGTATGACACTTTGACAATAAATACTTCCATCCATCCATTTTCTGTATCGCTTATTCTCCTTTTGAGACATAAAAACACACTACGGAGAGTCACTTAGCCTCTACCAATATAATGGAAAGAGGGAAGAAGCTGTTGGAATGTGTGCTGGTTTTAGTTTGCATTGATCGATATCACCTACCTGAGGGAAGGAGCTGGAAGAGGTGGTGACCAGGATGTGGAGGGTCCAAGAGGGTTTTGAATGCGTCTTAGTTCTGGCAGCGTGCAAGTCCTCAAGAGTGGGTAAGGGCTACCAACAATTTTTCCGGCAGTCCTCATTGTCTTTTGGAGTTTGTGCTTTTTTGTGGCAGCACCAAATCAGACTGTGATTGATGAACACAGGACTGATTCGATGACTGCTGTGTAGAACTGCCTCAACAGCTCCTGTGGCAGGCCGTGCTTCCTCAGAGGCTGCAGTAAGTACATCCTCTGCTGGGCCTTTTTGAGGATGGAGTTGATACTGGTCTCCCAGTTCAGGTCCTGAGAGACTGTAATTCCCAGGAACTTGAAGGTCTCAAAGTTTGACACAGGGCAGTTGGACAGCGTGAGGGGCAGCTGTGGCGAAGGATGCCTCCTGAAGTCCATGATCATCTCTACTGTCTCTATCATCTTGAGCTTTTTCAGCTCCAGGTTGTGTTAGGCGCACCACAGGTCCACTTCCTGTCGATATGCAGACTTGTCACCGTCTTTGCTGAGGCCGGTGACTGTGGTGTCGTCTGTAAACTTCAGTAGTATCAAGTGCAAAGGTAAAGGTTCTGAATTTGAATCTTACCTGAGAAGGTTCTCTCTCAAAGACTTTCATGTTAGGTTAATTGAACACTCTAATTTGCCCATAGAGGTAACTGGTTGTTTGTCTATATGTGCCCTGTGATAGATTGGCGACCAGTCGAGGGTGTAACCTGCTTCTTTCGCCAAAGGTCAGCTGGGATAGGCTCCATTTGAAGATTTCACAAGTCTATCTTTCTGTATCTTATTTTTGTTTACATGTTCATTTGTTTGACCATAAAAAGATGTTCCAATTATACAAGTTATTATAATTGTCATCATGTGTACCCTGCATTGCAGTTAGCCTACTTAGACAGGTCTTTGTGTCGTGTAAAGTGGATTTGTATCGCATACTTGTTTTTCACAACACTATCACAGATTCAGGTCAGTATTTTGCACTGACATCTTTACAAGATCTCTTCAAAGTAAATCACTCTTTCAACCTTGTCCAACATGTTCCCCATTCCCTCAAGGAGTCCCATTGTGTCTGCTAACAGACTGCTTTTGATAGCTGTTTCACTTTATTAGTCATTCAAAGAACCAGGTCTTGTCCGCTTGAGACTAAAGATGACTGTATTATCAACCTGTAATGAACTAGCAGCTTGAGTCATTTTGATTATTACTGAGTTTATGCTGCAGCGTATCCTCGTCCTCATTGGCTTGAAATGTTTTGGTTTGTCATTAAAGTGTTGGTTGTTTTTGTATGTTGAATTAGTTTGCTGCCTCAACATTTCTTACGGCCACAGCCACATATAAACCAAATTCAAAAAGAAAAAAAAAAACATCTACGTCAGTTTGTTTTGGTTTTGCATCACATGATACGGTTATATATATGTTCATTGTACTAGTGAGAGGAGCTAAAAGGAGCTGTGTGCGCCTCTGGAGTCACACAAAAAACATGAGCAAGGGCCTTAACCGTTTTTTTTGAGTCGATTTTATGTCTATACTGGTAAGAAAATTGAAAGTAGAAATCACTGAAGTCTATTTTCAGAGTAATTATAATGATGAATGTAAAAATCAATTCGATCGCCCATATTCTCAGCCAACGATATAATGTAGACGTCGAGACCTACTATTGATTTTATATCATTGCATAATTTTAAAGTTGTTAACTGTTAGATCTTCACCTTTTACCACTGCATAGGCTACAGATTCATAACACACTCACAACTAGTAAGACCTTTTATTTTCCCAAAGTACATTTTTCCTCTTTGGTGTGACCTTTAAAAAATGGTTTCATGTGTTTCAGTCGACCGAGCTCAACAGGCTGCCTCCAAGCCTTTTTTCGCTGCATTGCTTTGCCATTCCAGCCCTGATTGTGGTCAATTCATCTGTCATGGTTGCCCCTGCAGTCTGGGAGGAGCAGACAGTGATGGATGCTAATCACTTTGCCCAGGAGTCCATCCAACCTCACAGCGCATAACAGGCTTTTTCCGCCTCAAACTAAAGGCACTGATTCTCTGTCACATGCAGCAATGTGTAGAACAGTGTCAAGACATGCAGTCCCATGGAAATATAACATTGACTCTTCAAAATGAATTACAAAACTTAAAATTAACGTTACTGAATATTTTAAGGAAATAACCATTTATAAACAACAGTTTTTACAGTGTTTGCTTTAGAGCACGGTTACAACAAAAAATAGCAATTTGCTTAGGCCGTTGAGGCCAAGAAAGAAAATAAATACAGTTAGTTGCTTCTCACAATGCCTTTTATTTTCCACTCTTAACAGAATTAGGGGGAAAAACTGGTATTTACTGCCCAGTGATGTTTATCATCCTGAAACCTACTTTCCATAGACCTCTTTATGTGATGAGTAATTGTTGAGTGGATGTTCAACCAATAAGTTTTGAAGACTTTAGAAAGAATAGTTAAGAACTGTGAGATGGTGATGTGGAACTTAATATGTTTGTATCATTTAGGTTGTATAGTTCCTTTGTATGTAAGCAATATATTAATTGTGCTAGAGCTAAGAGGAGGGCCTGCTTGCCGGATGGAGAAATTTACGTGATTTCAATTTACCAGTAGTCAATTTTTAGTCTTTAAAAGTTAATTTAGTGTAAGTGAGCATTATTCACTTTTTATGTTGTGTTATTTTCTTCAAATCTATACCGAAAAGAGTCTGATGGCAGCGCAGTTTAGCACCTCCTATCCTAAATCCTAGTTTCTTAAACTGATTCTTCTTGCTCTATCCTTGTGGAATTACGCCTCTGTGTGTTTTTTTTATTTTTTAATTTTATTTTCATGACAAAGTTACAAGTCATAAATATGCACTCAAGAAGGGTTGCCCAACATTTTATCACATAGGGTAGCATTTCAAACCAAAGTATCTACTGTTCATATGCTGCTATGGTGTGTTTTTAGTAGGCCTAAGTGAGATTCATAACTACTTTTTCAAATAAAAGGAACAGATTTGATCTTTACACAAATGTTCAATATTAAACAACTAAATAAATTTTCAGTGGGTTTTGCTTTTCATTTCCATAGTTAGTCTGAGTTCACTGTAGAAGTGGAAGTATCCTGACCTCTGTTTTGAACTACTTAATCAAAATGGGCCTTACTGAGTCTGAAAATGTCTCCCGCTTACTTAGTTTACTCACAAGGCTATTTGTCCGTCACAGAGTGTGACAGAGAAGGATAGTCCCTCGGTAAGATTGTTTTGGCCCATGTCCCATACATGCATTGAACTGCAAAGCCGAGGTATGAGGTCTGTCCCTCTGCGTGAGTGGAATTCATGCTGGGAAAGTTCAGTTCACGTCGTTTTCAATGGCACTCAATGTGGGCCTTGTATTCAATTTCTGGGTTGATTGACATTTAGAAGTGCTTGCTGCGCCAAGCAATTCATTATAATTGGTTGTTTGTGGCTATGGTTCAAAGATGAAATTGAATTTGAATGTTGAGTATTGACATGTGATTAGGCCACAACTGAGGGAAGTTGCAGAATAGACATGACAACGTACAGTATCTCAAGGAGCCAACGCAGTGTTTATTGATGCCTATGGTCTGTGTTGACTTCATCCATCAATAACATCTTCGGCTGCTTATTTAAAAAAACGTTAAGTAAACAGGGTGGCCGGCATGCATCTCTTTGACTGTCATGGTCATTAAGTCAATCAATCAGTCTTGTGGTGGGTGCCTGTGCGTTCTTTCAAGAATGAGGCAGCAGATGCTATCAAAACGATCTGTATTTAAGACCTCCAGCGAATGCAAAAGGAAGGAGTGATATTCAATTATAATTCGTTTTAAGGCCATCCTAACCGAGAACAAAGGCCAACCAACAAATGCCTTAAAACCCAGAAATCTTTCTAGGACTGCTGTTCCGGTTAATCAAACAATAACCATTAGTTTTAGTGTCCACATAAAAGAAAACTATCAGCTGCAAAAAACATTTCCTTTTCAGTCGTTCTGATAAGCTTTGCCATGGCCTACTTCCAGAAAATGCGTTTTGGCCAAATGAGCTTAACAATTCTTTTTAATCAACTTTTGGCCCTGACGAAAATCATTGACTTACCATGCGAGAAGAGGTAGGCTGCTCCTGAAAGTACCCACTGGAGATAAGTGTAATAATTGACAGAAATGACCAATCAGTCGTGCTGTCTGTGATGGTTTATGTATTGCCGGGCCAGCATCTGCAATGAACTGTGACTGGGCGGCCTGCCTTTATCAGAGACTCTGTAACAAGAAAGGGAAATTCAGAACAAAATCCCTCACGATTTTGAAATGCCTTTTTTATGTCCACAAAAAGAGCATATCTGAAGAAAAACTGATGTCCACTCACCCTGCGTGACAAGGACTACATTCTGTAAAGAATAAAAGCATAACACTGCAAACATAAAAAAAAAAAAAAACCTCCAACTCAAGTTTTACGAACCGACACAAAATTCGGTGGACATGTCTATCATAACATGACACATTGAATAGTCTCAAGTATTCATGTTCGAACGGGAGCAGGAAATTTGTCATTTTGGTTTGAAGTGGCAATTTTGGGCAATATCCAGGCCTCGTACTTTGATGACTCTATTCGCCTAAATATACCCCAATCGTAAGCAGGTATAAGGCTAATTTGCGCAAGGCATCAAAATTTAATGATCATTTCAAGGACTCACCATGAAAAAGCGGACGCGAGGGCTCATTCTTGAATATGTTTATTTTTTTTATAGTTTAGTGTAGCGTAGTCTTGTTACTTCAGCATTGTCATCAGCCTTCTTCTTTCCCTTTTGGCTTGTCCCGTTAGGGGTCGCCACAGTGTGTCATCCTTTTCCATCTCCTGCATCCTCCTCTCTAACACCAACTGCTCTCAAGTCTTCCCTCACTACATCTATCAACCTTCTCTTTGGTCTTCCTCGAGCTCTCTTGCCTGGCAGCTCCATCCTCATCATCCTTCTACCAATATACTCACTATCTCTCCTCTGGATGTGTCCAAACCATCAAAGTCTGCTCTCTCTAACTTTGTCTCCAAAACATCTAACCTTGGCTGTCCCTCTGATGAGCTCATTTCTAATTTTATCCAACCTGGTCAGTCCTAGAGCGAACCTCAACATCTTCGTTTCCGCCACCTTCCGCTCTGCTTCCTGTTGTCTCTTCAGTGCCACTGTCTCTAATCCGTACATCATGGCTGGCCTCACCACTGTCTTGTAAATTTTGCCCTTCATCCTAGCAGAGACTCTTCTGTCACATAACACACCTGACACCTTCATCCACCTGTTCCAACCTGCTAGGACCGGTTTCTTCACTTCCTTACCACACTCACCATTGCTCTGGACTGTTGACCCCAAGTATTTAAAGTCGTCCACCCTTGCTTTCTCTTCTCCCTGTAGCCTCACTCTTCCCCCTTCACCCCTCTCATTCATGCACATATATTCCGTCTTACTTCTGCTAATGTTCATTCCTCTCCTTTCCAGTGCATGCCTCCATCTTTCTAACTGTTCCTCTACCTGCCCCCTGCTTTCACTGCAGATCACAATGCCATCTGCAAATATCATGGTCCACGGGGATTCCAGTCTAACCTCATCTGTCAGCCTATCCATCACCACTGCAAAGAGGAAGGGGCTCAGGGCTGATCCCTGATGCAGTCCCACCTCCTACCTTAAACTCCTCTGTCACACCTACAGCACACCTCACCACTGTTCTGCTGCCCTCATACATGTACTGTATTATTCTAACATACTTCTCTGCCACTCCAGACTTCCACATGCAGTACAACAGTTCCTCTCTAGGAATTCTGTCATTGGCTTTCTCTAGCTCCACAAAGACACAATGTAGCCTGTCCTGAGTCTAGCCTGCACTACTCTTTTCCCATAACTTCATTGTGTGGCTCATCAACTTTATTCCTCTATAGTTCCCACAGCTCTGCACATCACCCTTGTTCTTAAAAATGGGCACCAGCACACTTTTCCTCCATTCTTCAGGCATCTTCTCACCCGCTAGAATTCTGTTAGACAAGCTGGTCAAAAACTCCACAACCACCTCTCCTAGATGCTTCCATACCTCCACAGGAATGTCATCAGGACCAACTGCCTTTCCATGTTTCATCCTCTTTAATGCCTTTGTAACTCCCCCCTGACTAATCATTGCCACTTCCTGGACCACCACATGTGCCTCTTCTACTCTTCCTTCTCTCTCATTTTCCTCATTCATCAACTCCTCACAGTATTCTGTGCCAACCTGTATAGATCTTTTTCTCCTTCTTTAGCGTCCAACCTGGCATACATATCATCATATGCCTCTTGTTTGGCCATTGCCACCTCTACCTATGCCCTACGTCACATCTCAATTGATTCCTTTCTCCTCTCCTCGGTCCTCTCAGTGTCCCACTTGTTCTTAGCGAACCTCTTTCCTTGTATGATTTCCTGTACTGTTAGGTTCCACCACCAAGTCTCCTTCTCTCCTTTCCTGCCAGAAGATACACCAAGTACTCTCCTGCCTGTTTCTCTGATCACCTTGGCTGTAGTTGTCCAGTCTTTTCGAAGCTCCTCCTGTCCACCAAGAGCCTGTCTCACCTCTTCCCGAAAAGCTGCACAACACTCTTCCTTTCCGCCACATGGTTCTCTGCTCTGACTTTGTCTTCTTAATCTTCCTCCCTACCACCAGAGTCATCTTACACACCACCATCCTATGCTGTCTAGCAACGCTCTCCCCTACCACTACCTTACAGTCAGTAACCTCCTTCAGATTACATCGTTTGCACAAGATGTAATCCACCTTCGTGCTTCTACCTCCACTCTTGCAAGTCACCCTATGTTCCTGCCTCTTCTGGAAAAAAGTGTTCACTTCAGCCATTTCCATCCTTTTTGCAAAGTCTACCACCATCTGTCCCTCCAAGTTCCTTTCCTGGATGCCGTACTTACCCATTACTTCTTCATCACCCCGGTTTCCTTCACCAACATGTCCATTACAATCTGCACCAATCACGACTCTCTCTCTGTCTGGGATGATCAGAACTACTTCATCGAGCTCACAATTACATTCTACATAACACCCTCAATTTTAGGTTTCAGCCTCATCACGATCTGATACTCTTTTCACCTGCAAGACAGTCTTAGCTAACGCTTCTTTTAAAATAACCCCTACTCCATTTGTCTTCCCATCTACACCATGGTAAAATAATTTAAACCCTGTCCCTAAACTTCTAGCCTTACTGCTTTTCCACCTGCTCTCCTGGACACACAATATATCAACCTTTCTCCTAATCATCATGTCAACCAACTCACAAGATTTTCCGGTCATAGTCCCAACATTCAAAGTCCCCACATTCAATTCTAGGCTCTGTGCTTTCCTCTTTTCTTTCTGCCCGAGAAGCCGCTTTCCACCTCTCCTTCGTCTTTGACCCACAGTAGCTGAATTTCCACCGGCGCCCTGCAGGTTAACGATGCCGGGGGCGGACGTTGTGTTGTTGTCCCGGGCCATGAGCGATCCAGTATGGAATTCTTTAGATGAAAGCATTGTCATCAGCCTGATTTGTATGAATGTTCCAGCAACCCAAGCTGTCGAAGGAACGCAAAACAATGGACATTTTGTGAAAAAACAAGTAATGTGAGAATAAAAGTGAATTTATTGAATCAAAGTTCAATCAAACAGGTGTAAAGAAGCCAGTCATCAAGTACAACAACCACAAAGCCAATCAGATTCATCACAGTTTTGAAGAAGAATCTGGTGTGATTGTGACAATAGATGTTTTTTTTGTTTTTGTTTTTTTTGATTCCATATACAGTATATGTCTACACTAAATGCTTTGAGGCCGATTCAAAACATAGGTCAGTCTAGCTGGGTCGCCATATCCCTGACAACTCTCAGCGGTTGCCATGAGAAAAAGAGGGGGCTATTGTTGTCACTTTTGTATAACTCGTATGAAGGACAGCCTTGTAATTACAACAATGCACATGCTGTGTGTGCTCAACTGTCAGACCAGTTTGACAACAAGATGAAATAAACAAGTTTGAGTAATGATTTGATGTTTTCAGACTGTCATGTAGCAAGGACAGTCCTATGATATCAAAGATCATTTTTGGTGATTTGCTTGGCGCAGTTTCATAAATCGGCATTTCATGGCATATAAATTGCTTTGTAGTTCAGTCCCACAGTATACAGTAGATTGTCTGTTTAGCTACTCACAAATGAATACTATTTTCCATCTACAAATCAATACTTTTTTTCCAAAAATGGTGATTGAATGCTGGAGTTTGACAGAAATGGACTAAGGAGTAAAAAAAAATACCTGAAACCTCCCACTTTAGTTTCTCAAGCTGCGAACCTCCTGATTAAACTGTCTGTAAAGAAGTATTGCTTAGCTACGTCATGTAACATGCTGGAAGTGGTAGATAAGAGAACCAGGACATACAACCAAACCATGCCGGCAGCACATCGTTCGAACGAAGGCAATACAAATGTGCAGCCTGTCATTCCAAACAAAATCCCAACCAGCACAGACAATGGAACAAGTTGAAATCTCTCTTTTCTTTGATTAAAAAAACAAAAAACAAAGTTAGATTGTTTAAAGTGACCGTAAGGTTTTTTTTAAACGACCCAAGCGTCATGGTACATTAGTGCTGTCACACTGCATTAAATGCCAGAGATACCAGGGTATGCTAGGGATACATTTTGTGTGGTTTAGATAACAGCAGCGCTTCTCCCTGTAATAAAGAGGGTTTGGGTTCGAAGGTGAAAATTTTGCATAGGCACATCACCGTAGACCAATATACGTAATGCTTTGACATGAGCTACCGCTGCCATATTGTGTTGACAACAAATATAAATAGGGTTCGAGATTTGCGACTTGTAGGTACGGTAATATTTCAACATGAAATTTGACAGGGTGTTGTATGAGTAGAATTAAAGTAATATGAATCAGGATGAAAATACTGTAGATAGGAACTTAACATATTTTAGGATTTTCTTCACAAGTTATAAGTTATAAAACACACAAAGGATAAAGAATCAGAGTACACCACTTGTTACACTTTATTTGAAATCACTCAGGTTTGAAGGTGTAGCCACTTCACCCACCCCATTCTACACGGACAATGGGCTTTTGTTGCAATGGTGATCGGGGCGGAGCTAGTGCGTAGCAACTAGGCGAGCGGCTACTTGTTCTCCATTAGCCCAGTCTGAAGAGAAAGGTGAGCAGGAAAAGAGCAAAAATAAAAAATAAAACATAAAAAAATAAAGCCAGATATTTTCTTTTATGGAGGCAGCACTTCATGAGCAAGCCGCCGAATAACATTAGTGTAGCCAAATTGCTGGATGACACATTGCCCAAACACAAATATAAACCCCATAACAACTCTGTCGGACATTTTAGTTTGTGCTGCCTATCAGAAGCTAGTTAATGTTAATCTGTGATAACTTCAAAGTTCTGCTTTCCTTTTGGTTTTAACATGGTGGTGCTTCTATGTAAAGCAGCGGCCAAATGCCAAACAGCTCACTGACAGACACATTTCCACACAAATGTAACTACAGAGCTCCAGACATGACATGGGAGCAAAAAATTAATTGTAGCCACACTTTAGATAAAACTCGCTTAAGGCTTACTTGTGGCCACAAAGTAGATAAAACGTTCAAGCAAAATACTAAGTTTTGTCGAGAAAGGATTTGCACTAGGCCAACAAAATACAAATTCGTAATATAAATATTGTTCTTGGACAGTTGGGGAACCACTAGATATGGTACCGTAGAGGGACATTGTGAATTGCAGTTTCTGGTGAAGGTGCACTCCATTTGTCTTCCCAGACATTCAAGTTGTTCATGTGAGGGACGTTCACATGAACCCACAACCCACAAATTTGTATTTTGTGCACACATTATGCCTACTTTGTGGCCACAAAGTAGCATTTTGGAGCCACAAATTTGTATTTCGTGACCATAAGTACATATTTTGCCACAATTTACCTTTTTTTTTTTTTTTTTTTAACTTGGTTGTTTAATTTCCCACTCGATGCATGGGCAGGCACTCCAGAGACCCAACTATTTGTATACAAGTCAATAAAGAGTCAACTTTCCAGAACATGGCCCCATAAATAATGAAACTTATATTGATGATGTTGATCCTTGGGTATCCAACTGTTTGTCATTTACTCACTTTACTGCTTTCCTCGTTTGTTTGTTTGTTTCTGTCTAATGGCATGTCATACCTCCAAATAGGGCTGCATGATTAGCTAATCGTATTTTAATCGTGATCGTAATTTTGAACACATAGGTAAGGGTTCATTAAGGGCCGGCACGGCAATCCGTGTCAAACTTCAAAATAAAAGCCTAAAATGGCATTGATGTGTAAATGTGGTAATATATGACGCTTTTCTTTTGAAGTTGGCCCTCTCAGCACATTGACGGAGAGGCGGCGTGTCACGGTAAGACACTATTAACAATAGTTGTAGCAGCTGCCTTGACTTCAACTTTTCGGCTAGCCTGACTGCAGTAAAAAAAAAAACAGAAGTAAATAGAGAGGGACCATGCACAACTGACCAATCAAGCAGAACAACAGAGACATACCCTTCCTTGACAATTCACTATATTAACGGGGCTTTTCAAATAAAATGTTGGTGCTTACTGCCTGATGTTATTGCGTTTTATGCATTAAATGTATTTGTTTCCATTAAGTTGCAATTCATGATTGCAATTTGTGATTGCATATTTATTCAGGTCGCCCTTGGTAAAGTAGAATTTTTTGGGGATACATTTATTTTTTATTATTATCTATCATTTATTCTTATTTAAAGATTCATTTTGCACGGCAAACTGTGACATATTGTTTGTTGAAAAGTAGTGCAATAAAGATAAAGATTTTCCCCTAACATGCAGAATAATCGTGATTAATAATCGTGATTATAATATTGATCTAAATAATCCCGATAATTATTTTGGCCATAATCGTGCAGCCCTACCTCCAAACATCCGTCTGCCTCTGCTGTTCCACTTCACGCTGAGTTCTGTCTTTATTACTTCCATATTCCCCATATGGATTGCCCAGTGAATGGCTGCATTACGTTGTAAAAGAAACATGGCTGCCTACGCTGACTGCAACAACTCAAGGAAATGCTTCTCGGGACTACAATCTCACATCTTGAGCTCCATAAATAATTCGCTGGAAGTCTAATTTTAACAGAAGCTGCAGCGAGCAAACACTGAAGAGAATAAAGAATCTGCTCAAGTAAATGGGGTGTTTTGTGTCGAAGATTGTGCAGTTATACGTCTATAAATGGGGTTGTTTTATACAGTACATCAGTGACGTTAATTGGCCTATGTTTTCTTCAGAGAAACCTGTCACTTTTATGTCTCATAGGTTTCGGAGTCAGTTGCACAATTCAGATAAAACATTCAACCAGACAGTGTATGTTGGACGTGAGGACAAGATGCAGAATTTTATTGAGGGACCACTACTGTAGCTATCTACATGATTTGGACAAACTTTAGTTAGTGTAATGTACTCAAGAACCACTCAGCCATGACCAAATGACCTAAATCTGGCTGACTGGAGGCCATATCTTGAAGTCTTGTACTACACATCAACATGCAGTCTTGTCTATTTCCTTCTATTCTCCACATACAGTAGGTCAGTCATCTGGGGATTTGACATTTTCATATTGAAGCAAAGATGTTGGCCAGTTATGTTTTTCTTTGAGGCAGACTATTTGAACTTGTTCTGCAACATCCTTTTTGAAATACTAGAAAAGTAATTTTTATGTATTGGCCACTTGTACAGAGTGTATCACTAGGTGTACTTAGAGCTCATACAGGTGTCATGAGCCTAATGTTACTTGAAAGTTGTCTAGTTGTAATATGATATGATTAACAGTTTAATTAAAAATTCTCTCGCGAGCAAGTTAATTCATTCATTAAGTAAGCAAACAGAGATGAGACTATTGGGCTTGACGTCTCATAAAGAACGTGGCTATGAACGAATCCCCCAGAAAGATGAGATGCACTGCAAAGGGGTGCACACAATTCATTCTTTTCATCAAGCTTGCCAATGCACACAAATATAAATGCCCTTCAGAACTAAATGCACGGAATACTTCTCATTTGGACTGTGTTGGGCAGAAAAAGCATCTTACTACAACTTTGAAGTAGCACCTGACCCAGTTAACACAATAACTGATATTTCATGATATTTTCTGTCATGAAGAGCTGTAGCTTTTATTGAAGCAGTTTTGGAAAGGAAGGCAATAGGCCCAGAAAGCAGTTTCAACTAGGGGATTTGTGTTTCCAGATAGTGCATATCAGTTTTTGCTTGGTTATGGCTAAATTAATTCACTTGAAGGTATCTACATTAATTCAACTCTCATGTGGCTGGTGGCATTCAACAGATAACCCCCAACTGAGTCCTGCACTTTAAAGCTCGGAAAAGATTCACCCGTTTTCCTTACAGCCGCTATTCTCTGTGCCAAAAGTATCGTAATCGAAGCAGAGGACAGAGGGGCCTTCTCAGATCTCACCAGCACCATGACAACAACTTGATGGACACTGGTGATTCAAAGATAATGTTTAACTTAAAAGACTGAAATTCACTCTCTCAGTAAGTTTTCAGTCATTTTACATCATGACTATTTCTACTTTTGTACAGTGTACAATTGTACAGTGTAGAACAAGCATAGGAGATACAGTGCAGCGTTAACATCACTCAAGCTGTATCTTAGTGGAAGCTTGCTTGTACCTCAAATTTTATCTTACGATACAAAGCAACAACAAAAAAATGACCATGTGACGGATCATAATTTGTGACTTAGTATTGGAAAAAAATTACATTGCGATTTTTTTGTAACCCTGCGATATATATTGCGATGTGAAAAAATACAGGATAACATACTCGTTCCATGTGAAATCCAGCACACATTTTTATTGGCAGTTTATAAGAGTTTCAGTAGAAATAAACCACGCTCAACAGAGCACAGAAGTATACTGAGATATTTGTGTGTACAAATGTTTTAACATAATATGCATTTGCATTTCTGTATTTGTGTGGATTAGTTTAAAGTAAACAACACACACTGCTGTGTGCACCTTGTGCCTGAATCAGACTACAAGATTGGAGCCCCTTTATTGGTCCGACTTGCTAGCGTGGCTGATTTCCCAGATCGGGAACAACAAAAATCCTTGCAGTGTAATCCACAACCCACAATTTGGCCCTGCGGGACCAAAATGAAAAATCTAGCACTGGGGTATTTAACAAAAATTTTAAAAACTCCAGATCGAGAAAATTTCTTGAAGCAAAGGTCATCTCATGTCTATTTGTTGTGATATATATGTAAGCATCCAGCCAAGTTGTTGTATGCTTGTAATCAATATCAGTCAAATTCAAAAACCTCATCCCGCCATCCATTTTCCTCCGCTTATCCGAGGTCAGATTGCGGTAGCAGTAGCTTTAGCAGGGATCCCCAGACTTCCCTCTGTCCAGCCACTTCATCCAGCTCTTCCGGGGGGATCCCGAGGCATTAGTCTCCCATTTTGAGGATGGAGTTGGTGTTGATCTCCCACTTCAGGTCCAGAGAGACTGTAATTCCCAGGAACTTAAAGATCTCAACGGTTGACACAGGGCAGTTGGACAGCGTGAGGGGCAGCTATGGCGAAGGATGCCTCCTGAAGTCCACAATCATCTCTACAGTTTTTTAAGCTCCAGGTACCAGGCACCACAGCTCCAGCTGCTCCACTTCCTGTCGATACGCAGACTCGTCACCGTCTTTGATGAGGCCGATGACTCTGTGTCGTCTGCAAACTTCAGGAGTTTGACAGCCGGGTGCGTTGACGTGCAGTCGTTCGTGTAGAGAGAGAAGAGCAGCGGAGAGAGGACACAACCTTGGGCCGCCCCAGTGCTGGTGGTGCGTGTCGATGAGGTGGTGTCCCCCAGCCTCACCTGCTGTGTCCTGTCTGTCAGGAAGCTGTAAATCCTCTGGCAGATGGCAGGCGACACCTTGAGCTGCAGAAGCTTGGAGTCGAGGAATTCGGGGATGATGGTGTTGAACGCAGAACTGAAGTCCACGAACAGGATCCTCTCGTAAGTCCCCGCGCCGTCGAGGTGTTCTAGGATGAAGTGTAGTCCCATGTTGACTCCATCATCCGTAGACCTGTTTGCTCGGTAGCCAAACTGCAGGGGGTCCAGCAGGGGACCTGTGACGTTCTTGAGGTGTTCCAGCACAAGGCGTTCAGAGGACTTCATGACCATAGATGTCAGGGCATTAGGTCTGTAGTCATTCAGACCCGAGATTGCATGTTTTTAATATGTGGGAGGAAACTGGAGTACCCGGAGAAAACCCTCACAGGCACGTGGAGAACATGCAAACTCCACACAGGCGAGGCTGGATTTCAACCCGGTCCTCAGAACTGTGAGGCAGACATGCTAACCAGTCTTCGAGGTTATTTTTGTTCAAAACATTTATCTTTTGCTTCATAATGGGTTTCACATAAATGCACTTTTAGTACGTGCTCAAAGTGGGAACTTCCCACTGAGAACTGCAAACAAAAATGACCCCCACCCCGCATATCTTGACTCATCAACTTTCCTTTTTTGGCTTTGGTGGGTGTACGCATGGGACTGTTTCTGGGTCCGGGCTCCAGACCCGCCATTTCGTGACCTCTACTGGAGCATAAATCGACAGAACTCCAGCATGTTGACATACAAACATTAGTGCTACCATGAGCTTACCCTAGTGAGTTATGTTGCCTGCTTGCGAGCCTTATTAAAAGTACGTGAACATTACCCCAAGCTCTGCTTGGATGTCCTCTGAAACCTTCATGACGACACCACATTTCTGGGCTGCTCCGTGTCTTGTTTGAAGGGTTAAAATCTACTATAAAGTGTGACATCGGTGCTAATCTTATGAGCATGTCTAGCTTTTCTTATCACCGGATGCTAGCACTTATGTTAGCAGAGATTCTTTGTTGTTAACTTGTTTTACGTGACAGTTTAACAGTAAACAACAGCTGGGCGTGACAATTAAGTTGAAGCAAGAACGTTTTGCCTCTTTGGAGAATGTTTTGCGAGCTCTATTCAAAGTACTATTGTGATTGGTGGACTGATGCGCGCAGTGCATGTTGGGTACTTTTCCCCCTACATCGTCAGGACCTTTGTGATGTGACTATCGCGCATGCGCACCTCGTGATGATGATGATCAAACAAAATATTGTGCAGCCCTACTGTGAATCCAGCAAAACTCAATGCAGCTTTGCTTACCTTTTGACCTTTACCTTTACCCAGCCTAGCTGATCATGTCGGGTGGAGAAACTTGGTGTGGGGGTGGTTGCTATGTAAATTATCCCTCAAGAGCAGAACAGCTCATTCACAGACACATTTTCAGAAATTGTCAAATAACAATAACATAATAAGATTTAGTTGGGTGCATAATTTGACACTTGGTGGGTGTGCCGGCACTCCTGAGACTCAACCATTTGTATGCAAGAAATTAAAAAGTACATTTTCTGTAATATGTCCCCTTTAAAAACAACTGCACTTTCTGGGATTCAGTTCAAGAACTAAATAAAAAAAGATAATTGTGTTTGTAGTTTGGTGAAGCACAAGAACACACCACAGGTGTGAATGTGAGTGTGAATTGTTGATGGTCTATATGGTACAATATGTGACCTGTGATTGGCTGGCGACCAGTCCAGGGTTTATCCAGCTTCTATCGCCAAAAGTCAGCCGGGCTCAGCTGACCTGTGACCCTAATGAGGAAAAATGGTATAACACATTTATGGATGACTATCAAATGTATAGGCTGTCTGGGTGTATATTAAAAACTTAAGTCAGTGGACAGATGAATCACTTGACTTCGGTCATTTAGATGTGACACATCACCCTATCGATTGTTTTAGCTTAATGCAATCTCAAGAGAGATTCGGCTTTCTGCAGTGCTCATTCATCTACCATAGCTCGGATGCTGAGTGATTTTTCTTGTCTCCTATAGCCTACAGAGGATGAGAGCCTTTAGATGAATGAAGCATAATAAAGAAAAAAAAATAAACATCTCCAGTAAAGTCACCATAGACTCTATACACCCTACAAATCTGTCTTTGGAGGTGGAGGTGTCTTTGATTACCCCCCCCCCCCCCCCCCAGGAACCAGCTGATTGTTTTGATGACTCCATCCTTGTTAATGTGGGAAGGAAAAGACAGCTGCAGTGATGGAAGTGTTTTCAACAACATAGCAGCTATAACTTGTCTCGTATCATCTGGTGTATGTCCAATGCCCTGTAAGCAGGAGTGATAAGGTATTTTGATTCTTGCTTGTATGGTACCCCTGAAATTGAAAGACAGATAGGCCTGTTAGTGACATTGATACCTCAGGAGACCAGCTTCAGATTGCCGCAGAACATTTCCACCAAAGACTAATAAGAAAGGAAATGCCTCACTGGGACGCAGGACTTCAATCCTCTTCGAACGATGTAGATAAATGGATATTTTTTGTAAATTATATTCAGGGGGGCGGGACGGTGGGCGACTGGTTAGAGCGTCTGCCTCACAGTTCTGAGGACCGGGGTTCAATCCTCGGCCCCGCTTGTGGGGAGTTAGCATGTTCTCCCCGTGCCTGCGTGGGTTTTCTCTGGGCATTCCGGTTTCCTCCCACATCCCAAAAACATGCATGGTAGGTTAATTGACGACTCCAAATTGCCCGTAGGTGTGAATGTGAGTTCATGGTGTACCCTGCCTCCTGCCCGATGATAGCTGAGATAGGCTCCAGTACGCCCGCGACCCTACTGAGGAGAAGCGGCTCAGAAAATGGATGGATGGATGGATATTCAGGGGATCACAAAAAAAAATGCACGCAAATAACCTTTGTCCCTTCATTATTGTAAGTTCGTTTGCAACTGCCTTAAACCGTGAAATATGGTTGTATATGTGATGTGAAATATTGAAGTAGATTTGGGCCATAAATGGGGGCCATCAACATCCTTCGTGAAAATTAACGAGTTTGTCACAATGATTGAAGTAGCATTTATATTGCCTGTGAATCTGAGTTGATTGCAAGTGTAAATTCTGACTTTTTTCAAGCCACAGACAGCTGGAGTTGCTTTGCTTCTATCGCAGAACAAACTGAATAATGTTGAAGTACAATGACCAAAGCCTTTTAAACAGTCGTCAACAGAGACAGTTTCCCTACCCATGAACCGATCGATTTTGATCTACAGGTGTGAAAGCCGAGGTGGGAATAAGTCACATGCACTTCTCACAAACGTTAGGGGGGTTTGGCTTTTGTTAATTTGACCTTCTCTAAACTTCTAAATGTCCAACTGTTCAATTCAAAGAGTTCAACAGCTGAATTCAAAACAGCTGTTTCGATTAGAATTGCTGTTTAAACAGTCCTCTTCGTCATGCTGTTTCCATTTTGACATCATGAGACCAAGAACACATCTAACAATTAATCAACAGTAGGCTACCTTGCCATCAAAGAGCATGTCCTTAGAAGGAAATGGCCACTGAGTTTAGCGTGTCTTCAGTCAGTTGCAACAGAGGTAGAGACTGGAAGAGTCAGAAAAGAAAATAAGTGGATGTCCTTGGAAATAGATTCATGGATAAAATTTTGCTGTTCCATTCCTTGTTGGAGAACAGCAAGTAGTCCAAAAAGTACTGAAACATTAAACAGTTGGCGTTCACCTGTAAAGGTTATAGTTCATTAAAGGTTCATCCTGAAATTTTGCCTGAAAGCCCGATATGCCTAACTTTTTGTTGGTTGAATTGGCCTATGACTGACTGCCGACTAGTCCTGGGGTAGCCTATCGGGATAGGCTCTCGCTCCTCACGATCCTAACCAAGATAAGAGATGTACAAAATGGATGGATTGAGGTTTTTCTGGGAAGATGTCTGAATTACATCCTGAAACAATCAGTAACTGCTGTGCATGCTTTGCAGTATGTATAATATTAAATCTGACTAACCCAAACAAAGCACACTTTGTTTTTTTGGAGAATCAGTGAATGTTTTATTCTAGGCTCCAAAGTCCAATTTTTAGTTCACTTAAATGAATGCACCAAACCAGGAAATTACAGTAGGTACAGTGACACTGAGTGACTTTCCTGGCCTCTTAGGAAGCAAATCTAAACTTTAAAGTTGTGAAAACGTGAGCCGGTACATGACTTAGTACTCGACAAGCTCTTAAATCAGGAGTTTCAGCTCTTTGGAGTTGAAAAGTTTCCCTTTTGGTGGAACACATTTCTGATTTATAATCTGAAACTGCTAGTGCACATTCACTTATTGTATATATGTCACTAGAAGGTCAGTGAGGTTTTTTTTCCCGACGACAGATTGTGTGACAGGAGTTTCCGACCGAAGAGACAACTAAATCAATAAACGCGATGCATTCCTGTGTTGCCTTCAGCTGTGATACAAGTAGAAACAGTTGCATTTTCAAATTGAATGCAGCAGCACGGTACTCTGAACTGAGCTGACACTTAGGCCGATTAGTTTTCAGGTAGAAACTGTACATCACGCTCACTCCTTGTCACTTCCTTCTCACATTTTGACAGGGTACTACATCTACCACATAAACTTATGCTGCCACAGCCCTGTTGTTTTTCGTACTATACTGTACACTGTAGGGTTTTAAGTTAATTCATGTTTGCTTCTTTTTGTAGATAATATCATGTTACTATGTCTTAAGCCTCTGGCTATGTTTGCTTTTTTTTTTTTTTTTTTTACAGTAAACCCCCGCCTATTTGCGGTTCGCTAGTCACAAATATTTCCTATTTACGTATATTTGTGCTCTTTCTGCAATGTACTAAGATGCCACAAGATGGTGTCAAAGCCCTGGCTAATAGAGAAGTAGTAATTGATGTCAAGGAAGTATTGTGAAACTGTTACAGCTCAACTGTTTGAAGTCTTTGTATATCGGAGAAGAGCTATGTTTAGCCTGGGTTGTTAGTGGAAGTTATGGAGAGTCTTCGCCTCATGTGCATGTCCATGCACACTTCTGGTGCATTTTTTTCTAAATCAAAATAATCTGAAAGCGACTTGTTTTTAAGAGTAATGTTGTAAAATGTATAAGGAATGATGTTTTGCGATCATAGTTTGTGATATACAGTAGTCACTTTTAATATAGGCAATTCTAATCTTTTATTCATTCCTCCCCTACTCATAGCAGGGCTCGATCCCTATCCCCCGAAAATAGTGGGGGTAACCAAAATTTTCATTGGTTAATGTGACATGTATTCCTTTACTGTACCGCATACCCTCACTAGGATCGTGAGCGTGCTGTAGCCTATCCCAGCAGCGTGGTACAGCCTGAACTGGTCGCCAATCACAGGGCACATATCAACAAACAACCATTCACACTCACATTCACACCTATGGGCAACTTAAGAGTCTTTGATTAACCTACCATTCATGTTTTTGGGATGTGGGAGGAAACCGGTGTACCCAGAGAAAACCCACACAGGCACAGGGAGAACATGCATACGCCACACAGGCAGGGCCGGATTTGAACCCGGATCCTCAAAACTGTGAGGCAGATGTGCTCACCAGTCTTTCACTCTGCCGCCGGTTATTTTGACACGATTTTAAGAAATACATAATAAAATAAAAAGGCCAATAATTTAAATAAGTCGTCCCCTCATTTTTCAATATTATTTATAGAGTATATAAGACATTTATGTCAATTTGACCGACAGCACAACAGTAGGGTTAAAAAGGCTCGGCACTACAAGGGGAAAACGATAGCCTTTTTTTTTGCTCACAGGTAACCATACAAAATCACTCAATAAAAATACATATAATTCTTGTGCTTTTGTGTTGCTGTTTTCTGCATTTTGTTCAGTTGTGACAGCGACCAACCACAGGGAAGAGAATGGATTAGAAGAGAGGTGTCAAAGCAACTTGTGAAAACATGTTTTGTCCCCAACAAGGTTTAATTTTTTTCTCAGCGGGACAAACTTTGCAGGCATTGGCCATTTAGCCTCCAGGCAACCTCCCTCACGCCAGGGAACTTTTTCACCAGCTATCCTCCAGCTAGCTAGCTGGCGAGCTTCTCTGCATTGGGACCTGTTGACTGGCTGAGCTGCATCCACCTGGCTGACTTCCAAAGTGGCTCTGTACCAAAGCTGCATGTTTGGGATCGGCATACTGGTCACGCCCTTGAGTGACCTTGTGAAAAACCCATTTGGGGTACTGGATAATACAGTAATAAAAGAATTTTGGGGTGGGGGCATATTGATGGATAATTTAAAATATCCCCAACTAATCCAACTCCCAACTGTTGCTCAATTTCTTGTGACAGGATCGGCCCCTTAAAACAGGCTACATTCCGGGCGGGTCAAAAAATGACGGGTAAAGTGTACAGTAATTCAAAACGGCTTCTACTCAAAAGTCAATTTCTAAACTGCAATCTTGATGTGTTTTCTGTTTCATTTCTGCTGCTTTGTTATATAGAAAGGTGAATTTCTACCATGTTGTTGACTTCAAAGGTTAGCCATCAAGCACCACTATGTGTTCTGTCCATGTACATAGTGAGAGAATAAAAAAGGAGAAAGAGATGGAATTTTAAAGGCATTTAATTTTAAATTTACAAAAAGAGAATGTTGGCATTTACCGTGTTGACAATTTATATTACAAAAATCCGAAGAGTTCTGGATGTAGTTTGACTACCTCCTAAATCTACTTTAAATGTCATTGCAATAAAAGCCCGTAGCCATTGTATTGTAAGACATTCATTGTCTCACACCTTAGAAATGGAGAAACCGATGCAGCTGTGACTTTTAACGTAATTTATTTGGCCGACAATTTTTCTTTTGCGAGTGTTGCTGTGAAACACACCATTGTGTGTCTTTGACCGCTGATGAGAGGATCTTTTTACATCCTCCAGATTCCCGGTGCTAAGAGACTTGTGTTGTATAACAGTTAAATTAAAAAAAAGAAAGTGAATTCACATCAGTCATCGAGCATAACATCGATCATAGCATGACGCATTGTGCTATTGAAAGCAGTGGAACTTGATGCCCTCCTGCATTCTTTCTGTACCTCCTGATGTTTTTCTTTCCTTGTCACTTTTTGATAACCCAATTGAAACTAGTAAACTACAAAAAAATACAGTACAGTACATCCAGTCCACAACCTATTGAGTTTACCTTTGGCAAACTTTGGCTACAGATTCATTTCGTTTCATTAGGGCTGCACCATTATGGCCAAAATAATAATCACAATTATTTTGATCAATATTCTAGTCATGATTATTAATCTTGATTATTCTTCATGTAAGGGAAAAATCTTTATTTTTATTTTACTACTTTTCCAAAAACAATATGTAACAGTTTTCAGTGCAAAATGAATCTAGACGAAAGGCGGACTTCATGCTGCCCTCTTAATGTCCCAGCCACAGCCATAAACAATTGTAGCTGGAGCACAGACTTTTGCCCAAAGTCTGTGCTGACTTTGGGCAAAAGGTGAAGCACACCTCTCACTGGCCACCAGTCAATCCCACTCACATTCACACCGGGAAGGCCTTGGGAGTGAATCACTACTCTGTTAGTAACAAAAAAATCCAACTTCTGATTTTAATCGATTTTTCCTTGTTCAATAAAAATAAAAGGCAAATGACAAAGACATTATTCTGGTGAAAAAACTTTGTGAAAGTGGCTCCTGAAACACAACTCTTAACATATTGTAATGAAATATTTTCAATTTTGACAATTTCTCATCAATAAATTAACAGAAATATTCCCCTACGAATTAGTACGTAACAACAAAACTGTATGTGAACATAACGTCATTAAAATCTGCCGCTTCCCAACAAAATGAACCTGAAACAACCTGTCAATCAAACTGTCAAATCTTCTAGCCATAAGTGACTAATATCAAAAACATCCATCTATCCATTTTCTATCGCTTATCTGAGGTCGGGTCGCGGCCACTCGGAGTCGATGTCCCCCGCCTTTCCCGGAACATGAGCAAAGTTCAGTCGGAGGTGGGAGCTGAAACTCCTTCTGACAGGGGCTTCCGCCAGACGTTCCCAGCAGACCCTCACAATACGTTTGGGCCTGACGAGTCAGACCGGCATCTTCCCCCACCATCGGAGCCAACTCACCACCAAGTGGTGATCAGTTGACAGCTCTGCCCCTCTCTTCACCCGAGTGTCCAAGACATCCGGCCGCAAGTCCGATGACACGACCACAAAGTGTAAAAGTGTAAAAGTAAGCACTTTTTGCTTACCAAACCCCTCTTTACAGTAACTTGAACAATAGCTGAACAAACGTTTATCCTTGAACTCTGATTTAAAAAGTAGTGATCCATCAATTTGTTGTGTCTATGTATTAATATGAGGCAATGAAACATTTATATGGTTTAATGGCCCTCTGAGAGAAACCGTAACTACAATGTGGCCCGCAATAAAAATTAGTTTGACACCCCTGAATTGTAAGCACTGAAACTACCAAAAGAAAAGTAGACTCTCTTCTTTCAGCAGAAAGTGGATGTCTTTCTATGTTTTTCCATTCTTTAGTAATCAGCAGTAGAACATGGTTTTCACCAAAAACTGTTTCTGACCACAAAGCGGCGAAAACATTTTTGTGAAAAGAATCGTCAATAAGAACAGTGCTTTTTCACAAATATTTTTTTTTGCTTTTGTGACACCTCAAACTATGTAAAACAAAAACAAGACTGAGAAAGGGATTTTGATGGCAAAATATCTTTTTTTACACATATACAACTATGAAACGCGCCGTGAACCATGCTGACTCACCGCATGGCTCAAGTTAAACGTCAGCGGCTTTTTTTTACATGGCGTTGGTCATTCACTCCATGAAATGTGTCATCGTTTCTGACGATAGCGAAATAGGTTTCTGCTATATTGCACATCCTCCATTTATATTAGGGGTGTAACAATTTGTTTTAAAATAGATTTGATTCCTATCACGAGTCGTGTTTGCCAATTCGATTCAAGGACGATATTAGTTCATTTAGAACGATCCGATCCAAAACGATTCAGTGGCTTGAAATCAATTCGGCAACTTTTTAACCAAATATTCAACCAGTGTAACTGTAAAATAAATACATTGATACTGGGAAATGCAGATAAAATTTTCTAGATTCCTGGAAATCAAGGTAAACATTTTTTTATGGATTTAATAAACAAACAAATAAACAAAAATAACTGGCAAATACATTCACACTTTGTTTGAAAAAGGTGCAACCAATATTTCTTCAGGTTGAATTAACAGTAGGTGTACCTGCTACTTCTGCTGTTGTTTTTCAACATCGAAATAATACAAATACAACATTAATATAAAAAAATAAAGTGCAACCAACACCTCTGAAAAAGGAGCAGGGGTGAAGTAGAACATAGTATTAAAAACTTTATCTGCTGGCACTCTTGTGCAAGAATACACAGACACCATTTCGAAAGGGGAATTAAGGTAGCTCAAGCTTTTCAGCTCAGTAGTGGAAGATAAAATGTTTTGGGTTCGTGTTGACATCTGGCTTGAAGCACGCCATTGAGTGAAAAGTGACAGTACTTTGTTCTGCCGCTGTTGTTCTGAAAGTCATGTTGGCCACACAAACACAAAGCCATTGTAATATTTGATGCATTTGTGCGCTTGCGGGCAGCGCTGCTCCTGTAGCAGGACCACTGCAAGAGGTGCCTGGATGGCCGACATCGGAACGAATGTTGAGAAATGTAAAAATCCAATGGTAAGTTGGTGGCGAAACAGCAAGTTACTTTTTTAAAACATATTCTCTTTCCAAAGGGCAGTGCTTCCACACACTAGACCACCATAGTGGCTTGATAATTTCTCACTCGACGGCTTCTCATCTGCCACCATGCTGTTTTGTTGTCTGCGGGCGCTGGCGACGAACATCGAACATCACAGACAGGCAGACTTTATCGAGTAATGTTTCACGTTTTTAATGCAAAAAAAAAATAATCCATATAAAACCTGCCATTCTTAAATCCAATGTGTTATTTCCTAGTTTCGATACATTCAATTGATTGCCTTTTAAAAAGTTAGATCGATTTATGGGGCCTGAAAGGCCAACTTGCCAAGCACAGATCGATGCAGTTGGATGGTAGGAATATAAATCGATACATTGAAGTAGTGAAGGAATTGTGACACCCAGGAATTAACACTAACTTTTTCACTCACCAGCCACTTTGGCGAGTGGTTTCCCAGCATTACTAGCCACTCAGCACTTTTACCAAACATACATCAGGTTATTTGACTTAATTCAAGGAACTAAACTAGATTCTAGGTAACATTGTATCTGCTTTAAAATATGCAGTAAATCAAATTACATTTAAATACATTAGTTGGAGCTGTTTAAATGTTTTTATAATGACGGCATTGTGAATTTATGCTCCCCGTTAAATCCTGCATTATAAACTAAAGTGGGCTGCTGTAATGTAGTCTTACAGTATATTAATGGCAAACATGGAGTTACAGAATGTGACAGACTTCAGGAAATATTTTGGTCGAACTTTTCAGAAAAGGAGTTGTTACTGTATTATTTGTTCACAGACACCTCACGTAATATATGTTTCTTGGTTTCATGTTCTGTTGTCTGATATTGATCAAATACACTCTCTAAAACTTGCCTGACAAGTGCTGACACTGCTCACGCGACCAGTGTACATTTGAGGGGTGTGTTTGTGTGTGTGTGTGCGCGCGTGTGTGTGCACCCGAGCATGTGTGTGTGTGTGTTTGTGGACTCACGAGGAGGGGCACAGGCAGAGTGGATGAGACAGACAGGAGCAAACGTAGCAGAATCTACGCCCACTTCATCCAGTACAAAAAAAAATTACAATTCATCCCGACGAACCTAATGGGAGTGGCTGTGTGGCCGACTCAGTGGAAACTGACACACAAATTGTCATGATCTGTGCCCCGCAGTTCTTTTGTTGGAGCTTGGGTGGCGCTTTGCGCCCCTCTCTCCCACCAACCGCAAAGAACTACAGTGTTTCCTTTGATTCGCCAACTTCTACTGCCGCTTCATCTGCAATTACAGTAAAGTCGCTATTCCTCTCACTGGCCTTCACCAGCTCTCCGTTTCAGTGGACCATCCAAAGCCTTCGACCAACTTAAGACCCTTTTCACCAGTGCCCCGTCCTACGACACCGGACCCCTCCCTCCAGTTTGAGGTGGAGGTTGACAACACGGACACTGAAACAGGAGCCGTTCTCTCGGACCCCTCTTCTCTAAAAGTTCATCCTTGTGCTTTCTTTTCCCGTCGTCTAATCCTTTCTGAACGGAACTACGACATTGGCAACCGAGAGCTGCTGGCCATCAGCTGGGCATTGGAGGAGTGGAGGCACTGGCTGGAGGGGACTGATTTACTGTTTATCATCTGGACTGATCACAAGAACCTTGCCTACCTGCGTTCTGCCAAACACCTTAACCCCCGACAAGCTCGCTGGGCCCTCTTCTTGAGCCAATTTAATTTCAGCCTCTCCTTCCGTCCTGGATCCCGCAACAGCAAACCTGACGCACTGTCTCACATGTACTCACCCCCCTTCAACCCTGCAGAACCAGAACCCATCCTCCCTTCGTCGTGCTTCGCAGCCTCTTGGAAAATCTAACAGATGGTTTAAGAGGCTCAAACGACTAACCCTGATCCCAAGACCGGACCTCCGAACCGACTGTTCTACCCGATTCGGCACGCTCTGACGTCCTTCAGTGGGCCCACAACTCCAAGCTCACCTGTCATCCCGGCATCACCCGCACCATCCATTTCATCTAAAGACACTTATGATGGCCCAGGCTAGTCAAAGACACCCGGGAGTTCGTCGAAGCCTGCTCCGTCTGTGACCGAGGGAAGACTTCACACCAACCCCCAGCTGGTCTGCTGCGTCCCTTGGTCCCACATCGCCTTGGATTTTGTTACCGGCCTACCCCCCTCTGAAGGTAACTATAATTTTTACTATTATCGTTCGTTTTTCCAAATACGTCCATTACATACCCCTCCCCGAGCTAACCTCTGCCTTTGAAATTGCTAACCTCCTTGTGCAACATGTCTTCAAACGCCACAAAGCTCATCAATCCCACATCTGTTCAACTGAAACTTCCGCAATCTCGGAAAATTCATTGAACGTTCCATGTGTTACTACTCAAGCCTGTCTCCACCCGCGTTCTTAGCCGTCCGGCCGTACTCCCCCCCTGCGTTATCGACAACCTTCCGGCCATCACGGTTTTGAGCATCTTCGATGTGAGGCCCAGGGGGAGGGGTTACCAGTTTCTGGTAGACTGGGAGGGGTATGGTCCGGAGGAATGCTCCTGGATTTCCCGCAAACTGATCCTTGATGACTCCCTCATTACGGACTTTTACGCGGCTCACCCGCGTAGAGGCGTCCGTTGAGAGGTAGGTACTGTCATGAGCTATGCCCTGCAGTTCTTTTGTTGGAGCTTGGGTGGCGCTTTGCGCCCTTCTCACCCTCTCTCTGCCTTCTCTCTCTCTTCCAAGTAATCAGCACCACCTCGGCCGTGCACCTGTCATCAATCAGCTTTCATCATAACCTGAATAAAAGCATGCCAGATCCCAGAAACTCTCACCAGAGTATTAACATTCTCCCGTGGTGCACCGGCTCTCTAACCAACACGTACGCTACGCCAGTCCTCGCTGCATAGCCCCCATCTACTGTACATGGATCTGTCATTGCAATTGTTTACAAGCTTTATAGTCACAGAAAAACTGCTCCAGACCCTCTTCCAAACCACTCCATTGAAAAACGTACTTCATGTCTATTGACGTGGATGGCAGTGAAGGAGCTAATGAAATGTTTGAACCCTTAAACTTTCTCCAAGGAATTCCTGTTTCATCCTACTTTCATTCTTAATCCTAATTTAATTTGATCTATGTTCTCTGATTTTGCTCTGCGTGCCACGAGCTGCTTTCAACTCTCATTTTACCACTCACCTTGTCCCCAATCACCAATTATCTGCCGCATAAAACTCTCTGAATATCATTGGAACCCATTGTGAAGTTATTCAATGGACAGTCACTCTTTGCTCTCTTTTACCACTTATTATAATTTGAGAGCTCGCCCGTTTAGCATATTACATTTTCAGACTGGATGGGCTGCAAATGATATGCAGGCTCCAAAGAGTAGATATATATAGATATATTTTTCTTGTCCCGCTTTTCCACCCACAAACACACATACGCCCAGCAAGAAGTAAACATAATTGGACCCGGAATTTGTATACATATGTAAACATGCTGAAATCAAAAGTCCCCATCTGATTTGCAAGGATGTATGAAAGTATGTATGACAGACAATGGGGTAAGCATTAGGCATGAGTTTGGTACATTATATTGTCAGGCTCACTGATACATTCAAAGTCTCTTTCTGGATGAATTCAGGGATCCACAGATATCTGGTGTATAATTTGAGTACATAGTCATAATGAGTCTTTTCAAGCCATATGTCCTTCACAATCATAACTAATCAAAATGTGTAATGCAATGACCCAATTGGGAAGACTCTTGATGTTGCGGTCATCATAATGTTGCTATTTTACTACATTATAACAGTGAGTTACTTGTAAGATGAAGGAGTATGGTTAGATTAGCCAGTGGTGGCGCCATTCATATAAAGTCTGGATGCGGAGGGGTAAACAACTTCTGTTGTGGAGTTTCAGAGTCCACAAAATTCTCTGATAACCCCATAAAAAGTAATTACATGTGTTTCTAGTCGCTTTGAAAAATAGTCCCTAAAGGGGCGGAAGTCCTGCTAAATTGGCAACCCTGAGTGTTGCTCACTGCATGAAACAGAACCGCCTCTCCAAATCCAGAGTGGATGTTAAGTGCACAAGGTTTAGGTGGACAACTGGAATCCAACCGCTTACTTCCACCGACATATAATGTATATTTGCCAAGTATGGTTTTCAACAGGTAGCTGTGGGAAGGTCTCACCCAGCTTGTCTGTGAAATTCAGGTTTGTTAACCACTGTAATAACTAACAGATCCCTGTAGTTGGTGGCGTTGCTTTGCTTTTGATTTGAGATTAGCATCGGTTTTGACTAGAAGATAAAGATTAGGCCGTGAATATCTGTCACATCGATTACGAGAGAGAGAAATGTCAACACTTTGGAAGACATCGGACATAGTATGTATATTTGTATGGTATAAATACAATGTGTGTCGCCTGTAGAAAGTGTGTATTACCATTGTAAGAAAAGCTGACAGTTTATGGAGTAAACGGCGAAAGCTATACAAAAACTGACATTCAAATCAAGTCATGAAGTTATCAGCGTCACTCATGGTGCATTTCATAGTTGTATATCTGTAAATAAAAGATTATTTTGCCATCAAAAGCCCTTTCTCGCTTCTTTTTGTTGTTTTATAGTTTGAGGAATCTCAAAAGAAAAGAAAAAAAAATAGTCTTAAAGTTACTGTTGTGCTTGACATCCTTTTCACTAAAAGCTTGTTTTCTCCACTTTTGGTCAGAAACCGGTGTTTTTGTTAAAACCAATCCATGCTCTATTGATTGTTAAAGAACGCAAAAAGCTTGAATCAAACTTTTTTTTCTGGTGAATGAAGAGTAAGAAAGATCAGTCAAAAAGCTCTAACACGGCTGGCAATAAATTCGTTCGTTACTTTATCAAGGCATTTAAGTTGTAATATGTAGAATATACATACTGAGCATTAACGCACCCCTACCAATATTTAACATTTTGTTTTAATTAAAAATGTTTTTCCACTTTTACACGACTTGTGCTTTTGAATATGTGGTAAGAAGCTTTCCTTGCCACAGCACACCTGTGCATACACGTTTCAAATATAGAATAATAGAGGCAAAGCAAAAAAGAAAAAAGAAAACAAGCAAAATAAAGTGTGAACAGACAATCCCACATCTGCAGACTCCCAGGTTTTAAATGCTCTCTCATGCAGAAATCAATGTCTAGTGCGCCAACAAAAACACACACGCACCCAAAGCCCTGACCAAGCTAGATGCCTAACCAGAACCTCTAGACACAAGAAATGTGTTTTACTGCATTGCGTGGCCTTTGTAAAGTAATAACAGATACCCACGACCTCTCTCTCATAGTTTTATCTCATAGTGTCATAGTGATGATTGTCTTACCAGATGTGACTTTTTCAAGGTAACATTTCCTCTACGTAACACCATTTTACACTCACTGTTAACAAATTGAAGCAAATATTTTTTAAATCGATTATTCTAATTATTATCCCATTGATTATTCGAGTAACTGGATACAAATTTATTTTGCATCATTAGACAAGAATACAATACAAGAATAAAAAATATGCATGTGAGGTGCAGGTATTTTTTTATGTCCACTTAAGGTCTCCTTTCTCATGTTTTACACTGTAGTATCTGTGACTTTGAGTGTGTATGGCTTTAAAATGTAGGGCCTGGATTGATGAGTGACATGGCAGTCAGCAAATGAGAGTGTAGGGTTGGCTGTTGTAAGCTTACTGTATGTTAGTGACTGGCTATAAACTGGCTAACCCACAGCCAGCCTGCACATTAAGTCCCTGGACTCAACTCTGGAAGCATTATGCTGTTTGCCACCACAGGCGTTGATATGGTAGTTCTTCTACATAGTCTGGTGACCAGACTGATCTTTGTTTGGAAAAGGCAGATCACTTAAGTCATGGGCAGAAAAACTGACCTTAACTGAGACAAGGGAGGCCTGCAGTTCTTTAGAAGTTGTCCTGAGTTCCTTTGTGGCCTCCTGGATGAGATATTGCTGTTCTCTAGGGGTAATCTTTGAAGGCCACCCACTTCTGGGAAGGTTCTCCACTGTCCTATGTTTTCTCCCTGTGAGGATAATGGCTTTTCCTATGGTTTGCTGGAATTTTAAAGCTTTAGAAATGGCTTTTGTAACCCTTTCCAGACTGATAGGTGTCAATTACTTTATTTTTCGACTGGTCTGGAATTTGTTTGGATCGTCTAATTTTGTTGCAGCTATTTTAGATCTTTTGTCTGACTTGATTTTGTTGGAACAGATTCTGTTTAAGGCATTTCTTGATTGAACGGGTCTGGAGATAATCAGGCTTGGGTTTGGTCAGTGAAAATGAACCAAAAATTCTGATAATCCACAATTGATTCATGATTTAACAATGGGTGCCATTACTTTTTCATACAGGGCCAGCTACCTTTGAATAGTTTATTTTTCTGAATAAATGAAATCATTTTGAAAATAGTTTTTTAAGTTCACTTGGTTTATATTTGTCTGATATTTACATTTGTTTGATGATCTTAGTAATGTGTGGAATCTATGCAAAAATACAAGAATTTGAGAAGGGGGTCAATACCTTTTCACAGCACTGTGTCTATGTATGCTATCCGGTTCTGTCAAAGCACTTTGTAAACATGTGTTTTCAAAAGTCCTTTGTGAATAAAGTTACTAGTTGTAGTTATTTCTTCATAGAATCCAATTAGTCGCTGTAAAGCAAAAATAAATGTCTTGTAAATTTGACACATCACAGAAGAGTATTGTTAACAACCCCGCCAAATAAAGTTGTCTAAGTCGCAAGGGGAGGCTAAAACCGAGCTGATTTCATCTGATATTTACTTTAAAACTTTTTGAGTCATGCTCCTATTTAGAATGATCCAAAAGATGCTCAACCGAGGCTGCTGCCATGGAATGTGATGATGAATCACTCTTGGAAAAAAAAAAAAAGGTCAGACTGCAACCTTTGGCATGTTGGGTTTTATAGGTCACGTCTGGTATGCCACAATACATCTCAGTGACACGATTCCTGGCAAAAGGGGTCGCTTTTGCGCACATGCGGAACTCCAAAAGAATTCTGAACAAACAGTGGGCGGAGGAAGTTGAACGTGAAGTATCGTGTGTCTGGACAAACGTTTCTTGTTGAGTTTGCAAACCCAATCATCTCTCCATGCTGCAGTCCTTAGTGTACCAGCATCTGGCCAACAGCTGAAAAGCATTAGGATCAGTTCCTTTACGCTCTTCCACCCAGGTTTGAAGGCACGTAAGTCGCTTTTATCCTCACCGTGTTGTTATTTGCATGCTTTTGCCAAAAACATGTATTTTTTTTCTGTAGCTGAGCTTTATCTCAATAAAGTAGACATAGGTCAGGTGCTGTGTTTGACATGTAAGAGAAAGTGTTCCATTTGCTTGAGACACAAACACATCCACCTTTGGACTAATTTCATAGAAAGTCATGTTCTCTTAGCTAGTAGCGTTCCTTAGTCAGAGTGAGTGCAGAGGAAAGAAAACAAAAGGATCTTTGTTGATTTTCTTTCACTTAGAATTATGTTGCGACCTCAGTGCTCAGTGTTGATGTTACTATGTCTACTGCATTTGAGTCCTGTTAGTGGGCTGATTCTCCTCTTTAGATGCTAACCTGTATTTCTTTGTTCGTTTTAATTATCTAACTTTAGGCAGCGTCATTATCTAGAATGATGTATTCGACTTGCTGAAGAGAGAATTTTACCGAGTCAAAATGGGTGGTGCTTTTTTCCAATAACATTCTTCCTCAAGCTAAATTCCAAAATGTTTGAGTCACTGAAGTTTGTTAGAACCAGTACATTTTTATTTTTGCATATAAGTAGTAAGTGCAAGTGATTCATTATGTGTAATCGCAGATGGAATAATATGGGGGTAAACCCCAAAAGCATATTTCCTTTACAATAGATATCAGGCAGGGGCACATCTGCCTCACAGTTCTGAGGACCCGGGTTCAAATCAAGTCTCGCCTGTGTGGAGTTTACATGTTCTCCCCGTGACTGCGTGGGTTTCCTCCGGGCTCTCCGGTTTCCTCTCACATTCCAAAAAATATTTATGGTTGGTTAATTGAAAACTCTAAATTTCCCATAGGTGTGAATGTGAGTGTGAATCGTTGTTTGTTTATGTGTGCCCTGCGACCAGTTCTGGGTGTACCCCCTCTCTCGCCCGGAGTCAGCTGTGATGGCCTGCAGCGTACTCGCGACCCTAGTGAGGATAAGCGGTTTGTAAAATGGATGGATGGGTTTTTTTACTTTTTGGGTCCAGAATTCTTTCCAAGGACCCCCTCATATCCTAACACCAATTAAACATAACTATCATGTGTACCCCGAAATGCCAGGAATTATAAAGTTGCCAACTGTTGAGAAAAAAGTCAGTGTTATGCTAACAAATTCTTACTTCATAGAGAAAAAGTTGTAATGAGAATAAAGTCGCATTTAGAAAAAAAGTGATCATTAGAAGAACAAATACAGCATATATTTTGCCAAGAGAAAAAGTCAAAATCTTACGAGAAGAAAGTTGTATTCTTCAAGATAAAATCCGAACATAATGATATTAAAGTGAAAGTTTAACTTGGGAAGAAAATAATATTTTAAAATGTGAATTCATAAATAAATAAGACGCCTATACGAATATTTTCAGGAAAAATATATTCTTTTTGTTCTTAAAGAAAGAGCCTTTATTCCTGCAATAATACATCTTTTGGTCGACAAAAATGATATTGATCATGTAGAGAAGTCACAATCCTATTAAAGATTTTCATTGGTCTTAGTTAAGCAAAGGTGGGGAGAAGTAATTGGTTTATGATTGTTTATTTGGTGCAAAAAAAAAGATTGCTAATTATTTTTTTTAGGCCTCCAAGCTACAGCTCGTGGATCCTTAGTGGTCCCTAGACGCCAGTTTAAGAACCACTGATATCCAGTGTTGTGACCCAAGGGTGAACATATTTTATTTATTTTTTACTTTTTAAATTTATTTTTGTCCTGTTCGGCTGTTAGATCAAGCAGAATGGAAGATCTGTATTTTATGCCGGAACAGTTTTACTGTGTCACAGTGGAGTTTTTCTTAGTATTATAATTTAAGTTTATTGAGAATCAGACTCGATCAATTGAACAGAACAAAGTTTCTAGAGAGAAACAAAGACCAAAGACAAAACACTAATTGTAAACAGGATGAGAAAAGTAAGTCATTACATTATATACAACAATGAAACATTAAATAGGAGTTTTGCATGGGGCTGTCGTGCTACACCCTGTGAGGGAAGGACAGGACAACATAGAACAGGAGAAGAGGCAAGCAGGACGAGGGTCGTGAAGCCGGCTGTACAACTGAAGTGTCTATAGGACGAGAGTATAAGTGAGGGGATACACAAGCAATTCGCATATTCATGAGTTATTTGACGCAATAAGTGAGTGGCCCCACACCCAACGAAAGAGTCCCAGGGTCTGCCGACACATGCAAGTGAATTGACACTGTTTTAGATGCACAAAGACTGAGAGAAGTGTCCTGTTGTTGCTGTGCCCCCGCCGCGGAGGTTGAGGACCCCACCCAATCAATCGAGGGGCGTGATCGGGCCCAAGGGTCCACCCGAGAGCAGCCCTGTGGACGGGACACGTCCACACCGAGGGATCCAGGGCAGTCCGCCGGCCCCACCGAGGCGCCCCGACAACTGGCCACCCGGTGGGGTCTGCAGGGACCCAATGCCACCCCCCTTGTTTGTTGGAAAGGAGGGCGGATAGGGGCACCCGAAAAGGGAACGATAAGGGGGGAGGGGGGACCCAGGGAGAAGCCACGGGCCATGAGAGGGGAGCCCCAACACCAAGAAGTCATCCAGCCTCAGGCGCACCGCCATGCAACTAAGTGAGAACCCACCTCCCACCCTGTTACTATGACTGCCAGGTCCCCGACTGGCCAGACACTGCTGCCTAACAGCCAAATCCCACCCACCCACGACCCACCGCCCCCCAGAGATGGGTGCATGTGGTGCATTAAAACGTGGGGAGTGTGTGTGTGATGCATTTAAAATCCGGGGGGGGGGGCAGACAGGGTGGAAGGCAGGGCGCACGGACCGGGAAACAGCATAGACATATTGAAACCCGGTCCGACACCCACACCCTTCCGATCCCATACCAGTCCCCCAGGAACCCTTTGATATGTATATGTGCCCAGATGTGATTAGTGAGAAAAATATATACGGTGAGTTGTGTGAGTGTGTGCTAAGTGAGTGATTAAAAGGCATGGCTCCTGCAGGTCGGGCCCATCAGGCCGGACAACCACCGATGAAGAGAGGGTGAACATCAACGGTGTGTTCACACAAACTTGGTGGAGAACCATGCGAGTTACTGTAACTTTGCTGCAGTTGGTAAAGTGAGACACTAGAAAATTGGCAGAGAAGTGTCAAGTCTTTGATTGCGGGCATATGTGTGTTTCTGTGGATGTCTCAGGTCTCCTGAGAGGGTGCTGCTGAGTCACCAGACAGGAAGCTATTAAAGCAGGCCAAACACTGCAGCTGCCAATCATGCAAAGTGACATCACAGTCAGGTGTCAGTAGAAGCCTCTCACTTTCTCGTTGTGTGCCGTCATTATGAGTTATGGTTCAGTGTTGTTTAGTATACTTTACACCGATCTGATCAGTTTGTTCGGTATCCGCCAATAATTAGAATTTTATCCTGATCGGCCGATCACCTTTCATGTCATAATTCGCCGATCAGATCAAAGACATAATCGATCGGCTCCGCAAAAGACATTTACTCCGCGTCGCTGTCGTGTATGAATCCAAAACTAGTTTATTTTTAGCCTTGTTCCGTGTCTTGTGGCATAGTACTGTAACTATCTGACGGCCAATAAAGTTTTTTTCAATCTCAATTTCAATCAATAAGTGAAAAAACACGTCGGTTGTGGGACTATTTTACAGTGTCTCAGACAAACTGTTAAGCATGTCATTAACAGTATTTGTTCAAGTCATTTCATTGCAATAAAGTGATTTAATTACAGTAAGGTAGCACCCATTATTTCTGTTATGTTGTTGTTGTAATGTTGATTTGACCTAAACTTATGTCAGTGGCCAATCCTTGAATGCCCCCCAGAGGTCATTGATGTTTTAACTTTTGTCTAAAATGCTATAGAATACGTTTGAAGATAATCAGTATACAGTATACAAGTATATACAATAAATGAACAAGTTATGTAAATAGATACATTGCTCCATCTTGTGATTGGATCGGTTATCGTTTTTTCCAAACTTGCTGATCGGTGATCGGCCCCAAAAATCCTGATTGTTTAAAGCCTATTGTTTAGTTTCAGGTGGTTGCTTAACATCCCACTGTCTGTTTAATGCCAAAAAGAATTGCCGCTGTTTTAACGTTGCATCTTGGTATCTGACTTTTATTGATATTTTGTGTTTTTACAATTTTCATCCCGGAACAGTTTTGAGCGTTGGATAAACTCCTTCTTTTGCACTTTGTATTGAGATGGCATATTGAGATTTATTGGAAATGCAGTCTGACAATACGAGGCAACGAACGAATAGCAAAAAGTGCAGGACAGGACAGGATGGGAGCAACGATCAGTAAGCCAACCAAGATCTTCTGCACAACGAAGACACAATAAAAGCTGGTTCACATGTTCATTTTCAGTAGACTGGACTATTGTTACGGGTTTTTTACATGTCTGAATAAAAAAATCAATCCTACCGCTACAACTGCTCCAGAATGTTGCTGCTTGAGTTCTTACTTGTGCCACGAAACAGGACAGTGGCTACAGTGGCTTCCTGTGAGTCCCAAGAATGGATTCTAAAATCGTATTGATGGCCTACAAAGATCTGAATGGTTTTAGGCCACACTGTTTGGTTCCCTTTGAGACTTCTCGACCAGTTAGGTTGGCAAGGTGCAAGGTCCTTGAGTGGTACCAGATGCAGAACCAACAAAAGTGAAGCAGCATTCTGTTTCTATGCAACTCAATGGATGAGCAAACTTCCTGAATACCTTAGACCAACTCAAAATGGCGGTAGTGGTACATTTAAATCTGGCCTGAAAACCATACTGCTTTTTCATAAAGTTAAAAATATTATTTCATTTTCGCGGCGGCACGTTGGAGACTGGTTAGAGCATCTCTCTCACAGTTCTGAAGACCGGGGTTCAATCCCCGGCCCCGCCTGTGTGGAGTTTGCATGTTCTCCCCGTGCCTGCGTGGGTTTTCTCCAGGCACTCCGGTTTCCTCCCACATCCCAAAAACATGGTTCATTGAAGTCTCTAAATTGCCCCTAGGTGTCAATGTGAGTGCGAATAGTTGTTTGTTTATGTGTGTCCTGCGATTGGCTGGCAACCAGTTCAAGGTGTACCCCGCCTCCTGCCCGATGACAGCTGGGATTGGCTCCAGCACTCCCGCGACCCTTGTGAGGATAAGCGGCTCAGAAAATGGATGGATGGATGGATTTCGTTTTCGCCATCTTGCTTTTATTTTGTAATTTTCCATGGATTCCTTGTCATCTTACTTTCCATTTGATCTAGTTTGAAATTATTTCCCACCCTCTAAAACACTGGATTTTTCTTGTGGATGAATGTTGCTGTACAAATAAACTTGCCTTACCGTTATGTAGTGTTGAGTGGTTATGCAGTCCCAATCACCTCTATGAAGAATGAGTCCAAATGAGGACATTTTGGATACATTATAACATATTGCAGACTACGGGTGTCACGGTACCAAAATTCTGACGTCGATACTATTCCTGCATAAAGTACCTCGATACCGGTACTGAAACCATACCATGGCCCAAGACTAAAACATGAGTAAAAGTAGTCAAATGACAACTGACAAAACAACTTCAAATACTTTTATATTTATTTTTATTAAGTCAAACTTGTTTTGTAATAATGGAATTAGCCCATTCTTAAAATTAGCCATTTTTAAAAATAATTAGATCAATGCCTGCATTATCATGTACTGTATATTACAGGACGAATGTGTTTCTATGTATATAAAATTGTACATATTAGATCACCCTTGTTTCTTCAGTTTCTTGTTCATTACAATGCCTGGTAACACTAAAAGCATTTTACCTGAAGAATACAAAAGCTTAATTGTATTATTAAATATAATTTTGGTTATTATTTAAAAAAAAAACATGCAAATGCCAATAGCTAGATATAAGCTCTATATTCAACTCTTATGAGCTATTTTCATTGTTATTATAATACTTATTTGTCCAAATAAAGGTATCGTAGCTTGAGTTGCACATGGCATTAAGAATAAACAAGAAATTGAAGAAACAAGGGGTCTAATATTCTTTTCCATGACCATATAATTATTTCTATATTCATACATCCATTACTCATACTTAATACTGTGTATTTCAAGCTTTCAAGCTTTTTATTCCGGTTTTAGTTTGCAGTATTCTTGTATTTGACTGCATTTGATTTTCTCCCATGGCCGACTGGTTAGCACATCTGCCTCACAGTTCTAGGGAGCTCGTCGGCAGCTTTTGAAGCTGTTTCATTCTCCCAGCTCCCACGCAGTCGAGCGCACACAACTTGTCGGAAGACAGGCAGTCATTGGCTGAGTGTCGGCTTTTTGGGTACCGGCCTTTAAGACAATGTATGAATTCAGCACTGTCGCGTTAAGTTTTTTTTTTTTTTTTTTTTTTTTTTTTTTTTAGCGGTACTAAAAAATAAACCTGGTACCGTGCTCTTTTTTTACATAAAAAAAACCTCAGTACGGTACTGGTTTCGGTACTTGGTGCAACACTATTGCAGAGAGTAAACCCTTGTTTGGACTGTTTTGGTTAGTGCAACTCCTTCAAGTCATTATAGAAGTGTCACTTTAGAAATTACGAAAAACAATATAGATAACCCTGTAGATAACCCACGGCAAGTTTCTTCTGACAGTAGTAGTAATATTTTTGATATTCAGTGTTAGTTCTATTACCTAGTTTGCCGTTTCTGACTATGATCATTTTTCACATTAACTTGGACGCAGTAATAGCTCAGACTCCCTGTGATAAATTGGAAATGCCAGTCAATTTTTTTAAATTGCCAGGGCAAAAGCTAATTTGTTTGCAACAGTGATGGCTAAGGTAGTTGTTACGTGGTCAGCCTTGCATATTTCCCCACAGTAAAAGGATAAAAAAATATTGATTGTGGGGGACGTGATAGCTGACAGCAGCTACCTAGTCCTGGATAGTTTGCCCTACCAATCCCAGAGATTGCAAGACACTTACATTTGTTGAAAACAATTATTCTTCTCTTTTAAAATGATGTTTAATATGAGGCAGCCTAGTGGTAAATGCAAAATGTCTTCAGAGGAATACATTGGGTCACCATCTTGCAAGATTTGGAAAGCTGACAAACTGTTGTTTTCCTGTTTTCATTAGACTGTTACTTGTCTAACAGTCTAATGACATAGTTGAATGTGTTTTTCCTCTGCTCTCCTAGGTGGAATATCTGAATACAGTCGGTAGGAACAGCAGCACGTATTTTCCACTATGAATCGTGCCTTCAACAGGAAAAAAGGTGAGTAGACACAGCCAATTAAGTTTAAGCTGCACCAACTCATCTGGAAAGGAGTAAAGCAACAACAAAAAAAACAATGTATCAGTACCTGTGCATTTTGCTTGACATAAGTGAAACACCCATGCCCAATTGTGGGAATTGGTTGAATTATGAATTTTAACCTATATCATTGTTTAACTCTTTCATCTAAACAATTCATTCAGAATGGTTCCATGACTACCAATTGAGTCCAAACAAAAGATTTTTCAAAAAATTATCAACAGAAAAAAACTATTCATATGCGCAGCGTAGCAGCACTCGGGAAAACAAAACGGGCACTGAAGAGAAAAACATCCGGTAATAATCATGAGTAACCCTACAGGAATGTACATACGGTACACAGTTTTGAGGTGACCCTGCCCAAGGACAGACAAAGGAAAATTCGGGGGTGCATTTTGGGGAAAAACAGCTTGATGTGTTTACTACCATCTGTCCTGCATCTTGGTCTTCTGCTGTAAATCAACAGGGCAGGGGGATTTTTGAAAAATGTTGGGAAAATTGTACAGGGCCCACGTGGCCCACTAGGCTATAATGATGTTTAGTTGTCATAATTCATATGCCGATCCCCCATAGGTCTTCTACATATTGAGTTTGCAAGTAATTATTAATATGTACAGTATATGCTGGATGTACAGTATCAGTGTCATTTTGTACCAGTTGATGCCTTGTTATAGCATGCATATGTCCACATGTTTTTGTAATTATTCATAGGTTTATTAAACAATTATCAAGATCTGACAAACTTCCACGTGAAAATCTTAAGTCATGAGAAAAGTGGTTGAATAAAAAAAAAAAAAAAAGACCGTATGAAAAATTATCTCACCACAATACATTCATCAAACTCGATGGTCAATTATTGCCTGGCATGTCTTGACACACGAGAACACCTTCTGTACGTATATCTTGACTGAACAATTATCCTTAAAAGACCATAGCGTCAATTTCTAAAGAATGCACAAAAAAAGTAGGATAAAAGTTATTTGACTTGTATTTTAGTTTTTTTTTCTTCTTTTATTGTATACAGTTTTAAATCTTTTTTTAAGTTGTACCTTTTTAATGACTAAAAATGCGTTGGGTCAAATTGACTCATGAATATTTTTTTTGTACAAAAAAAATAAACATAACTGTTGGGTTAAAGAAAGTACAGTTATGTTACAAGTACAGCACTGAAAATAAACATATTTGACATTTAATCTGTATTATGTGGCTACAATTCTAAAGTAATAGAATTTGAAAGAGAAAGATCCCTGAAATTTTTTTTTAAACTCACTGACAGTTGTGACCGATAGAGTCTTGACAATAGCTGCATGCATCACTTCACTGAGACTACAATTACCGTAATTTCTCATGTATAATGTACATTTTTTCCCCCCCAAAAATTGTCAAAAGTCAATAGTGTGCATTATACATAAGTATAGGGGCAAATGGAAAAAAACCGTTCACATTTTATAAATGTATGCCGCCATCTAGTGGTTATGAAAAAGCTGTACACTTTCATTCCAAAGTGCCACCGTCACCTAGTGGTTATAAAAAAGGTGCAGCCTACACTTTCATTCCAATATAACAGGGGTACGCATGACTGCATATATGTATAGTTCTGCTCATAAGTTTACATACCCTGGCAGAATTTGTGAAATATAGTTTTTTAAATATGACTGATGACTGAACAACAACCATCATTAATTTCTTTATGGTGATGTTTTGTTGAATGATAATTCCTTTCTGAAATGTTTGACCGTTTAATTTGAATTCCATTAAACTAAAATTAAATGTGTTTCGCCTGGTCCTTTGTGTTTTCTTTCAAGAATTGTACCCATCTTACAAATTCTGCCTGGGTAATCAAACATATGAGCACAACTGTGTGTTTTCACATTTACTAAATAAAATTTGGGTTGTGTATTTCGAAATAAGAGCAAGTAAATAAAAAAAAAAAAGGATTACGTGTTCAAATAACGTGCTTAACTTCAGAATAATTATTTGAAAAAAACAAACAAAATACAGATATTACTTCATGTTTTGATCATATCGGTAGAAGCAAAATCATGCATTGTAAAAATGCTTTATACATAGGTAGAAGGGTTTTCCAGAATTTTGAGGTCAACTTTGGGGGTGCGCATAAACATGGATGCGCATTATTCATAAGAAATTACGGTCGTTCCCTAAAGCGTTCATTAGCAAGATTGAAAGATAAACTGACTGCACAATATTAGACATTGACAAGGCTGAACTCAACAGAAGACATCATTATGAATGGAAGGTTATTCAGGGAGCCGATTGTGAGGGCACAGAGGGAGTCGAGTGAGACTGGAAGAAAAAATAAATAAATAAACAGACTAGACACCAGGAAGCAGATAAAGTAAACAAAGGATCCGCACGGGAATACAATTGAAACAGCAATTTACTGTAAATGTAAAACAATCCAAACTAGACTTGGAATTTAATAACTTTTAAGTTAAAGCAGACCACAGGCTGTAACTATTTCTCAACTACATTGGTTCGAGTGTGAGATGACACTGTCCCATCGATGCATTATATCTCCTTAGTATGTCCTCGCTGTCCTGTTCTCCTGATTGCTACAGAACACTTGGGCTTTACCTGAAATTGATGTAAACAGGGGAAAAAAACATATACAGTAGAATCCTGTCCATGACCTTATTTCAGTATTTCTTCTTTTCATTTCTTTTTTTACTGTCCTGTTTGGCTGCTTAGTCATGCATATGGTGAATCTGTATGTCTTTTTGTGGTCAAACAGTGTTGCAGTCCAACAGGAGGGTTTGACATACACCTTCTGTTATAGTTTTTATTGATATAGTTATTTACTGGAAATGCAGTCAGATGCAGCCTATGCTAACATAGTAGTAAATTCATGATTACAGTTAATATTTGAATGGACATAACTCGTATACCATAAATAAACCTTTGTAATCAGTCTCTTATCGAAAGGTGGCTACATTTTATAAACTTTGAGTTCTAGACTTTCTAGAGGTTTCGTTCCGAACCCAAACACACACATAATCAATGCAAGTGGTGAATTTTATAGAAAATGTAATAGTAAAAAGGGGTTTCTACAGGATAAAACACAGACACACAAAACAAACAAGGTACAGTCGAACATGGGCGAAGGAAGGGAATTGTCACGTGAGATGAGCAGAATGGGCGTCTAGTGAATGCATATAGTTGAGGACTCCTGGTCTCATTAATATAAACCCAAATATGCACTAATCTGTACTTTAGTAGACCGCAATGTTGGATTTACGTGTCTGGAACACGTTTGAGACAGGCGAGTCAGGCTCCCGAGTGTTCAGCCTGTCCGGTACGCACCGGGAACAGGTGCATTCGACGGAAGGGAGGAAGGAAAATAGGAGGAAAAGCAGAAGGCCAACGAGTTCTCAGGCAGGACGTCTCTCAGAATCAGAATTTTTTTTTTTTAGTCGGACAGGTGTCTCTGTTTGCCAGACGTTCGGTGCAGGAGCGTTGCGTCCGCCTCCGTTTCTTGGTCGGGCTGAGACCAAAGGAAGACTTCTCCACCAAAACTCCCAAAAGCTTTTTTTCCTCTGATCCCAACTCCGACCCCTTTTATGGCCAGAGCGGGTCAAAAAGGAGGGGTTTACTGCCACTGATGTATATATACAGTCCCCTCGAAAAGTATTGGAATGGCAAGATCAATTCCTTTGTTTTTGTTGTATACTGAAGACATTTGGGTTTTGTATCAAAGAAGAAGAAGAATCACCTTTTATTGTCATGAACATGCATGCATGCACATGAAATTTGTTCTCTGCATTTAACCCATCACAGTGAACACATACACATGTTAGTGGAACACACTGGACCAGGGGGCAGCTGAAGCACCTGGCATAAGTAAAGAATTTCAGCTTTTATTTCATGGTATTTACATCTAGATGTATTAAACAACTCGGGACAGGAGCATTTGTTTGAACCCACCCACTTTTCAAGTAAGCAGAAGTATTGGAACATGTAACTGATGGGTGTTTCTAGTTGCACAGGTGTTGCCTTTTAGATTGATTGTTTAAACATTAGATAGTGCTTGTTTTTGGCTTTGGGTTTCACCTGTGAAAACTGCATTTGCTGTCAAGCAAACATGAAGACCAGAGAGCTGTCAATGGGAGAAAAGCAAACCATTTTGAAGCTGAGAGTGGAGGGAAACCCGATTAAAATAAATGCCAACACGTTGTTAGTCGGACAACTTTAGGCACCTCACACTCAAACAGAGTAAGTATTTATGGTATAAACAGAGTATATGTCACGGTAGTTAGTAAAAGTGTGTGTCGCGATCATGATAAAAGGTGATGCAGTTCATAGAATGAATGATGAACGGCATGTACAAAAAGCCACTGACATGCAACTTGAGCCATATGGTGAGTCAGCGTCGCTCATGGTGCATTTCCTAGTTGTATATCTGTGAATAAATGATTATTTTGCCATTACGAGCCTTTTCTCTGTCTTGTTTTTAAAATTTATTTATACCTTAAGGTGTCACAAAAGGAAAAAAAAATATTACCATCAAAGTCAGTGAGTGCAGTGAGATGAGAAGTTCCTATCTGTCTTATATAAGAATTCTAGACAATGTACTATGTTTTTATACAGCAGGAGGAAAAAGTATGTGCACCCTTTAGAATTTCTTAAACTTCTGCATAAATCACAGGAATTAACAGTCTGCTTTAACTAATACCACACAGTTATATTTGCCACTGATGGTGTAGTGGTACATTCGCCTGACTTTGGTGCAGGCAACGTGAGTTCAGTTCCCACTCAGTGACGGGGGGGGAATATGAGTTTGAATGGTTGTTTGTGTCTATGTGTGCCCTGCGACTGACTGGTGACCACTTCAGGGTGTAGTCCGCCTTTCGCCTGAAGTCACCTGGGATAGGCTCGACCACCCTGAACAGGATTAGCGGTATTGAGAATGGATGGATGGATGGACAGTTATATTTTTTCCCATTTTTATAGAGCTTAATGTAAACATTCACAGGACAGGGATGGAAGTGAACCTTTAGGTTTAATAACTGGGTGAACCTCCTTTGGCAGCAATATCCTCAACCAAATGTTTCCTGGAGTTCTAGATCAGATGTGAACTATGATCAGGATGCATTTTGCACCATTCCACTTTACAAAACTGTTGGTTCATTAAGATTTCTGCAATGTCTGGTCTGAATAGCTCTCTTGAGGTCATGCCACAGCATCTCAATCAGGTTGAGGTCAGGACTTTGACTGGGCCACTGCAGAACATTTATTTTCTTTTTTTCTGAAGCCGTGTCGTTGATTTGCTTCTGTGTTTTGGTTAATTGTCCTGTTGCAACAACCATCATCTTTTGAGCTTCAACTGTTGGACAGATGGCCTCAAGTTCTTCTGCAAAATATCTTGATAAACTTGTGAGTTCATTTTTCCATTGATTGCTCATAGGTGTGAATGTGAGTGCAAATGGTTGTTTGTTTATATGTGCCCTGCGATTGGCTGGCGATCAGTTCAGGGTGTACCCCGCCTCCCGCCCGAAGATAGCTGGGATAGGCTCCAGCACGGCCACGACCCTAGTGAGGATAAGCGGTACAGAAAATGGATGGATGGATGGATGATAGGAAACTGTCCAGGCCCTGAGGCGGTTAAGCACGCCCATACCATGATGCTCCCTCCACCATGCTTCACAGTTGGGATAAGGTTTTGATGTTGGTGTGATGTGCCATTTTTCCTCCACACATGGCGTTGTGTGTTCCACCCAAACAATTCAACGTTGATTTCGTCTGTCCACAGAATATTTTGTCTGTAGTGCTGTGGAAGATCCAAGTGCCTTATAGCAAACTAAAAACGTGCAGCAATGTTTTTTTCAGACACGTTTTTTTTCTCCTTGGTCTTCTCCCATGAACCCCATTCTTGTTTAATATTTTACAATTATGGCCAATATAATAATTACAAATATTTTGATCAGTATTGTAATCGAAATTATTAATCACGATTATTCACCATCTTTGGTAAAAATAGTTTTTATTGCACTACTTTTCAACAAACAATATGTAAACAGTTTTCAGTGAATGAACCTGAAAAATTAACCTTTAAATAAGAATAAATGATAAATAATAAAAAAAATAAATTCACCCAAATAATTCTATTTACCAAGGGCTAAGTGAATAAATATGCTATGACAAAGTGCAATCACGAATTGCAACTTAATGGAAGGAAATATTTAATGCATTTAATGCATAGAAGGCAATAACATTAGTCTTTTCATTTGAAAATTCCCGTCAATATCGTGAATTGTCAAGGACGGTACGTCTCCGTTGTTCTGCTTGACCATTAGTCAGTCGTGCACGGTCGCAAAGTAAAAATTTACTTGACAGTTGCGAGTTGCCTCTCTATTTACTCCTGCTGGGTTTTTTTCATTGCGGTCAGGCCAGCCAGAACTTTGAAGTCAAGGCAGCCACTACACCGATTGTTAATAGTGTCTTACCGTGACATGCCGCCTCTCCGCCAAGTGCCAACTTCAAAATAAAAACTTAATAGATTACTGCATTGGATATCAATGCCATTTAAGGCTTTTATTTTAAGTTGGCCCGGAGCACAGTGGAAGTGCTTAATGAAGCCTTAACCATGCATTTGCCCCCCGGCGTCTTGCTGACTAGGTTGCGGGCACTGCTGCATATTAAGCACTTTTTATGTGCAGCAGTGCCCGCATTTTAAATGTAAAATATTGCCGACAATCAGGCTCATTTAATCGTGGCAGCCAAAATCGCGATTAAAATTTGGTTAATTGTGTAGCCCTCATATTTTATGCATGGTAGATTTGTAAACAGAGATGTTGGCATGTGCCAGTTTATTTCTGTAAGTCTTCAGCTGTAAGTCTTCAGCTGACACTCTAGGGTTCTTTTTTTACCTGAGAATTCTGCGCTATGCTCTTGCAGTCATCTCTACATGATGGCCACACCTTGGAAGAGAAGCAACATTGCTGAACTTTCTCCATTTATAGACAATTTTTCAATTTAATTATTTTTCAATTTACAATTTACGGACTTTTAGGGATACTTTTGTAACCTTTTCCACCTTTATACAAGTTAACAATTCTTAATCGTAGTTCTTCTGAGAGGTCTTTTGAGCAAGGCACATAAGTTCATGCTTCTTGACAGGAGACAAAAAACTTATTGCTTGGACTCCAGGTTGGCTCAGGTTGGTTCACAACTGACTGATTAGCTCTTGGAGAATCCCAAACCAATAGGTTCACTTACTTTTTCCTCCCTGTCCTGTGAATGTTTGTTATTTTCACAAATAATATCAAAAGATATTGTTTGTGCAGTATTACTTTCAGCAGACTCTGTTTATTCTTGTGATTGGACATGCGAGCAACAATTTCAGATGCGCGCTGCATGATGGCAGTGAACTTCACAACAAGCAGCAGTTTGCCAGAGAGTGAACAAATCTTTAAAAAGAGGCTTCCAGGCAGCTGTTTAATGTCACTCCCTGTTACTGTCAAACTAATCATAAAACTAAGAAAATTACGTGTGTATAACAACAACATAACTTTTCCTTAAGGTTCGCTGGCTTAATGCTAACACGTAATGGGAAACACTAACAAATAGCATCTACACTATGTGGCGGTGTTACTGTATAACGCTCACAAGCATATATTCTTTATATTTTGCAAAAAACGACTATTGTTACTGAGTCACTTACAACTACTTAGAGTAGCTGCGAGAGACTCTTCTTCGTTTGTCTGCATGACTGTATTATAATACATTTTCTATTATAAGGCAGACCAGCAGGAGCCACAATGAATTAATTATGATAAACTGAACTGTTTTAATTATTTACATGCATGTTGTTACTATAAGATACAACATTATAGAGGGCTGTTTTCTGTATAAATAAACAATGACCCCAAAAATCATTTTTTTGGTGGGGGGGCTGCAGTGGATTGACGGCATTTCCATCATTTCAATGGGACGGGAGGTCACGTGACAAAGTAAACTTTTATCTCAAGGCTTCATTGTATTATTTTTGCCACTGAATACCAGACTTTACATCCAGATAAATAAAGAAGCTACACACATACTGATTTTCAACACATTCTTTATCTTCTGAACACATTGTAGAGAAAAGAATGACTCTTAAAACACACCACAGGAATATGTTTTTGAGACCGTGAGGATTATGTTAAAGAGATCCATAAGCCTTTGCTGACATAGATTGGAAAGGTGGAATAATGCTCAAATTCGGCATGTTTATTGATATGACACTTAAACCTAACCTTAATAGGTACTAATATTAACTATGTGTTGTTGTTTTTTTAATTCAGAGAAATCATGGATGCACACACCCGAAGCCCTGGCCAAGCATTACATAGCCTACAACGTGAAGGTATGTTTCAACAACTTACTTGTGTTACTGTTAGAGCAGACTAGAGCAACAATGTGGTGATAAAGACATGCCATTTTAAAGTTACATGAAACAAAGAACGAGACTTTTCCTCATATCAGGGGATGCATAGTACATTTCCTATGAGATGACCACCGTATTCAAAGGACATGTCCAGTAAACGTACTTTAACAGGTTAGTTGTATTTAAATATTTATAAATATGCTTTAAAATTAGATATACTATCTGTATTTTCCACAATTTAAAGTAGTTCCAAGGTGTCTTAATCTAAAAAATGCTTTCGTCAAAAATAATTCAATGATCAAGAATTACCAAAGTTATACTGAAATACACCAGTTTTTGAGCAGTTTTCTCTGTGGTGCAAGTGCACCATTTTACGCCATGTTCCCTTCTACTGCTGGTCCGATGCCAAGTACAGTCAGTCCCTGTACGACCAGTGTCAGAGCTTGGTCTGCATTGCTGGCAGTAAGTCGGACTCATTTCCGGTGAAGGTTGGACTCCGCCAAGGCTGCCCTTTGTCACCGATTCTGTGAATAATTTTTATGGACAGAATTTCTAGGCACAGCCAAGGCGTAGAAGGGGTCCGGTTTGGTGGCCTCGGTATTGCATCTCTGCTTTTTGCAGATGATGTGGTTCTGTTGGGTTCATCTAGCCGTGATCTCCAACTCTCACTGGAGTGGTTCTCAGCCGAGTGTGAAGCAGCTAGGATGAAAATCAGCACCTCCAAATCTGAGACCATGGTCCTCAGGAGAGGGTGGCGTGCCCTCTCCATGTCAGGGATGAGATCCTGCCCCAAGTGGAGGAGTTCAATTATCTTGGGGTCTTGTTCATGAGTGAGGGAAGAATGGAACAGGAGATGGACAGGCGGATCGGTGCAGCGTCTGCAGTGATGCGGACTTTGTGTCGGTCCGTTGTGGTGAAGAACGAGCTAAGCCGAAAGGCGAAGCTCTCTATTTACCGGCCGATCGACGTTCCTACCCTCACCTATGGTCACAAGCTGTGGTTCGTGATCGAAAGAACAAGATCCCGGATATAAGCGGCTAAAATGAGTTGTCTCTGCAGGGTGTCTGGGCTCTCTCTTAGAGATAGGGTGAGAAGCTCGGTCATCCGCGAGGGGCTCAGAGTAGAGCCACTGCTCCTCCACATTGAGAGGAGCCAGATGAGGTGGCTCAGGCATCTGATTAGGATGCCTCCTTCACGGCTCCCTGGTGAGGTGTTCCGGGCACGTCCCACCAGGAGGAGACCCCAGGGACGACCCAGGAGACACTGGAGAGACTATTTCTCCCGGCTGGCCTCGGAACACCTCGGGATCGCCCTGGAAGAGTTGGACGAAGTGGATGGGATAGGGAAGTCTGGGTGTCCCTGCTCAAGCTACTGGCCCCGCAACCCGACCTCGGATAAGCGGAAGAAAATGAATGGATGGATGGATGCATTGGGATCATAGTTTTTTTTATACATTTACAGTTTAAACTGTTGCTATAGGTCTCCATTTTGTGTGTGTGTGTGTGGGGGGGGGTCAATATTTTCCACTCCAGTCCCTAACCCCCGGCGAATACATCAATATATCATTAATTGTTTGTGGCTACAAGACTGCTATATAATATCAAAATATCAGTTCAACCGGTGTGTCTCATTTGCGCAATGATTTTAAAAGAGATCAAGTAAATTAAGTCATAAAAAACTTTCAGCTCAGAAGAGCGAATTGTGCAGAGACATTTTAGAGGATCATTACTTTAAATGGACTATCACGACGTGGAAATCGCTGCATATTTAATTTAATTTGTGCGTTAATAGCACACAATCCTCGAGCTCTTTGGCTTGAAGACACAGAGACAGGGACGGTTTGTTTTTCTGCTGGATGAGTCAGTGATGGATGATCCTCTCATCTCGGTGTTGCCCTCTGAAACGGCCTCAGTCTCTGACAGAATGCGCTGGTCAAGAGCCATCTCTTCTCCGTTTCTATTCTGGGCTTTTGTCAGCTACAAAGACATGTTTGTCATACCAATGCTGAGTGTTAACATCCTCATATGAAACCCTCCCATTTGTTTTTCTTGATTTGCGCTGTTAGTGGTCCATCCATCCATCCATTTTCTATCGCTTATCCGAGGTTGGGTCGCGGGGGCAGTAGCTTTAGCAGGGAGAGCCCATACTTCCCTCTCCCCAGCCACTTCATCCAGCTCTTCCGGGGAGATCCCGGGGCGTTCCCAGGCCAGCTGAAAGACGTAGTCTCTCCAGCGTCTCCTGGGTCATCCTCGGGGTCTCCTCCCAGTAGGACGTGCCCGGAACACCTCACCAGGGAGGCGTCCGGGAGGCATCCGAATCAGATGCCACCTCATCTGGCTCCTCTCGATGTGGAGGAGCAGCGGTTTTAGTGGTGTTTCAGTTAATAAAAGTCCTTCCAGAAATATTATCCCACTGCCCTTTTCCAGCATGGCCAATTTAATTAGATGGATATTTTAGGACGTATTTTGGTTTCTCTGGTTTTTATTACTATTTGACTTCGGAAAACCAATTATCTTTTATAGTATTGCCTCACAGGAACAGAGAATTACTGTTGGAATAAAAATAAGTAATTTAGCGTGTGGCTAGAGCATAGAGGCACTTTTATAGGGTTAAATAGGGCATGCAAGACAAAAACCCACATATAGACTGGCTTCATGCCGCATGAGTGCAGGACCATTTGTTGACAAGCCAAGCTGCAAACAAAACTCAGCCTTGGAATGATTCAAACGGTTCGTAGCAGAGACCCAAGCGATCAAAGTCTGCCGTGTTATACTTGGAGACATTTTAATTTTCCTGACCTTTTAGGGGCAATCACCTGTGTTTATGAGGTCTAGTATTAGAAGAAGCTACCTATTTAGCTCACTGATCCGCTCAAGCATTTGCTGCTCCTGCTGCACAAGCACATAGTATTTAATGGCTCCATCTGTTGGAGAATGATAGAGCTGCTGCAGAAGTTTCTCTTTGGTTTGTTTATGCCGGTCTTGTTCATGCATTGGGAAGCATGGAAGAGCCATCTGCGAGGGGTGAATTGAATTGTGAGAAGTTTTGAAAGAGGTATGCGTACGAATACAGTTAAAACTATAAAGATGAGTATAAGCAGGATCAGCTGTTTAGCTTTTATGTGCCTGCCAGGACTGTATGTGATAAAACTGAACTGTGAGGCAGCCACACTAACCACAAGATCATTGTTCTGCCGTGTGATGAATTGCCTCATATAGTGAAGGATTTATAGATTATTTGTCCTTACGTCTTCTTGTCAAAAGCAGTTTTCTGCGCACCTGATTTAGGACATACAAGGAGTGGCATCACATAAGATATATTTCAAATACAACTACAAGCTTTCCTTTCAAAGTGGTCACCAGTGTACGCAAAAAAATCACATGGCGCTAAATCAGGTGGGTAGGGAGGTTGCTCCAGCCTGGCGATGTTCTTCTCAACCAGGAATCTGTCAGATGCTCAGGGCATTTTGAGTAGGTGCGAGTTTTCCTGCCCACATCTCTCACCTATTCCTCCTTATTGAACTAAGTCAACACCACACAATCTCTTTGTAGACGTGCTGGTTGATCATCCGGCCCGTGTACATTACTAGATAAACAGTTAGTGAATTACCTCTCATAGATCATCTGTGTTGTCTTCCAGTTCCTTGGTAACACCGAGGTGGAGGCCCCAAAAGGAACAGAGGTTGTCAAGGATGCAGTGAGAAAGCTTAAGGTAAAAGGTTGACTCGGGACTCTCGCCTGAAGGAGCAAGAAAGTGTCCGTAGTGAAAGCTACGGTCAAGATTAAAAACTCAGAAGAGACAGTTGCTCGGATAAATATTAGCCCTTTAGCCACTGGCAAGGTGCCTTTGTACTATTCCTTCCAAACATGGATGATATTTAGTGACTCGATGCAGAGGGCGATAAAAGACATTATTTATCTACCGTAAAAATGTCTTTAAACTCTCAACTTGAATCGCTGAGTGATTTTAAAAGTACAGTGTACACAGTTGAGACAATAAATCAAGAACGTGTACCTACTGAGCTGCATTATTAATGGAAAAGCATACTTTAGTCTTAGCATCAGTGCCATTGTTACTGTTTAACATGATCATATCCAGACAGAAGATAAGAATGAATTTATTGTATTATCTTCCAACATTGTCATACTTTTCTTTGGACTGAAGATTATTTTGTCTTCTTTCTGAACTAGTCAGTCACCAAGTAACAAAAGCACTGCTGATACAAGTCCCAGAATGCAGTCCAATCACCGGTTCATTTCATGATTGTCATTAGTGGATAATGGAAAGCCCTAAACCAGCTGACCTGAGCACCATGCCAACAGCACATTTGACTGAGTTGTTTTCTTAACACTGCTATTTATTGCTGATGAACGAACTGATGTAACTCACCTCTTTGAAGTTTCAGAGACACATCAAGAAGTCAGAGGGACAGAAAACCCCAAAAGTCGAGCTGCAGATTTCTATTTATGGCGTGAAAATTCTAGATCCTAAGACAAAAGTAAGTGCTTAAAAGTGGACTTGTGCTTTCCATCCACTTTATTGTTGTTTTGTTTTGATGCTATTCTTCTTAGCTCTGTTATGTTCAAAGTATTGAGGAAAAAAAATCAAAACTTATTCTGCTGGTATTTCATTGCTTCTTTAAGTATAATTTTAAAAATAGAATTTTCATTGTGTTGTCATATTTCTTCATGATTCGTGCCTCATGAACATTGTTGGTAATAAATTAACACAACAGGTGGTTCAAAGTACATGCATACCGATTACATTTTACATGTTTACCGATTTTTAAAACCTGTGAGGCCCCACAAATGACAAGTAAAAATTCAAACAACTTTTTTTACCTGGTCGAACTGAGCTGAACCCAGAGTTGCCATCTTAGCGTCTGATATTTAGCACTTTTCTGACACCTTTAGTTTCTATTATTCGAAAAAGCAACTAGCAGCAAATCTAGCCACTTTCTATCGTGTTGTTGGAGATTTCTGTAGACTCTGAGAGCAGAGCAGATCATGTTCACCCTTCTGCGTCCAGACTGCAAATAAATCGCGCTGGAGCTAAGCCACCACTGGCCTGATTGAACCAAACCTGTGCGTTCAACAAAACTAATTGCAGCTCTGCTTACCTTTTTTGACACAGGTTTTTCAGACTGCTGCAAACTACAAAGAAGAAGAAAGAAATAGAATAAGCTAGGCTAACTGTTAGCGTAAGCTACTCTTCTCCATATCCAATTCATATCCACATACGAAAGGCCTGGGTCGGATTTGAAAAAAATCGGAGTGGTACTTTTCACTTTGACATGAAAAAAAATCAAATACATGTCACATTTGGACAAAAAATCAAAATTGACCTGCTGTGCGAACATCGTCGTAGGCTCTATAATGTACATGTGTACCCCGCTTTGGTAACTCAACTAATAGAATGTTGTGTTTTGTTTTTCCAGGATGTGCAGCACAACTGTCAGTTACACCGAATATCCTTCTGTGCGGATGACAAAACAGATAAAAGAATATTCACATTCATCTGCAAGGACTCCGAGTCCAACAAACACCTGTGTTATGTGTTTGACAGTGAAAAGTGTGTAAGTGCCTCAGGTTTTGCCAAGTGGATGTCTCTGCTTCATGCCCAATTGCCAGTCGACTTCGGTCGATAGTGACATTTCAGTTGAATATCACCGTGTGACATTGTAGGCTGAAGAGATCACGCTAACGATCGGCCAGGCCTTTGACTTGGCCTACAAGAAGTTCCTGGAGTCGGGAGGCAAAGATGTGGAAACCAGGAAGCAGATTGGAAGTCTGCAGAAAAGAGTATGTCATCCATCGTGGTTCTTCTTTTCGGCTTGTTTGGCGTTATTAATGAGCGTAATTGACGTTGACGTGCAACCATCACTAATTGCCCGTTAATGATGTCTCATCTGAGTGCGGGTTGCAGTGAGTGAGCTCTTTAGTTAGCTGGTTTGGCAGCTCAGCAATCATCAATTGATAAATGATGATAAAGTAAAGCACATTATGTTTCAACAGCACTTTACACTGTGTACTGCAGCCCATTTGCCATAATTTAGCAATATCTATAGTTGTTCTTTTTAAATTGATTTAAAATCATCTACTGCAGGGAATTGGGTTTGTTTATGGCAAGTCTAAAAATCTATTCTATTCAAATGGTTCTCTTTTTAGGATGTTGTTTTGGAAATGTTTACCAACTTAGATGAGATACGGCATGTTTTTTCACAATTTAAAACAGTTCCCAACTGATCGCTGACATTCTATCAAAATACACAAAGGATAAAGAATTACAAAACACTTTTAAAAAAACACTCGTTTTTGGAGGGCGATTCAGTCTCCATGAGCATCGGGGCCAGAGCCACGGCGTTGCGACAAAGCAAAGGTTATGATGGCAACTTGCCGACTTTTTCGATTTCTTGTTACTATTTTTTCAAAAAAGCAACTAGCAACAAATCTAGCCGCTATGTTATTGGAGACTCTAGACTCCCTCCACAGCAGAGAATGTTCACCCCTCCATGTACAGATTGGAAATGAATGGTGCTTATACTAAGCCACCACTGGTCAATTCACAAATGTCAAACTCAGGACCCGGGGCCAGATCCGGCCTGCCACATCATTTTATGTGGCCCGCGAAAGCAAATCATGTGCATTGACTTCATGTTTCTTGCTTGAATACCAAAATTGCAAATTGTCGTCACTTTTAATAATGTTGCAATATTCCCAAAAACATTTTGTTACCAATCTCCCTTTCAAAATATACTGAATCATTTTTTTGTGTGCTGTACATGTACTATTGGCGGCACGGTGGGCGACTGGTTAGAGCGTCAGCCTCACAGTTCTGAGGACCCGGGTTCAATCCCCGGCCCCACCTGTGTGGAGTTTGCATGTTCTCCCCGTGCCTGCGTGGGTTTTCTCCGGGCACTCCGGTTTCCTCCCACATCCCAAAAACATGCATTAATTGGAGACTCTAAATTGCCCGTAGGTGTGACTGTGAGTTCGACTGGTTGTTTGTTTGTATGTGCCCTGCGATTGGCTGGCAACCAGTTCAGGGTGTACCCCGCCTCCTGCCCGATGACAGCTGGGATAGGCTCTAGCACGCCCGCGACCCTAGTGAGGAGAAGCGGCTCAGAAAATGGATGGATGGATGGACATGTACTATCCATCCATCCAAATTTTGGGATGTGGGAGGAAACCGGAGTGCCCGGAGAAAACCCACGCAGGCACGGGGAGAACATGCAAACTCCACACAGGCGGGGCCGGGGATTGAACCCAGGTCCTCAGAACTGTGAGGCTGACGCTCTAACCAGTCGGCCACCATGCCACAGGACATGTACTATTATAAGGCAATCATACATGTATAGGGGTTCACAGTCATTCCGGCCGACAGGGGAAAAAAACTATGATGTGGCCTGTAACAAAAATGAGTTTGTCACACCTGCGAGCTAAGTGAAAAAAAATCGGTGCGTACAACACAATACAGCTCTGCTTACCTTCAGGCCCTGAGGTGACTCTAGTAATTGCTTTAAAGTGGTGGATATTCGCCCAGCCTAGCTTCTAAGTCATGGGGTCGCTTTAAATCAGTGTGGGGGCAGTTGTCATGTCAAATATATTCAGAAAATACAGAACAGACACATTTTCTGAAATAATTTTAAACTATTAAGTAAATTTCAAGTAGTGCATCAATTGCTGTTTTTCGCTATTCGCGGCAGGGCTCAGACACTCTACCCCGCAAATAGCGGGCGTTGACTGTCGTGTGTGTATTGTACTTTAGGTTTAGGTGTGTTGTGTTTTTCATGCAGATTCAAGAACTGGAAACAGAAAACTCAGAGCTAAAGAAGCAGCTTCAAGATCTCGAAGAGCAGTTGATGATCGCCCACGTGCCCCCAGTAAGGACAAAGCAATCAGTGGTTTGCTCACATTAATCGAGGCAAAATGCAAAATTCAAAAACCTTTTAAACCTGTCCAGCGATCTTTCTGCAGCACTTGACTAATAAAAGGTTCCGTCTGCCGTCTTTTTTCTCAGCCGTTATATATAAATGAAGCTAACGAAGCGTACATGCTGCAGAGGCCTTCTTCTCTTTTCTGGTGTCACGACATCAACTCTTGCCTGGAGATCTCCTCTGTCACCCTCACGCCTATGAGCTCGCCAGAGTCCAACCTGTCTATTGGCCTACTAACTCCCCCGCCTGCCAAATCCACTTTCCTTCCTCCTAAACCTCCCGAGGGATGCAGTGTCCCACGACCTCACGTAAACTCCCCCCAGTGCTTCTTGTTGTTTCACCTCAGTTGCCGTCTCTTACTTCTTATTATCTCCTGCCTTTTAACTCTGTATCTGTTACACTTCTCAATTTATTTACCAACTTACCCTTATTTATTTCCCTTTCAACAGGCAGGGAGCGTCGCCACAAAACCACAGTCAACAGACATTTTTGACATGGTTCCCTTCTCCCCTGGGACCGTGCTGGTACCCACACAAGCCAGCAATGGCTGCCCGACACCGCCAACCATACTGCCGCCAAACATAGGTGCGGAGTCCCCTCGTGGTACTTTTTCAACAGCATAAACTAAAGTTCACGTTCTAATGGGTGGTTTTACGTGTAACCTTCATGTTCTGTATGAAGGGAAAGACCTGTTTGGTGCAGAGCCATTTGATCCATTCACCTGTGGTTCAGCTGACTTCCCTCCAGATATTCAGTCTAAGCTCGATGAAATGCAGGTGAGCAGCAATTTAATATTTTTTTTCCCGGTAATTTGGTTGTATTAATGTATTAATACAGTGAACCCCTCTGCCTACTAGCAGGTCTTTGTGGAACATATCCTCAGCTATTTGTTGAAAATCTCGCCTCGTCTTCACATATTTTTTTGTTCTTTCTGTGGTGCCCTACAATGCCACAAGATGGCGCCAAAGCCCCAGCTAATAGTAATTGGGGTCAAGGAGGTATTATTGAAGCGTTACATCTCAATTGAGAGACAAAGGTTTTTTATGTTTGGGAGGAGTTTAGCCTCCACTAGGTTGTTAGTGGAAGTTACAGAGAGTCTTGGCCAAATGTGTATCTAACGCGATGCTTTTTTAATAAATCGAATAATCTTATTTTTAAGGATAATGAACTATAAGTTGAAAATGATCAACTGTTTTGGGGTCATAGTTTGTAGTATATTATATTTACAGTATAAACTATTAAAGTAGGTGTCAATAACTCACAGTTTTTCGCTATTTGCGGCAGGGCTCGCTCCCTATGCCCTGCGAATAGCGGGCGTTTGCAGTAAATTTGTTGAAGGCTTTCGGTTTCATGTTTTCATGAACTGGAAAAAAGCAAATGTTAGGACTTGAGCTTGTTTGTGAAAAGTAACATTGAAAATCAGTTGACAATAATCACCATGACAAACGTTTTTTACGAATGGCAAGGGGTTGGAAATAAAATACCAAATAAAGCTGCGAACAGTGATGATTAGGCCCTCGCACCCTATTTTCATGGCAAATTCTTGAAATGATCCTCAAACTTTGACGTCGCACTCCACCTACATTAAAGAGTTTAAAGCTAAAAAGCTTTTCATATTTGGATGGCCCATCTGTCTAAGATACGTGCTTCAGATTGGGGCTCATTTGGGCGAAGTCCACGTTGTAAGAATATGTCAAATTATGAGCCCTGAATTTTGAAATATCTGCTTCAAACCAAAATGGCCGACCTCCTTTTCAGTTCTGGACATGGGTTTTTTGTTCTTCCGGTGATGATAGACACGTCCACACGGCAAGTTTTGTGTCGATCGATGAAACTGATTTATTTATTTTTAAATAAATCTTTAACAAAGTATGAGGTCCGGAAGCTGCCTAAAATGTTTGCTTCCAACTGAAATGGCCAAATTCCTGTTCAATTTCGATATATAAGACCTTGACACTTTTTCATTCGTCCTAGGCATGTCCACCAAATTTTGTGAAACACGTTAGGGGCTAATTCCTTAGAAAAAAATTCACAGGGCGCGACTGAGTAAGTTTTGGGGGAGTGGGTTCGGGACTCTAAAATACAAACGTTCTCACTGGTATACAACCCCAATTCCAATGAAGTAGGGACGTTGTGTTAAACATAAATAAAAACAGAATACAATGATTTGCAAATCAGGTTCGACCTATATTTAATTGAATACACTACACAGACAAGATATTTGATGTTCAAACTGATAAACTTTATTGTTTTTAGCAAATAATCATTAACTCAGAATTTTATGGCTACAACACGTTCCAAAAAAGCTGGGACAGGGCCATGTTTGCCACTGTTTCACATCACCTTTTCTTTTAACAACATTCAATAAACGTTTGGGAACTGAGTCCATGAAAAAGATGTTTCTCCAAAACCTATATGTACCTTTCAGCATTAATGGTGTGTAAGTTACCCATGCCATTGGCACTAACACAGCCCCATACCATCACAGATGCTGGCTTTTGAACTTTGCGTCCATAAGACTCAGAATGGTTCTTTTCCTCTGGCCCGGAGGACACGACGTCCACAATTTCCAAAAACAAATTGAAAAGTGGACTCGTCGGACCACAGAACACTTTTCCACTTTGCATCAGTCCATCTTAGATGAGCTCGGGCCCAGAGAAGCCGGCGGCGTTTCTGGGCGTTGTTGATAAATGGCTTTTGCTTTGCATAGTAGAGTTTCAAGCTGCACTTACTGATGTAGCGCCGAACTGTATTTACTGACATTGGTTTTCTGAAGTGTTCCTGAGCCCATGTGGTGATATCCTTTACACATAGATGTCGGTTTTTAATGCAGTGCCGCCTGAGTGATCGAAGGTCACGGGCATTCAATCTTGGTTTTCGGTATTGCCGCTTACATGCAGTGATTTCTCAAGATTCTCTGAACCTTTTGATGATATTATGGACCGTAGATGATGAAATCCCTAAATTCCTTGCAATTGTACATTGAGAAACATTGTCCTTAAACTGTTCAACAATTTTCTCACACATGTGTTTACAAAGAGGTGAACCTCGCCCCATCTTTGCTTGTGAATGACTGAGCAATTCAGGGAAGCTCCTTTTATACCCAATCATGGCACCCACCTGTTCCCAATTGGCCTGTTCACCTTTGGGATGTTCCAAACAGGTGTTTGATGAGCATTGCTAAAATTTCTTCCACCTGTCCCAGTTTTTTTGGAACGTATTGCAGCCATAAAATTCTAAGTTAATGAATATTTGCTAAAAACGATCAAGTTTATCAGTTTGAACATTAAATATCTAGTCTTAGTAGTGTATTCAATTAAATATAGATTGAAAATGATTTGCGAATCATTGTATTCTCTTTTTATTTATCTTTAACATAACATCCCAACTTCATTGGAATTGGGGTTGTACATACGCTCGTCAAAATAGGTGAGTTTTCGGGCATGTTTGACCTGCAAAATGGTGTCTCATTTGTCGGAAAAAAATAATAAACACAGAAATTCCACGACTAAAAGCAGAAAGATTTTCACCACCATCAACAAGATTGCAGGGTAGCAAAAGCACATAAAATCAGCACACAATTCACATCCAGTATTTGCAGCATGCCTGCGACCCTAGTGAGGATAAGGAGTGTAGAAAATGGATGGATGGACCAAATTGGACCTTTTTCAAAGCCCCCCACTGCTGGTTTGTTGATTCGCTGTCGTTAGTGAAGGGCAACAACCAACATCTGGCTACTGATAGGCCAGCACTCTTGTCCAATCCCAGCAATCACACACACCAACAGCCACTCCTTCCCAAGCTGAAAGCATGAAACTTGGTTTGCCTTTGCTGCATTGCTTTTATGCTGACTATATCCACAAGGTGGCAATATTTAATACTTTTCTTTTCAGGAAGCCATTTCCTTTGAACAATTTTTTTTTTTCCTAATTCTTTGCAACATTTTTACAGTTTTACGACTTTGACAACATTTATCTTTGTCCTCTCCACTTGCAGCGTCAAAGATGGTTTGTACTTTTCTCTTTCTGCCTTTATGCTACGCATATGTGTTGCACTTTTTTGTATGAGACGCATGACTGCTGCACTTATATGACTGTTGCAGTTTAATGCAGGGGTTCTCAAACTTGTTGGGTACAGGAACACTTTACATTGGACTTTTTTTTCTTTTTCTATCCTAACACTAATAGAAAATAACTACCATGCCTAGCGCTATACAGTATGTTATAGGAATTATTATTATTATTATCATTAGTTTTTTAATTTTTTTTTAAGTTTCATATTTCTTAGCGTGACGTCATAAAGTTATGATAACAAATTCAGGGATGTCAGATTTGTGTGATGATACATCATAATCATATCAAAGCTTTTAATTAGCCCAAAGCTAAGGCACGGAGGTGTAATTGGTTTATCATGTTTATTTTATTGGTGTGCTGGCCCCTATATATAGTATAGGTATGCACTTTTTTAAAATGATATGACATAATAATTAAACAGTTTCTCATTCAAATAGCACTGTAAAATGTAAACATTTTTGACTGGTATTTTTTTGTTTGAGAACCACTGATTTAATGTATCGTTACTAGTCCATGACATTCTGTCTGTGGGATAGTGATGAAGGGTAATCAGATGGGCCTTTTCCATTGTACCGGTTCTACCCCAAACCAGCCTCGCCCCACCCCGTGTGGTCGCTTTCCCATTACACTTTTTCGAGGCCGAGCGTTGACAATAGCACCGCTTTTCAGAAGCTCCTCCGACCTGGTTCTAAAACGCAGGCCGAGGAGGGCCGTGATGTAACTGTCATCTGATTGGCCGACAGATGTAGGCGTGATTAGGTGACTGTTTTCATGAGTGGCTGATTTGTCCGCCACTGGTTTTGCCGCAATTCCATCTTAACGTCACCACAGATAAATTTTCCCTCATGGGGAAAACACATTTCTGGGTTTAGCGAGCCGCGCCACAGCGCCGTGCCGCATCAAGCCATATAAATAGTATATAAAGCATCAAGTATTGTTTTTTACATCAATACTTAGCTATATTCATAATGTATAATTTACCTATGGATGAAAATAGCAAAGCTTGTGACCAGAATGTTCGTAAACGGAACCGGCGAGCCTCCTTTCAAATACCCACACACTCACATTTATTCTCACCGACACCCTCTCTCTTTAGCAATCTGCTTCTTCATTACCTATTAATCTATGTTCTATGGTTTAAGGAATGTGATAAAATACAACATACTGAATACACAGCATCAAACGCTGATGCAGGCTCGCCAGGCATCCACTTGTGAATCGCTCATGTGCGGGGGTGCGTTGACAACTCTACACGATGGTCCGTTCCGGTCGGGTTCGACCACTTCGCGCAGTGTACGGCAGGCTTAAAGCAGCTTTTTTTCTGTCGTCAACTGAGGAGATGCGGGCATTTTTGAATAACAGAGAGGAGGATATTTTGCGAGGCGGGTTCTACGCTCCCATTCAATCACTTCAACGTAATCGGCGCACGATTTGGCGACTGACCGCAAACCTCGCTATTTAATCCACATTTACATTATAAATTTGAAATATTGTCAAGTATTGTTCTTCAAACCACAACACGTATATTTTTATATGCTGTATTTGCATGTCATGGCGGCGGTGGCGGCCCAGTCTGCTCGCTCGCTCCAAACCCTGAAAGGCACTTCCAGCAGTGTGTGACAGCTTACGTTTACGAAGTCATCGTCCACGAATTGGGCCCAAACACAGCACAATTCTGGTTCTGAAAGGCTTAGGGATTTCTCCCAAAATACATTTAAGCCATTTTTCCTGAACTCCTCTGAGTCTGGATGGTGATGCAAAGATTTTCACATGATGCAACCTTCAGTTTTCCTGAGATGAGTGGGTGTGTAGCAACCATGAATTGGAATGGTACTTGAATATAAATTGTATATAAGCAACAACCGTGATTTGGTATTCATTAATTCGCATTGCATTAAATCGACAAACCATATAGATGTCAAACTTAAATCAGGTCACAGTCTCATTTTGACCTATATTATGCATAAAACAGTAGAAGAAAATGGCTTTGATGGAAGGGGACCTTCACGTATTCCAACATTACGTTTTGGAAGTTAACTATTTAACCCTCCAAATCGACCCATGTTAATTAAAAAAATAATAATAAAAAATTGTATTTAAGAAAATCTACTGGGCTTTTTAAAATATTTTAATTGTATTGACCCGGCTGTCGCACACAGGGCCAACAGGGGGCGGACATTGCTTTTTTTCTCGTTAACCGTGCAGTGGGTCAAATTGACCAATGAACATTATTACTATTTCTGAAAACAAACATAACAGGAGGATTGATTACTTATGCAAAAACAGTATTTTTTGTCCAGTTGATGCATGATGTTTTCTTTAGTTTAAATGCATGATTAAGTATTAAAGATGTTTTTCACCTCATTCCTATTTAGTTTCAATCCCATTTGCACCAATGCAAACATTCTGTAATTTCAGTTACACAATCATTGTCCAATGTGTGTTCCAGGAGGGGTTCAAAATGGGACTAACCCTAGAGGGCGCTGTTTTCTCTCTGGACCCGCTAGATGGCCGCTGCTGATTGCCCGCAGAGATGTTTTTCATCGTCCTCTTCTGTAAAATCATTTTTCCCGATTTTTGTACGAGTGTCAATATCCACTACATGGTCGAGTTGGGATGTCACCATCACCCCCCCCCCCCCCCACACACACACACACCCCATCTTGAGGTTTCTATATAAATTTGCATTTAGATGGTTTTGTTTTGTCTAATATTTGCAGGTCAGAACCATTACAGAAAGACATATTTTTGTAAAAACTAGAAGGGATGGTTTTGAGAACATTTGCTTGCACAGTGCGTGAGAGCTGTATATAGGTAATTATGTCCAATGGTACACTCACTTTGCAGTCATTTAAGCCGTCCGTGTATGCCAAATTCAAGCGGGCTATGAAATGCATAGAATGTGTATTGTTAACCTACTTATAACATCACATATTTGACTTATTATAAAAATACACTTATTGTTAAAATCCTTTATTTACAATTTCACATTAATTTGATTTGGGTTTATTGTCTTTCTTGCACCGTAAGGCACTTTTTGGATGGGGAGGGACCTACTGTATGTAATGTCGATACCCAATACAATTTTCCATTATTTTTACTTTTGATTTCTTTGTTTAATACCGTCACACTTATTAAAATAAAATGTTACTGTTGAAAAAAAAAACGACCTACTCTTTACGTTAAATTGGACCACCATTTATTATTATTAGTATGTTTGTTTTGTTTTTAATTGGCCTAAATTCTGTTATTATTGTGTTGGCCTTATTTTTTCCTTACAAATATTTTTCTAAAACATTTTTTTGTGTTGTATTTTTTATGTTTTTGTTATTATTATTATCTTGGGTAGGGGTGGGAGGATTAGATTAGATCAGATCACATTGACCCATAGGAAAATCCAGATGAAAATTGGGGTTATTTTCTTTACATTTTCATATTATATATTTCTTTCCAGTTGTGCATTCCATTGTATTATTATTGTTATCATGATTATGATGATGATTATTAAGAGTATTATTATAATTATATTGATAAATAAATTTAAGGTGGGTAACATTAATCTGTTGACATTGCCGGTAAGAAACAAAGAGTCCCCACTAGTCATAACTACAGAACTAACATTTTGCCAACAATCACCTGCCTATTGCAATGCATTCAGAATAATAAATCCTGAAGTCTGCTTGGATATTTTGGAAGCGGTCTACATTAATGCATTTAAAATTCTGTATAACTATGAAGTAAACATGACGTCACATATGCTTGCCTTCATCACTACGCATTTGTGACTAACAGGCTTCTGTTGTCATCTCAAACAAGAACAGGCAGAGCGAATGAGTTGCAATGTTTATTTCAAAGGATGAAACTCAAACGCATCCAGTGTGGGGAAAAAAATGTCCTCCTTTCTCCTCTTATGCCTCTGGGATTTGTCAGGCAGTCAAGCCTAACATATGTTTAAAAAAAAAAAACTATAATAAATATACTCGGAATAAGCACCAGATGATCACAATAGAATGATTTAACCCCCCTGTTAGGTTAAGGAAAGCAATAATCTGCCTGGGTCAATTTGACCCGGGGCATGTTTATTATTCAAGTGGCCGAAACAAAAAATTATTACCAGTAAACATAGTTTATCTTATTAACTCCATTACTCACCATTTTAAACAGTATTTATCATTGATTACACTTATTAAGACACTACACTTACTGCTAAAAAATTACTTTAAAATGGGTCAATTTGACCCGAAACATAACCGGAGGGTTAAAGGCACATACAACAGCTCAAGTTACAAAGAGGACATATTATTGTACTAAATACATGTCTTATCAATACAGTTTGTCAATTTGTGTGCAAAAACACAAAATTAAGAAAACATAAACCTTGCTATTCCTTAATTAACATGACAAGAGTTTGGGGGATTAACAAGCATTTTGTTTAATTTGTTGCATAGCAGGAGATACAAAGCAAATAAGCACTCAGAGCCACCTTTCTATTTATATAAAAAAAAAACTGGTAAATGATTTCTATATAATATATTAACCAAGGATACTGAAAAGGGAGGATTGACATGCATAAAAAACGGAATAATCTGTGCTACCTTTTACTGTTCAATATTGCAAAAATTAGAATTAAAAAAGAACAAAGTTACAAAGCACCACACATGATTCACACTGACGTCATCGTCATCTCTCCGTGGTAAGATGGAAAGACCTTTATTGGCACCCACAACCCCAGCTGTACACTGCAATAGCTTGGAGTAGTTCATGTCATGCTACTTTACAAAACAGCACCTGTGAAAGAACATTTACATGTTGCGTCATATATGTATGGATGTCAGTCTCAATGACGAGGTAGCTAATTTGGCAATTGGGACTTTTGGGGAAGGATCAGAGTAGTCCACGCTGACTCTAAATGAACGGATACAAAATAATAGGTTCATTCTAAATGTCTTATTAAGCACGTAGGAATTTTAAAAACAAGAGTTTAGGGTGGGTGGTGAAAATGGACTTTTAATGGCTTTTAACAAACAGTTTGGTCTCTGTTTGCCTGCCCACTTAACAAGTGTGAATTTACAACAATCAAGTCAACCTTTTGTGAGCTCCCTATTTCTTAAAATGTGTCAGTGAGCAAGCCGTTCTAAATTTACATAGTACCGCCCCCACATTGAGTTTTTCCGTCCATGACTTGGCAGCTTGGCTGGGCAAAGATCCGGCACTTCCAAGCCACAGCCAAACACGGAGTTTTGTTGGAGGAACAGATAAGCATTAGCTAAAAGCATTAGCCTCTGATAAGGGCACATACTTGACTGGTAGGTGAAGTTGCCGAGGGTGGTGGGTATTTGTGTTTGGCGATGCATGAATATTCCACACTAATCAACACGTGCATGAAGTGCTGCCTCCGTGAGTGAAAAAGCTTTTCCTGTGTTTACGGACGCTTACTTTTTCCCCAAACCCTGGGCTCCGCTTCTGTAAATAGAAGTCCCCGAGCTCTGCCCCAGCATGACAAAAGCCGTACCCCACATTGGTTCCGCAATTTGTCATGAGACAGGAGCGCCCCCTCAAAACACACTAGGTTCCGGGAGGCTTAAAGTGTGTTGGCTGTAATTCTTGATCCTTGGGGTATTTTGATGAAAGCATACCTGGGAACTTCATATTATGTCTCCTTGAGGTGGGTCCACTGCATATAAACTCTATGGTCTAATACACAAGGTAAACATTTCTAATTCATAGATCTTTATTTGGACATTTACGTTTAAGTGTAAGAAAATCTGGGAACTTTGGACCTCTGAGTTAGAAAGTCAAGACATACATTGTAAAACAAAAAGGAATGATTCGGACATTACCAATTCTTAACTAAAATTTTAAACATTCTTCGTCTAACTTACAAATCTTTGGATGTGTTCTGAGTTGAAAGGCACAATAAATATCTTGCCACAGGGCCAGAAAAGTCCTCAGTACTCGTATGTACAACGTGGCTGATCTGGGTCAGCTGTCAGTTCAATAGTCTCAGGATGTGCATATACCCGCTGACATTTATTTATTTATTTATTTATTTCCCTTTTATAAGAAGCACACTGGCCCAATATCGATACCGAACTCTTGATTTGGGCCGCCAATGTCCACGGGGGCAATATCCACAATGGGAAGTCTGGCAGTTTTCTGTGTCCTGTACTCAAACACTGTCTTGCCCCAGTTGCCATTTGCTTGCTGTAAAAAAAAAAGACATGGAAAATGTCAGTATTTGGAGCGTTGTTTAATGCTTGACATGTACATTTCTTATTTATATTGGGATCTTTTTTCGAGTAAGGGTTAGTGCAACACACTCAAAAACCATGGAAAATATTTTGAACACATAGAAGACACACTTTCTAAATACACTGGTACATTTTGCAACATAAGAAAAATTGCTGTTATTTCAAAGATGTCAGGGTGTAACAACTTTTATAAATTAGTGTAACTACAAAATAGTAGACAGAGGGGATGTGTTTCTACTAATTTCACATAAGAGTAGGCTATGCTTTTTATATTATATGTTATCAGTTTTGGAACATCCCTGACTGAATTAATACAGTTTATTGTTTTAATCACTGTTACTTAATATCAAGCTCTGCAATGTTTTATATTTTCTAAGATATTTTTTAAATAGTTTAATGCATTTTTGTTTTTTTGCATATCCCCATCTATTCGTTGCAAAACATCAATGCACATTTTGGTGCTCTTCTTGTAATGCCCTAAGATGCCACATGATGGTGCCATAACTCTGGCTAATAGGAAAGCTGCATTCAACAATTTAAAAAAAAATATATGGTGTTTTTTGGAATGATGTTGAGCAATACCTAACGTTAATTAGAAACTCAGCTAACAAAAAAGCTATAACAACAATATGTGGAACAAATATAAATGTTTAAAATAATGTACGTCGAGTGTTTTCCCCTTATGTTAGTTTATATTAATAGTATTGTATACTGTTCTCCATATACTTTATACTGTTCTCTGTTTACTGTGCATAACCAATTTATCAATAAAGATTTTTGAAAAGGCGGAACGCTGAGCTACTGGTTAGCACATCTGCCTCACAGTTCTGAGGACCGCGGTTCAAATCCCAGCCCCGCCTGTGTGGAGTTTGCATGTTCTCCCCGTACATGTGTGGGTTTTCTCCGGGTACTCCGATTTTCTCCCACATCCCAAAAACATGAGACTCTAAATTGCCCGTAGGTGTGAATGTGAGTGTGAATGGTTGTTTGTTTATATGTGCCCTGCGATTGGCTGGCGACCAATTCAGGGTGTACCCCGCCTCTCGCCCGAAAATAGCTGGGATAGGCTCCAGCACGCATGTTTGAATTTGAAGAAGGAGCTGGGTTTAGCCTGGCTTGTTAGGTGAAGTAATGGAGAGTCTTCCACACGTGCTTGCGCTTTACATGTGTTTTTTTTTCAAAATTGAATCACCTGTAAGTCATTTATTTTTAAGGGTAATGTAAGTTACGTTTAAAAGGAAATTACAGCGTTTTGGGATCATAGTTTGTGATATATTTACAGTTTAATCTAGTAATATAGCAATTATAAACATTTGGGGGCTTCAATAACTCACATTTTTTCATTAAACGTAGAAGGGCTTTTGCAAATAAAGCCCTTTTTTCCTAATACAATATCGAGATTGATGCCGGATGTCCGATTAGGAAACTTACGGTGCAGGAGTCTTCCACCACGGTGTATCTGAAGCGGTTGTTTCCCTCTGCTTTGAGCTCCAGGTCATTGGAGGCTTTGAGCAGCACGGCCTTCTTTAAGTTGCCTGTCTTCTGGTCCTTGTAGCCCACAGAGTTCTTGCAGTGGTAGGTGATGGACTGAGACGCTTCTTTGGACAGAAGGCGAATGAAGGTCATCTGGACTCTGAGGGCATTTGCCAACTGGTCTTTGTTGCCATAAGTGAACTGCAAACATACGCCACAACAAAAGAAATCAATGCAGTCCTACAGATTTACATTTTGGTTAAAGGGGACATTTTGTGGAAAACAGATTTTTTAATAGCTCATTTACAAATAATTTGGTCTACCATTCATTGATGTATTACACAACCACGTAAAACTTTTAGTTAGCTACCTGTTTCTGAAAATGTGTATCAAGTGTTGTCTCCAGTAATGTGTTCATTGTCTTTAAGAGCGCTCGCTTATTTCTGCAAGTAGAAGCCAATCGCCAAGTCACAACGCCCTATCTCCACCCGTGGTCATCATATTAGCAAAAGCTGTATGAGCTGCTGGCACAGCAGTATATGGGGAAGGGTAAACAGTCCCTCACTTGCATGAGATGGGCCTCCCACTCAAAACAGGCTAATTTCCGTAACACAAAATCCTTGAGGTACTTTGACAAAAGCATTCCTCATACACGTTATTAAGACACCTGGGGCCTCATGTACAAAGACTTGCGTGATTTTCCTCCTAAAACATGGCGTACGCTATAATCCAAAAAACGTCATACGCACAAAAATATTCAGATGTATGAAACTCTGCGTACTCATGAATCTAAACACATTTCCTTCGTACATTCCAATCAACGTGGAAATGAGCGCACATGTTGGAGTAGCCGACTCCTCCCTATCCACGCCCATATTTAAATATGCAAATCATATTTAAATGAACCCTGCACCTGAGATGCCGATCTCTGCATGATCAGAAAAAAAGGAAAATGAGCAAGAAGTGGTCAGACATTAAGGTGGATGTGAAGTGGGGGACAGCTGCCCACCGCCACAGTGTGGCCAAAAAATGGCGGAAAAACCTCACCCCGTTCGAGGAGAGAATCGCTGCGATCATGGGTGACGCTGCTCTCTCAGGGGTGATGGGAGGACATGTGGCTGACTATGATCACCCCACAAGGTTAATATGTATTTTTTAGAACTCATAACAAATGTGTTCATACAGTAACCTACACTCAGCCCTGTGAGATAAAGGTTCATGCGTAAATGTATGTGTGGTCTTTGTAATAAATCTTTTGAATTCAAATAGAAGCACATCTGCATATCAAAGATGATATCAAAAACTTTGACTCCTTTTTGATTACTCAATTTATTATTTTAATACACAGGAGAGGACACGCACACTGACAAAAAAATCATGTTTTTTTTTAGGAGAAGATGGGTAAATTTTGTCAATTTAAACCCATTTTAATCATGTGCAACCGATGCACATGTTCAAACGAAGTAAATTCAAAGGACTCTTTTTTTCAGTGCATGTGCTGGAGTCACGAAGCGATTGTGAGGGCAATAGGCGGCATAAATGATCGCCTCGGTCAATTAATAGGTGTCCTCACAAATATCAGTGGTTCATTAAATACACTCGTTAACAAATGAATTCTCAGTCCTTGCCTCAATTGATTTGTTGAAATCAAATGTTGCCGGGCATGAATTGTTCATCAGTGCTAATTATTTATGTGTCTCTGGTGTGCAGATTTATGAGAACAGTTTCCCAGCATCACCTCTAAGTGTCACCAAAGCACCAAAAGCTGCAGAAACGTGCGTACGCCAGCCATGCAGTTGGCGTGAGGCACCGCACATTTCCACGGTCATGTCACTCTTGATACATCTGAACTTTGCCATGAAAAAGAACGGACGCCACATTTTTGTGCGTATGCACCTTTTGTACATGAGGCCCCAGGGAACTTTTATTTATTGTGAAAAAAATGTGCCACCTTTTAAACTGTAAGCACTCACATGTGTTCCTCTGTTGATGTCAGCTCCAAACCAAACAGGTTTGTTCTTGGAAGAGCTCCACCAGTTTTTACGAGGTAGGCTGGATGGGTTGGCAGAGATGCAGGTCTCCCCTGTCTCCAAGTTACAGTATACTTTGATGGCGTCCTCTGCACTGCCTTGGTTGGGGTCCACCCAGAATTCACCTACATGATGAAGGGAAATGAATGGTAACATAAGTCACATTGTATGACAGTTTTAGTCCATTCACTTTCAGACAACCACTGATTTGAAACATTATTATTATTATTAGGAAATCAGAGTCAGCTTAGGTTGCCTTTTCAGGCTTCTGATTGGCTCGAGAGCCGACAAATGAATTGTTTTAGCCTCGAACTTAACCTCAGTTATTTTGGGAAAAGTAGAATATTTTTTTTCCACCCACCGCTCTTCTTCAAGGGGTAGCATCTCTTGAGGTCATCACAGGTCCTGGCAGGGTGCTTCCTGCTGCCATCTGGGCTCTTCATGCTGTCAATCTGGCTGGTGAGGGCTTTCAGGGTGGCCTGCACGCCGGGATCCACCGGTAGGACGGTGGAGGAGTTGGTGTTCGGTAGAGCCTCATCCTCACTGAACTCTGGCGGAGGAGGGGGGGCATCTTCGTAGTCGTGAAGGCCTCCAAACAGATCATCCATAGCTGCCACGGGAGGTCCAGGTGGTCCAGGAAGGCCTGGGGGTCCAGTTTCTCCTGGAGGGCCCTGTGTATCAAAGAATAATAATGCTATTTTTATTTTGTTATCTTTGTTTGATTGAATAAATCATAAAAGATGTGCAAAAAAACTGAACTACTGACATTGCCCACCAAACATATGTTGCAAAGATGTTCAGTAATTTAAGTCTGAGGTTTTACTTTTATTAGTTCCTCCCAACTCACAACACCAAATGTTACCAGGGCAACCTCTCTATCGTGATTGTTTAATGAGATAATACCTCTGGTCCAATTTCTCCTGTGATTCCACGGGTTCCTGGAGGTCCCATCGGCCCAGGTTGTCCTATGTATCCTTCTTTTCCATGGGGCCCGATGGGACCAGGTGGCCCCTAAAATATCATTGAAACACAGATGGGTTATCTTTTAGTGCTAAAATATATAGAAACTCGGAAACCAATAGTACCATAGGCCTACTAGCAAATAAAAAAAGAACTGAGAGGAAGTGTCGCATTTACCCTTGCACCGTTTGGTCCAATAATTCCAGAAGCTCCCTGTTCACCTGTTGTACCCTAGAGGGAGAAAATTCTATTTTTTTGTCTTACTTCAACATTTTTAAGTTACAAATCTCAAATAGACACATCACATCAAATTTGAAGAAGTAACAGTACAGAAAATGTGGTCCTTCTGTTTGAAAATATTTTTTCTGAATAGAATACCATACAGTATGTATTTACTCTGGGTTGAATGTGATCACTGTGATGCACTATGACTTACAGGAGGTCCAGGAAGACCCTGCAAACCAGTAAATCCACGATGACCCTTCTGCCCTCTCTCTCCGTGATCACCCAAATCACCCTTATCTCCCCGTGGTCCTTGGGGTCCCTGCAATGCAAGTTTACTGCAAGTTATGCCTGATTGAGAACAGCAATGCTATTGTGGTTCTCGTATTCAACTACTAAAGTGTGTCTTCTAACATCTACTGTATCTCAAGTCAGGTAGAGACTCACCAGCAGCCCTCTCTTTCCAGCTGATCCGGGAGGACCAACAGGTCCTCTTGAGCCCTGCAAAATAAAGAAAAGGGCCTCAGGGGCTGAATGTGTCTGCCAACACCTCCACCCCTATTTTTTAACACCAAAGTGTAGTGTTGAATTCTTTCAAGCTCCAACATGTCCACAGAATGAAATTATCTCGCCTTTATAAATATGTCAGGCTCAATACAGCGCACACTTCCATCATGGTGAACTCCACGAGGAAAAGACAAATTGATACTCAAACTACAGTAGTGAAACAAGTTACACATTGTATGAGAAAGCTCAACATACAGCATGTCCTCGTTTTCCGGCTTCTCCAGCTACACCAACAGGACCTGGGGGGCCGGGAAGTCCCTGAGGACCAGCCAAACCCTCTGGACCATGATCGCCTCTGTCTCCCTGGAAAAGTATCAACAATTAGTTTCTTGTAACATTAAAACCACTGACAAATTCCATTGTCTTTTGCTCTTACCCGTTGTCCAAGAACACCTTCTTTGCCTGGTGGACCATCAGAGCCGGCAGGGCCCTGAAGAGCAAAGAAAAACGTTAGGGCACTAGAAGAACACTTGGAGTGAAGCAAAATGACAGCCACAGACATTTAAAAATTACTAACATCAGGACCAGGATCACCACGTGGCCCATTGGCTCCTGGAACACCAACTGGTCCTGGAGGGCCTTTATCTCCAGTTGATCCAGGGGATCCCTGTTTTCCTGGTGGACCCTAAAAGAAAAAAGGGCTATTAGAAAGTGTTGCATGCATTGGCCAATTTAGATGTTTAAGGTTAATGTATGGAACAATTAGAACTAAAAATGATACTGACTGCTGGCCCTGGGAGACCTGGCATTCCCCGTTCTCCTCGCAGACCTGGAAGACCCACAATGCCTCTCTGGCCTGTAGTTCCAGCTGGGCCTGGAGGACCATCAGGACCCTAAAACAGAGTTCCCAAAACCAATATTTAGTACTGAGAAACTTCAATGTTATCTGATTAAGGTCGTTGTGTGCTTTAACTGGACACTGAGTATCTGAATGTTTATTATATTCTGATCTCAAAATAATTTTAAAACAGCTATACAGCAGTCATATTTTAATTCAAATTCTAAAGAAAAACAATCCTGGGTGACGTGAACTTTATGGCATAAATGTTAAGTTAGTCTCCATCGTAATGTAATACAATCAAGAGTATTTTCTTAACAAAAGAGTCACTACAACCGTAGGGCCATCTTCTCCAGAATCTCCCTTGTCTCCTGGGCTTCCCGAAGGTCCTGGTGGTCCTCGCTCTCCTTGTCTTCCATTTGCTCCATAGTCACCACGAAGACCGGCAGGGCCCTCTTTTCCAGGAGCTCCTAGTGGTCCAGGTTCACCAACTGGACCCTGAGGGGATCAGTCGCGGTCATGAAGGGGATCAAGATTGCATTGTCAGATTGTCTCTACATTGTATTTATGTTTTGGTGCGTTACACCAGGTTTGAATTTACAGTTGTCCGCAATTTAAACATTTTATCATGGTCTGTGTGTCCTTATTTGGAAATCGCATCATATGAGCTATACTCCCTCCCCTGAAGCAGACAACCATGAATTTCTGACATGTATTCATTCCAGATTGATCCAGGGTGACGAGGGTGTCTGGAATATTTTTCATGGACCACAATACTTACAGTTGGACCTGGTGGGCCAACTCTTCCTGCAGATCCAGGGAAACCAGTGGGCCCCTGGGAACAAAATATGGCATGAAATGATGCTTCGATGTGTAATTGGGTAATTTTTAATAATTTAGTTTTAAGGGAAAGCCTCCCTTTGCTCACTGATGGCTTTATTGTCTCTCAAAAATGACCTGATCAAAACATTTGTGAAATGTGAATGTGAAATCCCCATACCGGTGCACCCTGTGTTCCTCTTCCGCCTTTTAGTCCAGCAACACCTATGGGCCCCTGTAAAGAGAATATTATTTATTTCTTATGCAGGACAGAAAGGCGTCTGATTAACATTTAGAAAAGCTGTTGCAACACGTTTTTCAAATAATCAATTCATTATTACAACGTACAGGAGGACCGTGAGCACCAGCTAAGCCTTGAGGTCCTGGGGAACCAGCATCTCCTTTCTGGCCAGGCTCTCCAGTCTCTCCTTTTACTCCAGGTTGGCCATCAGGGCCCTGTGATAGAATAGTAGACAAGCCACCACCACTATTGTGAATCACTGCAAAGCATTGATTTATCAATCAGAGATATGCCTTTGTGTTCAGGATGTAATGAATGAGGACTTACAGGTGGTCCAGCAAAACCAACCGCACCGATTGGGCCAGGGTCGCCTCTTGCTCCCTGCAGATGAGGATCAATTAGTCATCCAGAGTCCTCTGAGTAACAAGAATGGTGTATCCATACACAATTAAAACACTGGACAGATATACTCACAGGCACCCCTCTAGAACCTAGAGGTCCAGCTGGTCCTTTAGGTCCAGGTTCTCCCTGAAACATGTCAGAGATTTATTTAAATTGCTCTTGATACATTGTTGTTTGAAAAGCAGTGTTATGTTCTAAAAAACACTACCTTTTCACCACTGGGTCCTGCAGGTCCTAACGGGCCGACAGGTCCAGGTGCTCCCTGAAAACACAGGAAAAACACAGACATTTAGGTTTATCATTGTCAGTTCAGTTGTTAAACTCGGTTGGAATAATGTCATGGTTTAGGCTTGCATAGCTTCTTCTGGGATGGGCTCTAAATTGTTTTTGTTTTACATGCTAAACAGGAGACAAAATGGAGTAACCTCCCTTCTTTTTAAGCATGTGATTAGATACAGATGTAAATGCATGGAAATTAAAGCTGAAATGGTGATCTAATATTCATTCATCTCATATCATTCATATTCAAACGTTTTCTGTCTACAACAAAAATAAAATTAGCTTAACATTTACAATACTTTTGAAGATGAGTTGTACCTTTTACAAACTTAACTTCCCTTTTCTTGCTTGTGCTGAAACTAGTTAGCTTGAGATAAACTATAATTGCTCACCCTTGCGCCGTCATTTCCAGGTGTACCTTCGGATCCTTTCTCGCCAATGGCACCCTGTACAAAAGACACCACAAGATTCGGTTTGTCAATGTGTTACACTCAAATCAGAATACAACTGAGTCTAACTTTAGGCTTGAACACTTTTAATTAACAACATTACAATAAGTTTGAGTCATTTGATGTAAATATTAGGTGTAACATGCAAAATAACAACAATTGTACTGAAATGTAAAAGAACTAAAAAAAACTTACTCTATCACCTTTCGGCCCAGAGGGGCCAGAGATGCCCCTTTCTCCTGGCATTCCCTGAAGACCTGGAGGACCCACATCACCAAGGGCACCAGGAGGACCAGGACTACCCTTCAGGGACAAGCAGAGATTGTCACTCATTAGTGAAATTAAACATAGTGTATTAGGTACTATGTTAAATTTGGGGAGACAGCAGGAATAACAAACTGCAACTAAGCAAGTGAACTTCCACATGGGGATACATGTGGGTTAGTCTGTGGGTTGATGATGGTCTTTCCCCATGACTCGTTCTACTGATTAATTAATGTCAGCAAAACAGCTGACTCGTACTACCCCAAAAATCCGACTCGTTTCAAGTCATCTTCAAACACCTATTAGTAAAAGCTGACATAAATTTTGTTCAAGTTTAGGTTGACTGTGTTTATGTAATTCTCCCTCTTTGCTAAAAGGCAGATGGCAATGCATCAATTGGAAACCTATCGACATTCATTCAAGACGAAATAGGTCCTTAGCTAATTTAGCGGCTCCAATTGACCAAAGTAATACACTTGTCAACTATTTTATCAGTCACGCAGCACTACCGCAAAAGTGCCTTTTCAGCAATTTCACATTGCATTTGGACAGTGCTACTGTAAGGTACCTTAGGTCCATCAGGACCAGGTGCTCCAGGGATTCCTTTGGGTCCCTGCAGACCAATTGGACCCAGCTCGCCTCTCTCCCCTGGAATTCCACGCTCACCCTGTTGAAAAAAGTCCCAATAGTTGTTGTATTCATAGTCTACTACAGAGCTTCATAGTTCAGAAAAGTGCATTCCACCTACCCTAGGTCCAATTTGACCAACAGCACCGAGCTCTCCCGGAATGCCCTGAATGAAAAAGATCATGTGCGCTCAAAACAAAATACTTTATCGCGCAAACTATTTGATCATTTGAAGTTACCACTAACAAGATAGGATAGGGAATGGGGTTGCATCAATTTACAACTTTTATCATACTCACTAGGTCACCCGGTTTCCCGGATTCTCCAGGAGGACCTTGATTTCCTGGTAAACCCTGATAAAACAAGAGATGCATCAATACCTGATCTATTCTGAATAATATATCATCTGACACATAGCTCTGTCATAAACCTATTTGATGCAATTAAATGTGATAAGTTGGTGAAAATAATGACACACCTGGAATCCATTTACACCTGGAGGACCCTGTTCTCCTCTGTCACCTGCAACACCCTGTTGATGGAATTAGTCCTTAAGTCAATTATGATAATGGTGGAGGGGGAAAAAAACCACAATAATTATAGATAGTAAAGGTGATAGCTCTTACGGATGGACCAGGTGGGCCAGCTGGGCCAACCTCTCCATCTTTTCCAGGGGGACCCTAAAAGACAAAAAGACAAATTCCAATCCTGCAAACATCTAGTTGATAAAAGATGCAATATGCCCTATCATTCCAGGTTGCTCACCCTTTGACCAGCTACTCCTGCAGATCCTTGTTCACCTGTCTTTCCCGGGTCACCCTTTTCAAAGCAAGACATTTGGAATTAGAGACCAACATGTAGGTGAAACAGGCTGTTGCAAAGTGGAACTTACATTAAATCCCTTGGGTCCAGGTATTCCCATTGTTCCTGCAGGCCCTCGATTGCCAATGGAGCCTGCTGGGCCCGGACGACCATCTTCACCAGGCGCACCCTAAACGCAAAGCTATACATTGACTCAACCCAATCTTTGTGTGTGTGTGTGTGTGTGTGTGTGTGTGTGTGTGCGTGCGTGGGTGCGTGTGTGAGTGTGTGTAGACATGCCAACAGGGCTATAGCACATTGACCTACCAGTGGCCCTGGCTTTCCCTCTGCCCCCTGGACTCCAGGAGTACCAGTAAGACCCTTTGGAGAGCAGATTTAAAGATTAGCAATAGAAACATTTGAGACAGAAGCCTATGAACTCATGGAGACTGTCGCTAAAAAGTTGAATGTCAAAGTTGTCAGTGTTACCCTTGCACCTGGTAGACCAGGTTCTCCTGTACGGCCTGGGTCTCCTAAGGAACCTTTTGGTCCTGATGGGCCTGATGTTCCACGATCTCCTTGAGAACCCTTCAGAGACAAACACAATAGCATTTATATTTTATACTTTGCAAATACACAATGCGGCATCTAATCACGTGTACAAATGTGAATCAAGTATCTTGTATTGTACCTATAATACGAAATAATTACTAACTCTACCTTCGGTCCAGGAAGCCCATCAGCACCAGGGAATCCTCGATTCCCCGGGGAACCCTGAAAACAGAGCCAAAATTACGTTATTTTTTGCTATTTAATGATTACATTTCCAGAAATGTTATGTCAGATACAAGTACCTCTAACTAGCATTGCTTAGACGGTGGTCAAAATTCAACAAGTTCTTCACATTGGCAACACTATGATTCAAATGCTGTTTGTACTATTTCCACAGTTTACCATTTGAGCTTTAAACCACAGTGTATTTTTCTTTTTTAGGTCATTGACCATGTGGTGAGGTATTTATCCATGAGTGACAGTACAGGTCTCTAAAATACAGACTTCTAAATGTTGAAGGTTATGGATGGAGAAAGAAGGATGACTCACTCTCTCACCAACAGGACCAAGGGGACCAACAGTTCCGGAATCTCCCCGAGGTCCCCGCTTCCCTTCCTCACCCTGAGGTCCAATCACTCCCTGGGATCCATGGGGACCCTAAAAATGGGACACATGAGGGAAAATGACTGACAGACTGCAAGAATATAAAATGTTCTTACTTCTGTGTCATTGTACATGTATAAACAAGTACAATGTATATTATTATCTTACAACTTCTCCTTTGGGTCCAGCCTCTCCCTTAAATCCTGGTACACCAACATCTCCCTTTAACAAAAACAGAATATCGATTAAAAAGCTGTCACTGGCAACAATTGCTTAAATGCAAAATCCAAATTTATGGAACCAACATACCAGTTGTCCTTTGATGCCAGGCTGGCCGGTGCTTCCCTGAGGTCCCGGAGGGCCGGAGGGTCCAAGATGCCCACCTGGGCCTTGTGGACCAAGGTTTCCCTGTAGTAAATCAGACTTGTAATCCAAATGTATTCATATTTTTTAATTTCAAAAGTGTTGTTTTACATACCACTGGTCCTTTTACTCCTGGGCCGCCATCTGTACCCAAGGGTCCCTTTGGATGCAAACACAACCATTAGAGCAGCATGTAATGCTGGAAAAGTATAGTGGCAACATTGCATATGCATGGCTTTATAACTAACTAAATAAAAGGAGCTTTCATACAAAGTCATCCTGTGGTGTGAATCAGGAATGTTACATGGAAAAAAAAGTACCCTTAGGCCAACTGGTCCAGGTCTTCCCAGATGACCGGTCTCTCCTCTTTGTCCCTGAGGACCCTCTGGACCCCGAACACCTGTAGGGCCTGGTTGTCCCTGTGATACACAATTACAGATTAAATCAGGGATGTAGAAATCAAAATTAGTAAATCATTTATTAAAAAAAAAAATCATGATTCGGTTTTCCTTGCGCATGTGATTGGAGGGACAATTTTACTATACTTGCCTTCATGCCTGGTGTTCCCGGATATCCAGGAGGGCCACTGAGACCCAGGGGACCCTGGAAACCAACAAAAATCACGAACCCCCTTAAATGCAATCTTTTAGGCAGTGTGATCAGTCATACTAATAAAAAGAAACCCCCACTGTCAAAGCTTGTGTTTTATATCAACTTCTTCAATGTATTATAATATGATGTTTTAGTCCTAGTGTTTGTAAATTCAAATGGGTGAATATTTTATACTTACCATTGGCCCTGGTTTTCCAAGGTTACCAGGTAGACCACGCTTCCCCTAAGAGCAAAAAATAAATAAATAAAAAATCCCTTAGAATCATGCTATTCCTTTGGCCTCATACTCCATACCACCTGCTGGTCTGGAGTTATCATGATTTTAAAAATGTTCCTTGTAATGATTTGTTGCATACCGCTGTACCACCAGGTCCAGATCGGCCCCTTTCTCCAGGCATCCCAGCAGGACCCTGTGAACACAGAACATGACTCGTTATAGCCATCCTCCAAACCAAATACAGACTTTCAAAGATGGTGGAGAAAGTTAGTTGCATAAAATGTGAACAGGAATATCCAACAAATAACAAATATCGCTGCACCTTATTATTCATTTTAATAGAAATGTTCATCTTGGAATTACAAATTACAATTCCCTGAGGTTCTCAGGGCATCGACTCGAACACAACCGCACTGTTCTGGTGGTATTAGAAGACCAGATAACTCGTACAGTCCCGTTGCAATCGATCTAATGCCCTGAGAATACAATGGCTTGGCTGAATGAGAATATTTCCACATAATTCCTTGAGGTATTGCACTAAGAAATATATTAATTTGAGGACTATATTGATGGTTTATTCATCTTCATATTAACATACTGTTCCTAAACAAAAGCACCAACTGGAAGTGACCTTGTCTTTGCTCCAAAAAGATCAATATTTAGAAACCTGTATGTTTTTAGAAAAAATTTAGGAAAAAAAACTTTTTTTTTTTTAAAATACAGAAACAGAAATAGTTTTAACTATACTCAGTAGAATATAAGTGTCATGAGTATATTGATTATTCAAGAATTGGAGAAAATACTGACCATTGGTCCAGGTCCTCCCATTGGACCAGGTGGGCCCGTGGCACCCTGAGGAAGCATGTCAGAAACATTTAATATGTTTATTATATTATATTATAGGATCACAATTGAACATGACGCTTTAAAGCCTGTTGCTACTATGGCTAAAGTGCCATTAAATCATTATTATTATTATTATTATTATGGATTAGACTCGTCCTCTAAAACCCCATTCACTATTCGTATTGACTATTCACTATTCTGCTGCTGTCGCCGTCCATCTAGCTGCTGGCTCCTTTTTGGATTTGGTTGTGGTGCTTCCATGAATATCTGTACAGCTCCTTGGAGCTAGGCTAGTGGATGGCTCCTTCCGTGGAGACCTGTTTTTTTTTTTTTAAACTTTATAAACAAAACAAAAGCTAAAAATTGGGAAATATTTTTTATTTTTTGAAGTAAATGCGCCATGGTAGCATTGCAGCTCTTCTCAGAATAAAGTAGTATGTTATTCTTTAATCCGTTGTGATTCAAATCCAAAAATTCTGATTCAGATTTTGTTTTTTTGGGGAACTCGAATGCCAATTCAAGTCACCACCAATTCATGCATACTCCTAATTGTTATTATTTTTGCCATTAAATTATTAACCAACCCAGTGTCATTTTACCTTGGATCCAACGGCTCCATACTCTCCTTTTTGCCCAAGTGGTCCTCCATGCCCCTATAAATATTATGATATCTAGTCTTAGTTGTCATACATGCAGAAAAAAAATATTCCAAAATACTGACTTGTATGTTTCATATGTTCATAATTAGTGAAAACACATTCACTTACTCTGTGACCTTTTAGGCCAGGAGGCCCTGGTGTACCTGGAAATCCTCTTGCTCCCTAAAATATGTATCAGTATTGTCTGTTATTGATAGAAGGGATACTTTAACAACACAGAAGAGTGTCACGACACAGGAAAAATGATCTTACCTGTGACCCCGTGAACCCAGCTTCTCCCGTATTTCCTGGCTTGCCTGATTCACCCTATGTGAGGACATAATAGTTAAGTAACTACTGAAAACACTGCCACAGTTTTCAGTGAGATATTTCACGGGCCAAAGTGTAGACTTGACGTACGTCGTCTCCTGGTTTCCCTGGAGTACCCTCAGGTCCTCTTTGCCCAGCCGGACCCTAAAAATACACAATTTAATTCTTAACATCTGGCAAATGTGGATCTCCTCATATAAAATGGAAAGGATGTTCTACCATATGTCCTGGATCGCCAACATCTCCTGGAGATCCTTGTGGTCCAGCTTGACCCTTATAGAAGCAAGAGAAACAATGTTTCATGAAAACTACAAGCAGTGATGAACAGGCCCTTGTGTTGTCTTTTTTCATATAATCCTGGAAATGATCATCAAGCTTTAAACTATGTTAATGAGTACACAACTTAACATTGCCTGTCTGTCTACAATAAACAGTATGTGGTTTTGATTGTGCTTCATCTGAGTGAATTCCACAGTAGCAGTTTGTCAAAGTACAAGCTCGGAATTTGCTGAAATGGCGGCAAACCAGCGGCACGGTGGCCGACTGGTTAGAGCGTCAGCCTCACAGTTCTGAGGACCCGGGTTCAATCCCCGGCCCCGCCTGTGTGGAGTTTGCATGTTCTCCCCGTGCCTGCGTGGGTTTTCTCCGGGCACTCCGGTTTCCTCCCACATCCCAAAAACATGCCTGAATTGGAGACTCTAAATTGCCCGTAGGCATGACTGTGAGTGCAAATGGTTGTTTGTTCCTATGTGCCCTGCGATTGGCTGGCAACCAGTTCAGGGTGTACCCCGCCTCCTGCCCGATGACAGCTGGGATAGGCTCCAGCACGCCCGCGACCCTGGTGAGGAGAAGCGGCTCGGAAAATGGATGGATGGATGGATGGCGGCAAACCAAAATGACCAACTTCCTGGTTATTTACAAGCATGGGTTTTATTACTTTTTCATGTGCCCTCTTATGACAGACATGTCCACCAAATTGTTGTCAATTAGTGAAACTGGTATCGGGGGCTATTTTTTGTAACTTTCCAGGGGGCTTCATTGAGTTTTTGAGGTGTTGTGTCCGAGACTCCTAAAATACATAAATGTTCACCAGGATACATAGTCTTGCAACAATTAGTGGATCTTTGGGCATGGTCAGGCACCAAAAAGGCAATCTATTTGTCAGAATATTGGACTTACAGGCGAACCAGTTGGCCCAGGAGGTCCTCTTGCTCCAGATTCACCCTAAAACAAACAATACAATATATATAACAATATAAATAACAATATGCATTTCATGGAGGCAGGTATAGTGCAACAATAAGTTTCATATGAAAAGCTTTTCCATTTTAATAACAAGCCAAAATGTTTTTCTGACATCTTACCCTTGAGCCACTTAACATGCCTTGCGGTGCATTTTTTCCTTCCAACACTCCAGCCATCTGCGCCCCAAGGCCCTGCAGTTGAAGAACACAATTAGTGTAGGAAAATGTCTTTAATTAGAGGTTGATTAACTAGGATGGCAGCAAGGTAAGCCAAAATTATTATGGAAGTGTTCCCTTTTTTAGTTTATGCATGGATGTGAAGCCTCCTGTGAAGTTATTTGCTCTCTGTATGAGTCAACTGTTGGTAGTGGTTCCGACTTACTCCTGGGTGCGTCGGGTGTCCTGGTGGTCCAGATTCACCAGGCTGACCTGGAACTCCAGGCTCTCCGTCGTAACCTGGAGAGCCTCGCAGGCCCTAGAAGCAAAATAAAGATTGTATTCACACATTTTTAAGTTGTGTAATATTTATTTTTTTCCCAGTCTGCGATTAGCTGATGACCAGTCCTGGGTATACCCCGCCTCCCTCCAGAAGTCAACTGGGACTGGTTCCAGGTTGCCCATGACCTTAATGAGGACACGTGCTGTACAAAATGGATGGGTAGAGTTTCCTGTTTTGGAATTAACTAAGTAATTGATGTTCACTGATGGTGTAATTGTTCATTCCCCTAACCTGGATAAAGGGTAGAAAATAGGTGGGTTAAACTTACGGGTCTTCCTTTGTTTCCTCTGGGTCCTCTTTCTCCTGGTGAACCAGGTGGTCCCTATGAAAACCAAAGATGTAAAAATAAGAAAGGTGACGATGAAGTTTGAACGGAAGACACACATTGCATGTTACAGTATGTGTTAAATACAGTGATCATCTGTGGCCTATCGCCAGGTAACTGGCTACAAGAACCACTTAGAGGCTCACCATTGGTCCAGGACGACCTCGAATACCAGTCACCTGCAGCAGATACATTTGGTTAGATATACATAACCTTTTCAATTTGGGTCTAATGATGTTTGAACCACTGAACGAAGACCGTACTCACAATTGGGACATCACCAGGCTCTCCTTTCTGGCCCTGAAGTCACAGACAGATAGATGAGACCTTGACCAAACTGAATCAAACTAAATAAACTGAATCAAACTAAATATGTGCTATAACTAGTATAAATACTCTTGCCTACCTTATAGATTCTGCCCCCACCTACAAATAAACATACATTGTTAGTTTTCCATTAATGCATTGTTGGTGTAGATATGGTGTTTAAAAGCTAAACCAGTTTGGCGCAGCAATTTTCAAATGGGAGTACGTTCTAAACAGACCAAAACTAACCAAAAAGTGATTGTGAGCCATTGGAGTCACTTGTTTACAAAATAGTCTACTGCTGTTTTAACATGAAATTAGTTGTTTACTTCATATTTATGTTGCAGGTCAAATTGGCCGCCTTAACATGCATTTTTTTATACAGATAAAACAAATTAAAAAAAAAAACATCGGTAAATCTGCTTTTTGTTATTATATTTTGTTTGTATATTTAAGTATAGAGTGGGTCACATTGACTCATGAACATTGTTGGTAAAAAACAAACACAACAGGTGGTGCCACAGAACAAAAAAAATAGATTTTACATATATATAAAGATCCATTATTTCCTGTGGGAATGTAATTGCTCACCATAAGTGCCCCCGCCGCCGCCGCCGCCGCCTCCGCCTCCGCCTCCGCCAGTCGAGGTTTCGCTCTGACAAATCGGGCAGCACTCTCCCTCGGGGATGAACATCTTCTCACAGTTGGTCAGCTCTTCGCACTGGATATTGTCACAGAGGACCTGACCGTTATCGCAGACGCAGATTCGGCACGGCTCCGGTTTCCAGATGTCCCTGTTCGGGTACACTTGGCCATCTGCTGTGCAGCTGCCATCGTCTCCTAGGAACACAGGAAAGGTGCATGACGCTCATTGTTTTTAAGCCATCATGACAGAAGAGGATTGTGCCCTTCGAAAATCTTCGTAATGCACCACATACACTGATGATTGACACTAATTAAAGGCAGTTTATTGATGAAGTGCTGCCTCCATGGGTGAAAATATCTGGCTTTCTCTGCTCCTTCCCTGCTCACCTTTCTCTTCAGCTGTTTGAGAACAACGAGCTGCTCATTTAGTCGCAACAGTAACTCAGAACCATCCGCCAAAAACTGAATAATTTCAAGAAGAGGGTAACAAGTTGATGTTCAGTGTGCTATAAATATTCATCCTTTGTGAATCTTGACCAAATAATATCAGAGAGTTTTAATCAAGACACTTGGGAATTGTTTTAAAGTGTGAAAAAAAAATCTTTAAATCAGACCCAAATTAAAAAAAATAAATAAATAAAGATTGCTTCAGTTCTATGCTCTCTGTTGGGCATTGAGGTTTTGCCACTCAAGTATAGACAAGTAAAGACTGCAACTACTTAGCTACTGTGTTTTACAATCAGATCCAGCCATTTTAGCCTCAATGAGACAGAATTTGGATGAAAAAATATATTGCTGAGGTTTCTGTTTTAATTGGTACTATTTTGAATCCTTGTACTTTCACTCTGTATGCTATACTATCCCAAATAGTATGAAAGTGCAGTAAAAAAAAAAGAAAAAGAGATGAGTAGATTTTACTGCTTATACACACATAAAATAGACTAAAGCCTCCTGCTATGCCACAAACATAACCCAAAAAAAAGTTCTGGAAAATGTGATACTTTGTTTCAGCATAATCTCCAGCTGTTAGACATGACATCATTTCCTCCCGAGGCTTCGTCTCTGAACTGAATTAATTGAAGTGCACAAAAGAAAACCTGCTGAAGCGTTCAGGAGTTCACAACTTAACATCATTGTCTGAAAAGAAAAAGCACATATTTGTATTTCCAACAAAAGTTAATATGAATGTATTTTCCCCCACCATATTTCTCTTGGTAATGTACGTTTCCATAGACAAGGTTCGTTATAAAGCACACACACACACACAGACACACACAAACACTAACTCAGGTAAACATGACAGAGTCCCTTGATGACAATGATTGTTGTCCCCTTGCAAAATGTCTGGTCACATTTTGGACAAACAGCCAAGTTAAAAAAAAAAAAAAGTAGTTGTAATACAACTGTTTTTGTTGACTAAGAACTCGTCTTATCACAATGTGGAACCTTTTGCCTGTTTATTTCTTCCCTCTTAAACAGCAGGGGGCAGCTCTGGGCCTAAACTGCAGGTAAATCAGGTCAGACTACCACAACCATACACAGAGAAACAAGTAACATTTGGTATAACAAATACAAATATGTATAACAAATACAAATATGGGGTGGAACAAATCTTCTTGGGAAGGGATCAAACAAAGCTAATGTGAATGCAAATGGTATTCTAGCTCCACGTGCCTTAACATGATAAGAACATAATGCAATGCCATTACAGCACAGGCTGTAATTGCACATGTATATATCAAACTGAAAAACCACTCTTGGATTTGTTGTTGTTGGCTATACAACTTTGAACAAGATGTAAACATATGTTTCCTTACATTTTCCCTTTACTTAAAGGAGACATATAATGGAAAAGTGACTTTCTAATTGCCTGTATACAAACTGTCATCAACTATCAAGTGTAAAATTCAACAACCATGTAAATCTTTTGTTGGGGGTTGGGATGGGCGTGTACCGATACCAGGTATCAGTATTCGGCCTTATTTCAAGGTATCGGGTGCTCATGAACAGGGATGTTCGATACCACTTTTTTTTCAGACCGATACCAGTACAAGTACTCACTCTTGAGTGCTCACCAATACCGATACCACGAGTACTTTTGATACATATAATTTCAATTAACACAATGGTATCGGTGAGTCGGTATCGGTGAGTACTCAAGAGTGACTACTCATACTGGTATCGGTGTGAAACAAAGTGATATCGAGCATCCCGAGTTGTGGGCGTAGTCGTGCTTGTGCCAGCTGCATGTGCCACATACACAGTTCTGCACACTGATTAAAGTGTATTGTATGAAGCGCTGCACCCATGAGTGAAAATTGTTACATTGTATTTACTGGGTGCTTACTCCCCCTCTCCATTCCCCCCTGCCCCTGCCTGGACTTCATTCCACAAGTCATTTAACCAGGCTTCTACTTTATTCTAGGGTTGAAATAACATAATAAAATAACACATACATACGTATAACATATACATAAAATATATTTACAGTCCAGTATAAAAACAATACATAACAGCAGACAATCACTGGTCATTGATATTTAATATTGGAGAGAGGAATTATTATAATTTTTTTTTTAACAAAAAGGTGAAACTGTTACTGTAAAGCTCTTTAGATCAAATTAAAATGTACAAAACAAACAAACAAAGTAAATAAACATTGCTAATCCGATATTTACATATATTCCTAATAACAAAAATTGAATCTAAATGTGCTCATGTCATCCAAAAACTATCAACATTCTGACCTATTCTTACTGTTATAGGTCAAATTGACCCAACTAGAATAGTGGGTAAATAAGTGTCAGGAACAACAAATATTGAATAAAATGGTAACGAATTTAATAAGATGCTTATTGGGATTTTTTTGTTGTTTCTGACAGTTTCATAATTCATTATAATTGTTTCTACGAAGTGAATGGAGCAGGAGGATTTTAAAACCTCCCATCAGACTATAGCTTGCCTCTGATTATGTTTTGACATTCAAAATGAAAACCAGTTCTCCGAGGAATGCAGAAGTTATTTTTATCCATTGAGGCCAGACAGATTTTCTCTGTCAATTCCACTTAGTTTGTTTGTTGCCATTAGCCTTGATTTTAAATGCCGAGATATTCCCACAGATAATGCCACGAATACCTTTTATATGACTTGATTTTAACCATGCTTTTTATAGCGGGTCAAATTGACTCACTTAAGTTTCAAAATCAAGGAAAAGATTAAAAAAATATAAAAAATAATAAATTGGGATACCATTTCTGCTGTTGGCCTTTTTTTCTTTTCCTTTAATTATACACGCTATCTTTTATTGTAAATATATTTTCAAAGACAACATGCAGCGGGTCACATTGACCCATGAGCATTTTCAGTATACCAAAGAAACAAGCATAACAGGAGGGTAATATTTTTTTTTATAATGCTTCTTTACATTATCCCCCAAACAACAGGTTTGTGTCTTCTGTGCAATCTAATACTGTCCGGTATGAAAAATCTCATAATCATCTTCACTGCCATCATATTAAAACCTCATGGAAGTAGATGTCTAACCGCATTGTTGGAAAGCGATTTTTCCTGTTGGGTCCTGAGAGATTCTCACTATTCCAGAACGTTTAACATTTAATGGAAGAGTTGCGTGGTTTTCGGTGGGGTCTCAAAAACCCGACCGCAAGTCTGGAGGAGAGAGACATTCACATTTCCCCCCTCCGAGCTGGTCCCACACTTTTCCGTAAATGTATGAAGCGCAGCTTACTAATGACAAAGATGAAAACCCATCCTCCTTCCCATCTGTCAGCGTGATGTGGATTTTCCACCAGTCAGTTTACAGAGAAGCCATTTTCCTCTCTGGGTTGAACAAAACATGGAGTCTGGAGCATTTCAGTCTGACTCTGGTGTCTTTCTGCTATTTAAAGAGAAAATGAAGAGATCGACATGTTCAAGGCCATACATCAAGAAGGAAACCTCACTTTGAAAAGACTGTTATTACATTACCAAAACTATGATGTACAGCCAGATGAGCCCTATTAAATATTCATAGTAATTGTGTGACATCAAACACTTGGGAAAGCATCTTAGCCAAACAATGAGCAACTAAATCATTTATTATTATCATTTGCATTAAATAATAGAAAAGAGAATGCCACGCATAGACCATAAATCAACAAATAGGCCGTTATTAAGTTAACGCTCCTGTTATGTTATGGGTCAGATTTACCCATTTGAACATCGAGAAAAAAATTGATTAAAACATATTCTATTTATTTAAAAATATTCTGCATTATGTTATTTTGTTGAATTGTTTGATGGTCATATTGAACTGCCAACTGTCCTTTCTGCCCTCAGTAAGATGGAAAGTGTGCTGCATTGTGTCGGGATCAGGTACAATATTCAATTCGAATGACATGTCTGGCTGCTTTCAGAGTATGTTTTCATGTCATTACAAAGCTCCACTGCAAAGTACCATCCCATCCATTTTGTAGAATTTGGCTGAACATACTGTAGAAGATTGGAATTCACTGCAGTCATATATGCGCATGCTTAAACACTGGCCCCTTGAGCCTCCTTTTACATAGCAAAACCTTCAAAAATGATCTGTAAATTTTGACGCCATGCTCCGTCCACATTAGACGGCATAGAATAAAAAGCTTGTGCACCCATCTGTCTTGGAACTGCTTCCGATTGGGACACCTTTGGGTGAATTCACAAAAGTACGCAACCTGGAAAATAACCAAACTCGCCCCAAATGATTGCTTGCTTCAAACCAAAACAGCCGACTTCCTGTTCAATTATGAGCGTGAGTTCTTGAGACTTTTTCGTGGGCAAATTTTTTTTTCTTCTAACTTTCCAGGGGGTGGTTACTAAGTACATTTTGGGGGTGTTTTGTTTGGGACCCTCATGTTTGGACACAAAGATTGACAGACACATGCAACAATAGGTTCAAATATAGTTGCATATGTACATGCAGTAATTAATGTGACAATAGGATGGTACATTCAAGTTTGTATGATACCTAATTTTAGAGATACAATAATACACAAAATGTATGTATGGTGACTATTAGACTTTACACTGATCTGATCGGCCTGATTGGTATCGGCCGATAATTCGCATTTTATGCTGATCGTCTTTTACGATCACTGGGTTTTATCTTGTCAACTCAAACGCGACCGGATACACTCGTTGCTATGGCCACGACAACAACAATCGATCGGGTCGTGTGTATTATAAGAACAAAATGGGGAAAAAACGTGGACTTTAATTCAAGGCTTGCTTGAGGTATGTTCACATACTTTTAATACGATACGGCTTGCAAGCAGCCAACAAAACGCAATGTAGCATAGCAAGCTAGTGCTAGCACTAACGGTTGTCCCGGCGTTCTGTCGAATCATGCTCTAAAGTTTCGGTGTGTGTGAAGTAATTTAATTACAATAAAGTAATTTAATGACAGTAAGTTATCACCCATTTTTTTTGTCATGTTGTAATGTTGGTTTGACCTGACTGATTAGAATACATGACCTGACAAGATATTTTTGAAGATACGCAGTATACAGTACACAAGTATATACAGTAAATGAACAAGTCATTAAAATAGACACATTGCCATCTTGTGATAGGATCGCTGATCGGTTATCGCTTTTTTGAAACTCGCTGATTGGTGATCAGTGATCGGCCCCAAAAATCCTGATCGTGTAAAGCCTAGTGGATATACACTTAAAATGCATAAAATTGGTTGCTTATACAATATGTTATTTGTATACTATAGTTATTTCACATTATAGCATTATCCTTCTTGTTATTTTTTTTTTCTTTAGAACAGCAATAATTTTTCCAGGTCGATCTGAGCCTACCGAAAAGTGTAAAAAATGTAAAAAAATCCCAACAAGCAATGTCTCCATCACGAACCACAGTCTGATTTCTTCTTCTGACTAAGTTTCCCTGACAAACACGATGAAAAGTGTAAGGAGATCACCGTGATTCAAATGACTTACAGCTGTTGCTGGGTGGCTTCACACCAGCTGCTCCTTCCTGCTCTAAAACTCTAGGTGTCATGGCCACACAGAAATCTTTTCTCTCGCAAGGACCTTTACTGCAACCAATGAATGGTTCTCTGATGGGCTGCTCCATAAAAGCTTTCACTCCAGACAAGACCACTTATCCAAAGCCTGAGCTTCAAAGGGTCAAAACGAGCTCATCGCAAACACAACAATTGATGTAATTCGGTGCCTTCATTGCTTTTGTTTTAAAGCAAAAAAGCTTCCGTCTGTTTAGGTTTATAACGCATTTAGGATTTGCTGCATTACTGTGTGTTGATGGGGCTTAAAAATGAGGGGACTGCTCGAGTTTGAACACGCTCTTCTACTTGGCTTCTCCAAACAAAAGCACAGAGTCTGAAGAAAGGGGAGGAGCTGTACAGGCTCAGTCCAGGAAAGTCGAAATGGTGGACTGCTTACATGTCTGGGCTTCTCCACACACAGCACCCCACCCCCTCACTCCCTCACACACACTCAACATTTCAACTGCATATATTCACCAATGGCAAATCGTCATCTGATTTGCTAAATTACATCTCACTTCTAAATTTATGAGAATTTGTCTATAAACAGGCGGCACAGACTGGTTAGAGTGTCAGCCTCACAGTTCTGGGGACCCGGGTTCAATCCCTGGCCCCGCCTGTGTGGAGTTTGCATGTTCTCCTTGTGCCTGCGTGGGTTTTCTCCTGGCACTCCGGTTTCCTCCCACATCCCAAAAACATGCATGAATTGGAGACTCTAAATTGCACGGAGGCGTGAATGTGAGTGCGAATGGTTGTTTGTTTGTATGTGCCCTGCAATTGGCTGGCAACCAGTTCGGGGTGTACCCCGCCTCCTGCCCGATGATAGCTGGGATAGGCTCGAGCACGCCCGCGACCCTAGTGAGGAGAAGCGGCTCAGCAAATGGATGGATGGATGTCTATAAACATTTTAAAACAGCACCTTAAAGAGCATAATTGAGCCAACAAAATGTAAATTTTAAACAGGTCAGCATGAACTCCTATGCATCCATCTCTTTTCTATAGCACTTATCCTCATCAAGGTCTCTGGTGAGCTGGAGCATACCCCATCAAACACTGGGCAAGAGGTGGCATGTTAATGTTTATGAAATAGTAATCAGATTATAGCTACTTTTTTATATCATCATGCGTGACTACATTGAATATAGAACTCACTTTAAGATTGCTAAAGTAAGATTTTACTTCAGCTGAGGCAATTGGAGACAATCGCCACTAGCTTGCAGGTCAATGAGGAAGGTCAACAAACAGGACACATCATTCAATGACGGTGCACGTCTTAAGTTTATACCACGTTCAGCCTTTGTTTAACAAACGAATAATAAAACACACTATTCAGGAATAAAAGTCACACAATGAAACAGCTGTACATTACAAAACAAAGGCGAAATACTCGTCCTCACGTATGCGCCAAGTCGCGTTTTCAACACATAGACAACTGATGTGTTCAAGCACTCAGTCAACAATGGAAGGAAGGGGAGAGGCTGACACTTTCAAGCTGGAACTATATTGAGTTTGTGTCAACAAAATATTGACGTTCTTTGTTCACTCTATGCTGTCGACAAAGTGTTATGTGGCTTCAAAAAATATGACTGTTAAAAATGGACTTCCAATAAAGTATTGGCAAAACCATTTGTCATTTTTATGTTGAGACTGTGTTGTCGGCATCTGCTGAAGGTACAGTAACTAATACAGATACTTGTAATCAAACTGAATTACTTTTAAAATCAAGTAATCAGTAAAATATCAAAGTTATTATTTCATGGTAACTGTGGCAACACTGCTGGGACACTCTGGAAATGGTTGTCATATAGACAACCATTCCCACTCACCTCTAGTTCAAGTTAAAATACTCAATTTCGAGTATTCAATGAACCCATGAGAGTGGAAGCTGGAGAAAAGCCACGCAAGCATGGGGAAAACATGCAAACTCCACAATGGGAAGGCCAAGATTCGTACCCCGAACCTCAGAAAAGTCCACTGTGCGCATGGGCATCCTTAACTAAATACGTAATATACTTTTTCACTACATACATTCAAACCCAAAACTGTACAGTATATTTCACAATAACCGTCAGGGGTGACACCATATGCTTTGTCTTGGCTGTCAGCTCAAACTCTGAGACCGGATTAAATTCCATAGGAATGCTCGTGTGGATTTATGATCGCTCACGTGTACGAGCGTTTCGGCTTCATGAGGACCATTCCTCCACCCCCGGCCCCTTTCTGTTAGGCTTGTACCGCAGGGTTGCTTAATGCACATCTTTTAACCATGCTTTACCGTTCTTTTTTTTTTGACCTCTTGGAATCATTGTTTCTCAGTCTTCTTCCGATAAATAAGCCACAATTGTATTTTATGAGTACAAAACACAACAACACACACAGTAGCGCCCCCTTGAAGGATAAATCCACCGCCCCTGCCAGTTACTCCAGGGGTGTGAAAGTTAATGTTACTGGAGGGAGCAGATGCATTTAGGTTAACTGCAAGGGTGTGTATCCTGGTGAACAACACGAAATTCAGTGGACGTGTCTATCGTAACAGGATGCACAAAATAGTCTCAAGGACCCATGCATGAAATTGAACAGGAAGTCACCTATTGTAGTTTGAAGCATCTATTTTGGCAATTCCAGAGCTCTTACTTTGACACACTCTCAGGAAATTGACCTAAATCAGCTCCAATCAGAACCATAAATCACATTTCTTTTTTTGTTTTTTTGTTTGCCAATGCCATCTAATGTGAGTGGATGGAGCATGATGTCAAATTTAATCATTACAAGAACTTGCCATGAAAAATGGGGCCTGAGCAAAGGTTCACTGCTGCTTGCAGCTTTTTCGTCATCTGTTTATTTTGTGTTATCTGGCATTGTTCTTTAAAAAAAATGTTTAAAAAATCCATCCATAAAACTATGGTTACATATGAAAAGCCAGGCATGGTTTGAATTTCACAAAAAAAGGAAGAATGCTACAGTTTTTTTTTGTATTCTCTAGAACAAAATGCTCAACTGAATTCCACTTGACAGACTTCTTAAAAATCAAAGCTTGGTCAAATGTCAAACATGTGATGGCCATATCCCTCCCAAACTAGATCCAGGGCATGTGGATCAAACCAATAAAAAAATAATAAGAATCACAAACTTCCTTGAATATGAGCAATGGGTTTCAACACCTGTTTTTTATATGAAATACAGTGCTTTTACAGGGAAGTGCGATAAATAATATAATTCTGTTTATATGCAGTATAGTGGCTTGATAAAATGGTGTAGATGTTAACATTGTCACTATCTCGGGGTTCTCACCTCCCGTAATCCAAAATCATTTTCAGTTAGTCAACTTCATTGGAGACCTGTGACTATGATACTGACTTGGCAACAGGCATGTTGCCAAACAAAACTAAACTTAACTAAGAAAAAGGCATCAGCTCATCTTTGTGCGTCACTGTCACATTTGAGAATGTTAAACAATTCTACACCAGTTCACATGTCCATGAAAAAAAAAAAACTGCAATAGAGTTAACATATATAAACATGTTCCGGTTCACCCAAAAAGTGTGAACACATATGCCAGAACACTCCTGTCTTTTACATCAACAGAACACTTAGCCAGATGAGAAAACATAAATTAAAGATTCCTTACACTTAGTGATAATCATCAAAGTTGCACAATATAACCGACTCTTGCTGGACAAAATGACAATATTTCTGTTTCATCTGTTTGCTTTGAAAAGTCTAATCGTAAAGCACATATAGCGTAAAATATGGTTGGAAAAGTCAAACCCAGACTGCATGGGACAAAAATATATATCTACATTTGTTCAAATGTTCCCCCTTTCACAAGGATAACAGTGACAATATGACAAATAAGAAAGTGGAAATGACGATTTGTTTTCCTGCACTCACTTCCTGAACATATTTTATATTTAAATGGAACATCCATCCATCCATCCATCCATTTTCTTTACTGCTTCTCCTCACTAGGGTCGCGGGCGTGCTCGAGCCTATCCCAGCTGTCATCGGGCAGGAGGCGGGGTACACCCTGAACTGGTTGCCAGCTAATCGCAGGGCACATACAAACAAACAACCATTCGCACTCACAGTCAGACCTACGGGCAATTTAGAGTCTCCAATCAATGTATGTTTTTGGGATGTGGGAGGAAACAGGAGTGCCCGGAGAAAACCCACGCAGGCACGGGGAGAACATGCAAACTCCACACAGGCGGGCCCGGGGATTGAACACGGGTCCTCAGAACTGTGTGACTGACGCTCTAACCAGTCGGTCACCGTGCCGCCTTAAACGGAACAACAACACTAAACTTATCAAAGAAGAGCAAACAAAAAAAACAAAAAAAACACACAACAGATTAAAGCTGGGAGCAGTAATGAACGGGCACTTGCACCAGTTTTTCATGGCGAATCCTCCAACTGATCAAACTTTGTTGCCAAGCTCTTCCCATATTTGATGGTGTGGGCAAAAAAGGCTGGCAATTTGGTGGCGCCCATCTGTCTGCTTCTGATTGGGGCTCATTTTGGAAAATTCCATAGTAATACTTGAAAGTACCAAAATGGCTGCTTCAAAGTCAAGTGGCTGACTTCCTGTTTGAGTTATTGCATGGATCCTTGAGCCTTTTTCATGCATCATGTTACACAGTTTTAGGTCAAATCAGTGAAAAGATTTCAGACATCGAGGCCCCCCAAAAGGTGATTCAGACTAAGAATCAACACAACGATTTAAATTTGCACGACACCTTGACTCATATTCGGAAATGTCTAACTGTCTAAGTGTATGTTTAGCCAATGTTCATTTTCAGCCGGAGGACTCCGAGTATTTTTTTACGAGGACTGACGATGATCCTCTAAGGCAAGCAAGGTTTTTCGCCTGCACATTTTGTCTGACCTCTGTGCTAGAGAGGTTGAAGGCCAACTCAACCTTGTTCACACCAACTGGGTGCCTGAGAGACTCTTTTAAAAAAATAAATAAATGATACAAATACAAGTAAAAATCCCACTCTTTCCTTTACAAAAGGTGTGTTTTTGTTCTTTGTTCGTATCTCTGTCAATCTTCCATAATTTCCATTGACTTTAGCACTATTAAAACACATGGGTTCCCATACTGTTCTCATTTTTATCCCTTCCCCTTTTTTTCTTCACAAGTGCGTATTTCACAATTAATTCTCTTCCTTTCTCGCTTGCTGTTTCTGTCTCCATTTTGTTATTCTTTTAGCTCTGAGAAAGAAATGCAGCTGTTGGGATTTAGTGCTTATATGCACTGCATCGTATATAAACACCCCCAGGCAAGGAATGTTGTCCATGAGGATCTATCATTTGGAGGCATGAGATTCAGACAACATTCACATGTTGGCTGTTTTTCTTTTTCTTTTAGGAAGCAATTTAACCATCAAATAATACTACACTGCACATAACATTCCTGTTAAGTTTTGGGTCAAGTTGACCCATTTTTTTTAAGTTAAAAAAAACAAAAAAACGTTTTCCCACTTGGCTCCTCATGAGCTATCTTTATTTTGAGGCAGTGGAAGATTTGTCATGTTTTAATTGATCAATTTAAGATTAAAAAAACAATTCAAAATGTAAACTTAAATACAAAGAATTAATATAAAAAGTTGTAAAAGTGGTGTATTTTAAATGTAGGCATTTCCTACACACATTTAAGAAGATTTAACATATAGGTTAAAAACTGAAAATCCTTATTAAAGAATGATATATGCACTTAGTATTGAATGAAATGGTTAATGAGAAATCTTTGTAAGAGTCGGGCACTTTTGGATAATGGGTCAAAATGACCCAACAACATTATGGTTGCTGCTCCTGAGAAACAAACATAAACTCAAAAGTCAATCTATAAATGGATTGCTGTAGAATCCCTGCTAAAAGTTAAACCTACAATATATACAAGCCCAACAACTTCGACTACAAAGTTTCTGAATTGTTTGCAGTGTTTGTATAAAGTAAGCCAAAATGATCAGACAATGTTTAGTTTTTGTTATCACAGATCAGTCATGACATTAGGTTTAAAGATTTCAAAACAGACCCTTGCTATTGTTGTTGTGCAGCAAAAGCCAAAGCGCTTGAAAGGATTCTCTATCTGCAAAGAAAAACAACATATAAAACCTAGAACCTGGATGGATTAGCTTTAGTCTGAGCCATCATGTCTGAAATGAAAACGCCCCATCAAGAATTAGATCAGGTTTAAGGCAAAGACCAGAGATCCATCCATCCATCCATCCATTTTCTGAGCCGCTTATCCTCACAAGTGTCGCGGGAGTGCTGGAGCCTATCCCAGCTATCTTCGGGCAGGAGGCGGGGTACACCCTGAACTGGTTGCCAGCCAATTGCAGGGCACATATAAACAAACAACCAATCACACTCACATTCACACCTACGGGCAATTTAGAGTCTTCAATCAACTTACCATGCATGTTTTTGGGATGTGGGAGGAAACCGGAGTGCCCTCAGAAAACCCTCGCAAGCACAGGGAGAACATGCAAACTCCACACAGGCGGGGCCGGGGATTGAACCCCGGTCGTCAGAACTGTGAGGCAGACGCTCTAACCAGTCGGTCACCGTGCCGCAGACCAGCGATATCTATTGTAAAGTTCTTTGGCTGCAAGAGCTGCAACAACAACTGAGGAAATACAATTTGGATTTTATCTAGTGATCAGACACATCTTAAGTGAAGCCTCTGCTGGCTATTATTCAGGAGTCCAAAAAAAGTGGGTTGGGTTTTGCATCCTGGGGCCCTCTTGCTTCTCTTGACATTACTCAGACTGAAGCCCCGGAGGATCACGGATTGAAGACTTTCTCTCCAGCATGCTTTGATGTTTAGCGGCGCTTGCATTTTTTTTGTAAATGTGAGAGACACACAGGACAACAGGTGATGCATCTTAGTTTGATTACCAAGGCCCAAAAAGTCAAAAGGACTGATTTAACAGATAACTGCATGTCAGCACAAGTTGACCCAACTATGACTTCCATCATCTTCAACCCATTTTGCATACCGCTTGTCCTCATTAGTGTCACAGGTGCGGTGGAGTCTATCCCAGCTGACGTTTGGAGTGAGAGGCATGGTGAAACCCAGGAATGGTCACCAGTTATTTGCAAGGGTTAATCAAACCAGGCTATAGGTAATAGTCCATCTGCTGGCTAACAACCGATGATGACAGTTGAGTCGCAGTATCGTTATGTATACGTAATCGTTATGTGTATTTTATAATACTTTATAAAAGCATACAGTCATGATATATTTAAATGGAATGTAAAGAATTAAAATGTTTTTGTCCAATCTTTTTGCTTCAACTGATTGGACATTGTGCTGCTCTTTTTGGTGTGTGTGCCTTGCCACCTGGGGGCAGTATAATACAGACAGAGACACATGACGATACGTTTCACAACTGACTCGGTAAAATGCAGTGATGTTACTAATTTATCGCAAAGGATTAAGAATATATGCCTGTGAGTGTTGTTGTAGTGTCCTTCTACGTGTGTTGCACCACCTTTTGTGTTCAAATATCCACTGGTTGAGAACACGACGCCGCTGCTATTTCTTACCCATTTGTATTTTTGCGTTGTTTATCAGCATTACGCTAAACAGACTTTAAGCTAAGCTATGTGGTTGTTTTAAATACACAATGTGTAATTCTCCTTGTTTTATGTTTAGCTTTGAAAACAACCTTGAATGGGGAGTGGCAATAAACAGCCTGAAGATTCTTTTTTTCAGAATTGTCTGCTATCTGCCAAACTGATGCTTGCTATGCATAAATTAGACACACACACACACACACACGTTTCCGATGAGATTAAGACAGAACACACAACTGCCATGCAAGTCTGTGTCTGTACATGCGGAGGATTTCTAGCAGATTCTGCTGCCTACCATGTTGGAAACAGCTCCCCTTATCACTAACAGTCGCATATTTTACAAAACATGTCATCCACATCTGTGTGCGCCGCAGCAATGCTTCTCTAATGACGGAAGGAAAGCAATGTCGTATCCACACAATCACCAATAAACCACCATCAGTGCCATCATTAGTTCAACTCTCCGTGGGTACAAAAGACATAAGATCAGGTCTGTTGTTTGCCTTTAATTGCGAAAGACAATCCAGAGCCAACATTAACAAGGGAAATTCCACTTTAAGTGAACTACCATAAGGGAGTTAAGCAAGTCTTTTTGGACGTCAGGGGGCCGAGAATGGAATGATTTAGATCAGTGATTCCTAAATGCCACGGGAAATTGTAGTTTTTTTTCGCTTTTTTAAAATACAATTTCCCAAAACTATTCTTCATTCAATGTGGCACGGTGACTGACTGGTTAGAGCGTCAGCCTCACAGTTCTGAGGACCGGGGTTCAATCCCCGGCCCCTCCTGTGTGGAGTTTGCATGTTTTTATTGTTGCATGTTTTTATTGTAAATACAAAAAACAAAAACATTTTTAATCCAAATGTTCTCCTTGTAGATTTATTATTCAGTCAATTTGACCCACAGCATAACATTAGAAGCAGAGACAATTATGTATTATACAGAATAAAGGAGCGGCACTGCGGACGACTGGTTAGAGCGTCAGCCTCACAGTTCTGAGGACCGGGGTTCAATCCCCGGCCCCTCCTGTGTGGAGTTTGCATGTTCTCCCCGTGCCTGCGTGGGTTTTCTCCGGGCACTCCGGTTTCCTCCCACAGCCCAAAAACATGCATGAATTGGAGACTCTAAATTGCCCGTAGGTGTGAATGTGAGTGCGAATGGTTGTTTGTTTGTATGTGCCCTGCGATTGGCTGGCAACCAGTTCAGGGTTTACCCCGCCTCCTGCCCGACGATAGCTGGGATAGGCTCCAGCACGCCCGCGACCCTAGTGAGGAGAAGCGGCTCAGAAAATGCTATTCTTCATTCACTGCAAATAATCGATCTATGTTCATCTATCTGTGCCAGTGACGTAGAGTGACAGGCAGAGCAATTACGCGTTCTTCCACTAGATGGCAGAATCTACAATAAACCTGCATATCCATCTTGCCATTCATACAACAGAATAATAGCTTTGCGTTCAAATAAACAGGCCCGTATTTCACACTGCATAAATACATTTGGGAGTAAATTGAGACAAGAACATCATTATTTCAGTTAATACATTTTTTGTAGGCGGCACGGTGGCCCACTGGTTAGAGCGTCTGCCTCATGTGATTAAACATGACTGCAGTTTGTCTGTTTCAAATTACAGATAATACGATAATACGATTTCTGTAGGAAAAAAATACTTAGTTGCTTGGTCAGTTTGACCTGGCGTGTGTTTAATTATCCGAAAGTCTCAGAAACAACGAAGAAAATTTACATAACTAACTGTTTCTTTGCAAATGTGTGAAAAAAATTATTTTTAATTGTAAATGTTGATTACAATTTATTTACCTTCTAAATGGGTCAACATAATAGGAGGATTAAATATCAACTTTGAGGATTTTCTACATCCGTGTGAATAACATTCTTTTCCATTCAGGACACTTTTGGACAATTAAACGGGGTCAAATTGACCCGGGAACATTATTGCTGTTCCTGAGATATAAATGGAGGAGAAGGGGTTAAAGCTGATGTGCATAAAAATGTGCCAACATCTGCATTCAAAACGCTTTCCACAACCATAAAATTCTCCCTCGCATGAAGTCATCGAGGATAACGACGCCAAGAGTCACTCAGCGCAAGCAGACACATTTCCACATCTCATTGGTCCGACACAATGTGAGAAGTGATTGTTCAGGAACATTGACTTGGACGGCACAGACACGCATTGTGCTCAAATAATGCATCCCTTCTGTCTAGTAACTCACATCTTGACAGGACACCATCAGAGTCCATCACACACAAAAGTGATTCCGACACTTCGGAATATTATCCAATGCAGATTTATGTATGTAAAACATTCCTTTTTTGATTAACATAACCTTTAAAACTTGTCGTACCTCCACGTATATCTATTTTACACACAACCGATAACCTCGAGATACATTTGAATAATTTTGTCAATCTATCAATTTCCAAACTCCATACTTTAGTCTTGGTTTCACAGTTAGTCCCCTCGTAGTAAAATACTGAGTTACAAACTAACCTCCTGACAAACGAACACAGCAACCGACCTAATATCTAACTGACACACGAGCTGACTTACTAACCCACTAACAAACAAATAAGTGACAAGGTAACTAATAGCAAACTACAACCAAGCAACCAATCCTCTGACCAACGAACCTACCTACCTACCTACCTAACTAACTAACTAACTAACTAACTAATTATTGATCCAATTAACACTAAGTTGAAAAGAGCTATATAAAAATAATGTTTTACCAAGTATTATTATATTTGTTTATTAAAAATATTGTATTAAGTATATACAGGAAAAAAATTATATTTTTGCTATTATTTTGACACAACATCTCATGTACATAATTATTCATACTATAACAAGAGAAAATACCATTCTTTTGGGTAAGTTTGCATAAGACTACATTCTTACAGTAATCAGAATCACAATCAGAATCAGAATCAGTATATACATTCTTAAGAAATCCGTAGTGGTAGTAGTAGTTTTGTTGAAGTATTTTGATGCTTGAAAGTGTGTGATGTACAGTATACCACTAGTGTTGCTCCCTGTAGTGGATAACAAAGAATCACTGCCTAAGTACTGTAGTAGTAATTGTATTTAACTTTAAATTTCAATATATTTGCAATTAATCTCGAAGGACTATTTGTTTTAAGCATGTATTTGAGGGTATTTTTTTAATTTAACTTTTATGACCAATACACATAAATTCAATCATTATTTTAGTACTGTGCATAAAGTGGCTTTCAATAATATTAACTATAAGTTAGGAATAAAATTTCAGTGTAGTTTTTTACTAACACTTTGGCCTACTATGCTACAAATGTTGGTCATGATGGTGGTAACTGGTGCACAACAAAGCTTTCTCGGCGGTGCTTGGTGTGAAAACTTGGAGAACCACTGCTCTCAAGTGTTGTTAAGATTTACCTCTGAGTTGTGGAGCCACATGCAAATTTTCGTTCAGAAATTGAACCACAAAATGTGAGAAAGATGCTTATTTTGAATAGTATGTATATATTTTTTACATCGAAAATCTGGTCAGATTGACGTTGCTGTTTTAGATTTATACAGTCTATGTGCCAATAGACTTGTCAGCTCGAAACAGGGGAATCCTCCTGCTGAAAGTAGTCCCAATGACTTTTACACGTGTTTATCCGACATATTCGAACATCTGCAATATTACAGCACGAGTATGACAGAAAAGGAAACCCCGTAAACTGGAACTTTTTATCGGTTCGGTGGAGAAATATGAAACACTGGGGGATTCTGCAATGTGTGGTCCGCTTCAGTCAAGCTATCATAAATATCAAATTCAGTTATTAATTTTTGCAGCAAAACGAATATTTGAGGAGAATAGTATAAGTCTATTTCTGACCCTCAAAGTACAGTCCAGTATACAGCTTTTACACTTTTATGCTCAAGTGCCAAATTTGATTTTTAAAATAGACATAGGACAAGGTCATTGGTAGATGAGGTTAAAAAAAAAAAGTTCAAATGTGTATGTACAATTTGATTTTTTAAAATATTGAATTAATTCATTCTCATGCTGGATATATTTTATTATTTATAGGTAATTTAATAATGATTAATTTAATAATGATTAATACAATGGTTAAACGTATCTGTAAAATAACTGCATTTTACTATTTTGATTCTATTATTTACAATAAGTAAATTAACCACTTATTCTAATCAATAAAATATATGTTAAATGTTACATTGTTTAATATTTATATTTTATTACTTATAATAAATACATTAACCAAGTATTTAATGCAATTTAAAAAATTGATATGAAGCATTTGTATTTTATTAATATATCTTTGGTTTATTATTTACAAACGATTAAGCAATTTCTTAATAAAATTAATTACCAATATTAATTGTATGTGTAAAATTGACTATTTTAATATTACTACCGACATGTGTGAAGGAAGCACACCGCTTCACTTTCCAAAACAATCATCTGTCCAACAAGCTGTGAAGAGGCCAAACACATTGCAAACCCTCATCGCCCACCAACAGGCGGTATGCCACCGCAGTCCTTTATCCTCTGCAGTCGCGGCGTACACAACCTTGCTACAACTTAGAATTTAGGTTGGGCCGCAACCTGCAATTATGGCCTCCAGTCACCATTTTGTGGCATTTAGTAAAGTGAGCTTGACGTTTTCAGTGACTGACAGTGGATATTATCTCACTTGTAACAAGTAACTTCTGTCTTTTTAAGTTTACATCACATCGTTTGCTCTGTATTATTTGTAACAACATATCCAAAGACATTTTCTAAGGCTTCACATTTCCCACAAAAAAGAGAAACATTATAGCAACTAAACAGCTATGTAGTAATTTTGCTGGATCATTATCGACAGGAAGACTTCCCCAGGTGGAACATTACATCTTGTGAAATCGAAAGGTTAAAACCAATTAGAGTAGAGTTTGAAATAATCACCAGGGGTGACGGAAAACATGCACCGAGGGAGTGCAGGATTACAGCAAGACGGGGCCAACCTATGGAGGATAAGATCCAGAGGGTAAAGCCCTCGAGATGACCTGGGCAATGAGAGCCAGCTGTATCAACAGCCATTATGCAGCCAAATGTCTATATGGTACATACAGTACATCATTTGAATGTGAACCAAAATGAGGGAAAAAATGGCAAGAGATTTTTATAGGACACTTGGAATTGACAAATTTAGAGTTGTTGTCCTCACAAGTTACGTTTCCTTTATACTGTATCCATCAATCCATCCATTTTCCAAGACGCTTATCCTCACAAGGGTCGTGGGCGTGCTGGAGCCTATCCCAGCTATCTTCGGGCAGGGGCGCGGTACACCCTGAAATGGTTGCCAGCCAATCACAGGGCACACATAAACAAACAACCATTCGCACACACATTCACACCTACGGGCAATTTAGAGTCTTCAATGAAACTACCGTGCATGTTTTTGGGATGTGGGAGGAAACCGGAGTGCCCGGAGAAAACCCACGCAGGCACGGGGAGAACATGCAAACTCCACACAGGCGGGGCCAGGGATTGAACACCGGTCCTCAAAACTGTGAGGCAGATGCTCTAACCAGTCGTCCGCAGTGCCGCTCCTTTATTCTGTATAATACAGAATTTTCTCTGCTTCTAATGTTATGCTGTGGGTCAAATTGACTGAATAATAAATCTACAAGGAGAACATTTGGATTAAACATTTTTTTGTTTTTTTTATTTACAATAAAGTACAGGATTTTACAAATGCAATGTGAGCTGGGCGATGGCCGGAGGCGGGGACCTTGGCGATCCGATCCCCGGCTACCCGGCTACAGAAACTGGCTCTAGAGACGTGGAATGTCACCTCTGTGGCATGGAAGGAGCCCAAGCTGGTGTGTGAGGTCGAGAAGTTCCGACCAGATATAGTCGGGCTCGCCTCTACACACGGCTTGGGCTCTGGTACCAGTCCTCTCAAGAGGGGTTGGACTCTCTTCCACTCTGGAGTTGCTGTAGCCATAAGGTAGTCGGTGTCTGTCGTGGCGGCAATCCCCAAACCCATAGGTGGACACCAATGGTGAGGGATGACGCCAAGCTGAAGAAGCTGAAGTCCTATCAGGCCTTTTTGGCCTGTGGGACTCCTGAGGCAGCTGATGGGTACCGGCTGGCCAAATGAAATGAAGCTTTGGTGGTCGCTGAAGCAAAAACTCAGGCATGGGAGGAGTTCAGTGAGGCCATGGAGAACGACTTCCGGACGGCTTCGAGGAAATTCTGGTCCACCATCCGGCGTCTCAGGATGGGAAAGCAGTGCACCACCAACACTGTGTATAGTGGCAATGGCAAAGCTCGGTCATCCGGGAGGATCTCAGAGTAGAGCCACTGCTCCTCCGCATCGAGAGGAGCCAGATGAGGTGGCTGGTGCATCTGATTCGGATGCCTCCCGGACGCCTCCCTGGTGAGGTGTTCCGGCCACGTCCCACCGGGAGGAGACACCGGGGACAACCCTGGACACGCTGGAGAGACTATGACTCTCGGCTGGCCTGGGAACACCTCGGGATCCCCCCGGAAAAGCTGGATGATGTGGCTGGGGAGAGGGAAGTCTGGGCGTCCCTACTAAAGCTACTGCCCCTGCGACCCGACCTCGGATAAGCGGTAGAAAATGGATGGATGAATGGATGGATTTTACAAATCATAGATTATTTATAGAAAAATATAACTTGCGTTTTGTAATTATATTTTTATGCTGAATAAATGTAGAGAGGGTCACCTTGACCCATGAACACTCTTGGTAAAAAATTAACAAGAAATAAATGAATGAATACATTTTACTGAGAGGACTGATTTCAGAAATCAACATTTTCTATGAAGACGCTCATAAAAAAAAGGTTTTTAGTACTACGTGTTACTTTGGTTCAATGCTTTCATAGTTGAGAAGGGCATAACGCAGGTGCAACAACAAATTATTTTTAAAAAAAATATTTTTAAATGCAGTAAATTGTTGCTTGTGTCAGTCCAGCTAACCTGTCAAGCTCATGTGTGAGAGCTGAAAGTTTTGGAGATTAACAAGTCAAGGGTAAAGGAAGCTCTAACTAGACGATCAATGCAAAAGATGCTTAAGAATCAACATCCTGTAAGTTGTTCACTCAACTTTTCGTCAGTCAGTCATCCGTGAGCTGAAATCGTCCATTTAAAGTATTTGCACAGTGACGGGGGCCGATTCTGTAATATTTTCCAAATAGAGCTAAAGCGACGAGTTTCAACATCTGGAAAGCATCCCCTCTCTCCCTTCCGCCCGAGCCTCCATTTGCTGACTGCAATCCTTTCATTTCTAAGGAGTACCCATGAAGTTGTCGTCCTCACGGACTTCGTTTCGCCACCAAGACGACCAAAGCGACTCTTTAAACATTAGGTAATGAGCGGAACGTTGTCCGTTTGAAATGAGACTTCAACGTGAAAGTATGCAACGAGATCTCCTTAACAGCGGGAGGGAAAAATGTGTGCAATCGAGTCATAGCTTAAAAATGCAGCATGTGGTTCTAATCTAAGATGTCTGCGGACCTGGTTGAGTTCTTCTGTTTGGACGGAACTACTGCTGAAAAGCAGCCCGTTTGTTGTGATGTCGGTGATGTGGTAAAAATACAACTGGAAACAATTTGGAAGTCAAAGTGGATTTTGTTGATTTGGAAAAGCAAAGCTTTTTCACTGTTTTAATTCTCTGAAAGAAGGATTTTTCTTGAGCCGGTTTGCTGTGATGGTTTTCAATAAGCAGGTGATGCTGAGATATTCCAAAGTAGGCTGCTAGTTTAACCCTCCTGTTACCTTCGTTTTTCAGGGACAGCGATAATGTACCTGGGTCAATTTGACCTGGTGTGACTATCTAAATGTGCTTGAAATGGAAATAAAAATCCCAATAAACATTGTTTATGTCAATATTAACCCTCCTGTGATGTTCGTTTCTCATCAACAGCAATAATTTTGCTGGGTCATTTTGACCCGCATCAAGTTTAAACTTACAAAAGTATCAGAAATGAAACAAATCTAGATAAACATTGTTTATATCTCCTTGTGAACTCCATTACGCCGTTAACCCATTTGTACATGATTAAACCTACCAGTAAGCTACAACACTACTTAATAATAATACTTAAAAAATACTTTAAAATGAGTCAACTTTACCCACAACATGCCAGGAGTATTGACCGAAAAAGGGTAAAATGTCATTGTTAATCACATTTCTAAGTCCAACACAAGTTTCAGAGCAAAAACATAAAAAATATATCCCCCCTTTTTGTGACATGGAAATGGGTCAATTTGACCGGAAACACAACAGGATGGTTTACCCACGAACACAGTTGAACTGCTCTTTGATGTGAGGCCCTAAGTGGCATCTTTGAAGACGTTTTACAGCCATAATGTCATTGTCTGATATGATATGACATACTACCTTGGGTCAAAGGTTTCCAACATTCAAATAAATCACTGTTTTTGCAACGTAAAAATGGACACAATGTCTTTGTCAACGGTTGACTCCGTGTCTGTTTCTTCGCAGGAATTAAATGCTTTTTATTTGTTTGTTTTTTTGTTTTTTTAATAGTCATAGAGCGGTCGGAAAAGTTGCTAAATGTAGCAACCAAATGACAAAGTTGGCAATATTGACTGTGCTTTAGTAGACAAGCTCCTCTCAGTTCATAGCCATGTTGTTAGCGTTAGCTAGCATGGATGGATACATTTAAATGAACTGCTTTTTATGAAACATCGAATAAATAAAAGTAGCTAGTTTTATTTATTTGGCATTCGGATTATGAGTCGGGTCAAGGAACAGTTTCCGCAAAAGTTTGAGAACCTTTGATCTATGCCATTTCCTCCAGTGAGCTTAGGAGTCTTTTTGGTGATGCCAACTGCACCCCCCCCCCCAAAAAAAAAAATACTAAAATGTTCACGTGCAAGCAAACTGTCCACACATGTGCAGGCATATGACTTTCATCCAGTGCTTTCAGTGTATCTTTCTCAAATCCCACCAGGTTCCTCAGAAATCTTTCCAGCAAAGCCATTGCCCTCCAGACAACTTTTTTTTGCTGACTTTTCTGTCCAAAACCATTTGGACAGAAATGTCTCAGCTTGCAGCTATGTAGGACTCGTCAACAGCCAACCGCACTACAGTTTTCCATCTCAGAAGTGCCATCGAACCAGAGCAGTAACTTTAGTCAGGATTTCTTGATATTGTGTTAGGACTGTTTCCACCCTACAAGAGGCCATGGCGAAGAGGAGCCTTAACAGTGGATCCTCTTAATTCAAAAAGGTGAAACACATTTTCCTTTAGTCATACGAGAAAAAAAGGTTTGAGCGAGATTTCCACTTTTTTGGCCGCAAAAAAAATAATAATCTATGGAAAGATGACTTCAGGGTCACAGAGAACAAGTATACACAGACAATTGTGCTGCAAAGTTGGAAAAGTACATAGCAGCAGTCATGTTGGGTGTTTTAACTGGAATGAATTTAACGGGTAAATTTTGCAAGGGACTGGCTTATGTTTTTTTTTTTATTTCGCAATGTCGGTGTGGCTTTACAGCTTGTCAGCACAATTGCTCTCAAGGCAATATCGACATAGTTACAGCTGTGCTCCAAAGTTTACTTACCCTGAAAGAATTTGTGAAATATTAATGATTTTTGAGAGAAAATATGACTGATACATAAATGGGGACCTTCTCATTATTTTCTTTCTTGCTATGTAGTGTTCTGATTGGCCTTAAAGTTTCATGTGAATCCATTGAAAAGTAAAATAAATGTGTTTCAGGAGATCATTCAAATTCTGCCAGGGTGTAAACTTAAAAGCACAACTGTAAAGTAATTAAAATAAAAAAAAAAAAAAAATTAAAAAAAAAAATATATATATATATATATATATAAATATATATATATATTATTTACGTTTACATTTGAGTTAGGAATGTTGTGGGTCAGATTGACCCACTTTAAACTAAAAAGTTGTTGTTCAATGCAAAACCTCTTCTCCTTGGTTTAATAAGTATAATCAACAAATGTAATAAAATGGTTACTAACTAGGTATAAACCACGTTAGCTGGGATGTTTTCGGTTCTAACACTTTTGGATCAATAATAGCGGCCTGGGTCAGTCTGACCCAGGAGCATTAATACCGTTCCTGAGAAACAAATTAAAATTAATGGCGACATTTTGTCATTTAATAATCTACATTTACCACAAGATGGCACTGTATCTTTCAGATTTATTAACACCGTGTGAAAACGTCCTACAAATTCATTCAATTTCTCAGCGGCTAGTGTAAACTTCATTGAAAGACTTCTTTGGCCAGCACAGTATAGGAGACATCAGACGAGACTCGTAGTGCTCAGAGAGATCAATGACATCATCACTGTGTGACATCAGGAGATCAAATTATCCTACTGAGAAGAGAAAAAAAATGGGGGAAGCACAGGTCAACTAAAACAAGAACACTCAGGTGTTCCACCTCCTCCGATTGCCAGCTGAAGACTTTAGCAGCCCCCGTCAATCATCCTGGGCCTTCCCATGACTAAGAGACTCCGGCAGGCAAAATCTCCCCCACTGAACCCCCCCCCCCCCCCCCACTCCCCCCCATCCTCAAGTCCCTTCACATCTGCCCCAAATTAACATAGCAGTCAGTCCCTGTTCCCTCTCAGACACATGAGTCTTAGCAATGAAATTGTCTTTGCAGATGTACAATGTAGCGCAATGGCGGGATGGCGGACGGTAGGCGGGTTGGGGGTTTGTGGTAACACATAATGAATGTTCCAATGATGGGAGTTGTGCAGGAGTCATGCAAAACCACAAAGGTGCTTGTTTCCCTTCTTTGCATTTTTTTTTTCAGAGCCTGAAGGTGACATCACTTGCAATCACTGACAGATGTCCACATTTGCTCACATGCACAACTTCAACATCTCCAAAATTCTGCACTAAACAGACACTTCTGGCCCATTACTTTTACATGTATTCTATTATAACATGCAGACAATCACTGAACTACTTTTGTACAGCTTATCCAACTCATCCAACTCAACCAACTCATCCCCAAGCATCTTTCGCAATGGAGCGGGAATAAAACTACCGTGAACTGTTTTGTTTTAAATGAAAACAAGCACACGCTCAGTCAGTTTATAGAGAGCGACCAAACAGCTTTTTCAGTCACACAGTAATCAGGAATTCAAATAAACAGCAAATAAGGCGAGGAGGTGGGGTTCACTTACCATCATCCTGGCATGTAACAATCAAAACCTGAGAGATGGAGAGCACCAAAAAAAGGAAAGTCCTTAAATGTACAAAGTCCATCATGTCTATAAGAAAGACATGAGACTCCCTTGTGAGTGAAAAGGGGGTAAGGGATTAAAAAAAAGGGGAGAAAAAGATTAGGTTATCACTGCATGAATACCAAAGAGCCTCTCCTTGTAAGCAGCAAGCAGACCCAGCCCAGACTGCGTGAGTGCTTTTTTTTTTTTTTTTTTGGTGTAGTTACAGCTTTAAATGAGAAGAATGCTGGCCAGCCTAATTTTCCTCCCCCTTTTGTCAGCCCTCTCCCATCCCTCTCACAGTGGCTGCGAGAACTACACCCATGTTCACAACTTTTTACACTTTCCAATCATTCTTTATGCCACCAGTTTGCAAGAGTCTGAACACAGACTATTTCACCTTCCAGATAATTTGTGGTTGAAATCAACCCATTTCATGAATATATTCACAACAGTTTAATGTATTTTTAGTATGAAACTTGTTCTGCTTGGCTTAAGCGTAATCAATGTATCCAGTGAAAATGGTTAAGTTCACATATTCGTACACTGAAACATAAACATGAGTGAATTAGCCTCCACGAACATGCATACAGTATACAGAATGTAATTAAAATAGTAATGGAGTGCACAAGATGTTTGGGGACTTTTGTTTCTAACAGATTTAGATAATTAAACATGTTGTTGTTCCTGAGAAAAAAAACGTCCATCCATCCATCCATCCATTTTCTGAGCCGTTTCTCCTCACTAGGGTCGCAGGCATGCTGGAGCCTATACCAGCTATCATCGGGCAGGAGGCGGGGTACGCCCAGAAGTTGTTGCCAGGCAATCGGGGGGGGGGGGGCACATACAAACAAACAACCATTCGCACTCACAGTCACACCTATGGGCAATTTAGAGTTGTCAATTAAACTACCATGCATGTTTTTGGGATGTGGGAGGAAGCCGGAGTGCCCGGAGAAAACCCACGCAAGCACGGGGAGAACATGCAAACTCCACACAGGCGGGGCCGGGGATTGAACCCCAGTCCTCAGAACTGTGAGGCTGATGCTCTAACCAGTCGCACACCGTCCTGCCCAGAAAAAAAAACGTAACATCATTAAATGAATAAATTAATTATTGACTTTTTTTCTTATTTTAATGGGGACAACTGGATACACTAAATAAAAATTAACATGTCCTGTGCACGTATGTGTTGGTGTTCTTTGGGGTCATTTTGCCTCCGTTTAACTGGGGGAGCAAAAACAAGAAATACATTTATAGTTATTTAGCCTCTCAAGAAACAAAGTAACTCTAGCTGACTAAATTTAATGTATTTTATAATCTATAATGTATATATGATCCAGAGGATTAAAAAAAAGTTTGTAAATTTGAAGATAACGGAGGTTAAAAGATGCCACAGATTCTGACTCTTGACAGAAGTGGCCTTTATACAAGATCACAAAAGAACATTTTATTGCAGTCTTTTGGTGAACCAAACAGCAAGGAAAGAGCTTGAAAAAAACCTTGTTCTCTTTGGGCAGTAATATAGAGTTTATAACGCACAAACCTGTAACAACAACAACAAAAAATAATAAAATAAAGTAAACGCTGTAGACTGTAGACTGCTGTCTTGTGCTGAAAATCAAGGGTGTCGTTCAGTCGGACTGTCCGCGAGAGGTAAACTGCAAACTGACAAAGTGTGTGATAGTCACTGTGGGTGGCCATCATAGTAGGTGGTCAAAATAAAGGAATGCAGGGTGTAAATTTAGAAGGTGCAGGTCGTCACCTCCTGACGATTGGGGACATGCTTCCAGTGACACTTTTACATGAGGACGTTCCAAATCTATGCATGACATGAACCAATTCTAAGATATAACATATCCTGTTTTAGTTTAAAATACACAGAGGTTTAAAGCATATGTAATTTATCTGAACATCAAGCATTTACTGTGTCACCTCGACTGATAAGGCAGTTCTGTCGAGCTAAAATTTTAAATGCCACTGATTCCTCTGTGAATGTATTTCATAAGTAGTTCTCAAGTGTTAACCTTCAAGCTTCAAGAAACCCCTCAGTTACTGTGGCAAAAATCAAACAAGTCAATTCAAGTCCCCACTAAATTTAAAACAAGTCATTACGTGGGTTAGCAAATGATACGAAGTCATAAAATCTTGCTTAGTCACATCATGTGTTATTAAGACATTAGCCAGTTTGCATTCAGTATCTGTACTTGCATAGGTTGGTGTACTAACACATTCTGACTCACATTAATGGTCCCAGAACAATCTCTGTATTGTCTATTATTGTAGTCTTTTCAATTTAAACACACAACTGACATAAAGCTTCATGTTTGACCAGCTATCGGTGACTAAAGTTAACGCAGCTTAACCGTCGTTATGAGTTTTACAGTGACGGATAAAGTTAGATGTCTTACTTCTAGTCTCTTGTCTTTTAGGTGCACACCTGCATGTTGCCATTCTCTTTTTCTTGTTTTTATCAAAAACTTCCTCCTTAAAGCTACAGTAAATGTAATCGAAGGTGCACCCTCCATGATACTTGCTTCATGAGGTGGCCTCTGCCCTCTGCATCAAAACATACGGGTGGGTTGCGAGGTTTGCAGATTTTCAAAGGTAAACAGGCAAGATTTGTCTAGTCTTGTAGTTCAAGTCTGAAGTCGAGGCGAGCCTCATGAATAATACCAAGTCAATGAAGTTGAGTCCCTCATAAGTTTTAGCCAAGCAAGTCCCAAGGCATAAATTTGGCAACGTGAGTCGAGTCAAGTCATGTGACTGGAGTTTACCAGCGACGGCCTGAAAACAACACGTACGTCTCTGACAAGGCTTCTCTACAGTGATACCGTTATTGATCTTACATTGATTCAGCAGTAGGAATTAGTTAGCAAACGATTATTGATTGCTCTTTCCACACTAGTTCCAAGTCTAGTTGCGGGAAACAGCTCTTTGCAGGATTGCCATAAGTTTGTGTGAGTATGTGTGTGTTTGTGTCTTAAAAAGAGGTGGGGGCTCAAATGAGCTAATGAGAATGACAGCTGTTTTTTCTTGTCAGCCCAACCCACAAAGCCTAAGTGAGCCAATCCAGAGATCCTCCTGCAACAATCCTCTTGTGAAACATCAGTTGTGTTTCCTCTGGAAAGATGCTGCATCTAAAAAGACACATTGTAGCTCCACAAAGACTGCCAGCAAACTCCTGCTCACTAAAGACGGCGGTGCAGTGCTGGAGGCAGGGAAGGGGCTCTACAGATTTGTGTACATCATGTTCTTTTGTATTGATTGTTATGCACAGCCCTTATGATCGATTTTTCTTCCTGGACTGTCCTCATATCTGTGCTAATATTATTTATTGCAGTGGTTGGCACTGCATAGGCACCAAATCTAAAGCCGACAGTTTCTCCATACCAACTGATTGATCCTTAGTTTCCCCCTCAGGTTAAAAAGTGTCTGAGTGTCATCCTCGAGAGCTTACAATTAGTCCATTCTCATATCAATAACATAACTCAGTCAGCATACTTCTATAAACACAACCGACTCAGCTCCCCCCTCACCCCCCAATACCACCTCCATTCTTGTCCACAGTCTTGTCACCTATTGTCTCTCCTCTTCGGCGTCTCTCACAAGTGCCTCCATAAGCTTCCTGCAGACCACATAAACGCACCAAATCAGAAATCCCACAGTTCAATAAACCGTTTCAATAAAGAATGTATAAGAAAACATAAAAGGGATCTATATGTAGCTTTTTTGGACATGGTGGTCAGTGGAAGGGGAAAAAAATGCTATTTTAATCAGAACTGCCCCACATTTAATTACATTTTCTTTGGATACTGTGCTACTCCTGTGATTTTATTTGTGATTAGAAGACAGACGGCAGAAGAAGCACAACTGACAAATGTCAGGTAAGAAATTCATAGCCAGATTTAAAAGATGGACAAAAAGGACTTTGAATTAGCGTTTTGAAAATAACCCAAATTTGACCTATGGTAAAATGCCATGACCCTCCTTGAATGGAATGTAAAGGACAGTGAACCTTCATGTGTGTCTTTTAAATTAGAAAGAATGAGGGATGGTGCAATAATCAGAGAAGATGTTGAGAAATGGCTACGTTACACTGTTTAGCTTGGGCCAAACTTTCTTTGTAAAACATTTGAAAAAAACACAATCCATCCAGCTTGAACCATCTCAAACTGGATGTGATCAGCAAAACGTCTGTTCCAAATATACAGTAGATCCAAACCAGAAGAGAAATCCTAACAAAAAGGTGATATGGTATTTGTTTGCGAGAAGCACTGGGTGCCAGACTGCTGTGTTTAGGCCAGTTTTAAACATCTGCTTTTTCCAGCCAGTGTTCATGTGATATGAGCTCAAACCATGAATTACCTGTGTTTCCACACTACTTTCAGTTCACAGTAACTATGCATTCAATTTGGTCAATACCAAATTAGTGACAGGTCAAATAAAAGGTGGGCTTTGATGAGGTAGAAAATGCTTAAGAGAATGTAAGCCTTGACTTCCTCATGGAAAACTCTCTGCTCTTGTGCTCACTTCCACACTCCTCCGTCACCGTTACGTTGCACTGAGATTCAACTGCCAAGCCTGATATTTCTGAACATGCAGTTTCTTTTTCTCATCTGCTTAGGTCATCTTGCTCCCATGCACCCCCAATGCAACAAGACATCCGAGAAAATAACAAAACACAACTTGGGAGGGGAAAAAGAAGTGAATAGTCAATGAAATGTGCAACACAAAGAGCCTACAACATGCTTTCAGTTTTGGGTAATACCTATGTATAACCGATGTTGTGGCTGGTGAATGTGTACAGTCATTGAGATTGGTTTAAATTGTGTTCTCATCAAACAAGGAAATATGGTAACCTAAACCTACATAATAGCACTCATGTCTTAATGGACTTTAGGTAAACCTCCTTTTCATTATTGAGAAATTAATTGTTTCTAATGTCTTCCTGGTGAACAATTGAGTCAAGGGTACATATTTTATTTAAAAACAATGTGAAGTGAAAATAAAAATGTCATTTGACACATAACAGGGTAGAGTATTGTTAAGAAGCCTGTCAAATTTGAATGAATTTAAAGAGAGCGAGACAGCTAGTGGTCTAGCAAGTTACAGAGCTAGCTCGCAGGGTCGCCTAATTAGTCACCTCTTCACTCTGTGGGTCGTCTGTGGGTCAACATATAAGAAACACTGTAGCCTGAATAACACAAAATACATAACACTTTTTTACAGGTTGTAGGCAAAGCTTGCTAGCTAACTGCATGTTGTAGTGATAGGAATAGGCCGTTATTATTACTAAGTAACTCACAAATGTGCACGGTAGCCACTGATTATATGAAGGCGCTCCAGTACTTCTATAGTGGGAAGGGCTGATTCATGCCAGAAAGTTTAAGTACATACTTGGGCTTTGTTTTTCCCAAAAAATCTGGACAACTGAAATGGTGAAATAGAGTGTAATGCCATAGCTCAACAATTCAGTACTAAATTGTTCTTAATCTATGCACGTTTTCAGCATTTATTTTTAGACGTTTAATCAAGGGCATTAAATCTTTTACATTCTTCTTTTTTTATATACTTTTCTAAGCTTTCACCCTAGCCTATTTGAAATCCTGTTTGGGTGGTTAGTCCCTCCGGTCTGCTCTTTTGCAGGTAGAATGCAAGCTTATTAGGGTTTAAGTCTGGAGATTGTCTTGGCAACCCTTTTATTGTTTTGGGTTATTATCTTGCTGCATGATGACGTATCACCCAATGAGTTTGGTTGTCATTTTCTATGAATTGCCAAACAAAATGTTTCTATAGACTTCTGAGCTAATTTTGCTGCTGCCATCATGCGTTACATCTTCAGGGAAGATTAAGTAGCCGTTCCGAGAAGAATTTATGCAAGACATAACCTCCACTGAGTTTCACAGAAGAGCTTGTATATTGAGGATCACGAGGAGATCCTATTCTTTCTTTTCTTGCTTGAGCCTTTCAATCACTTTGGTAAAAGTGAGTCTTTGTCTCATCAGTCCATAAAACTTTCTATTACAATTCTCGAGACTTGTCATTGTGCTTTTCAGCAAATTCCAGCCTGACCTTCCTATTCTGCTTACTAAAGAGTGGTTCGCATGGTCTGGTGTTGCAAGTGTACTTTTCTTCAAGTCTCTGGGGGAAGACATCTTCATCCCATCGGAAGCACCAAATTCATATGATTGTTCCTCAATGCAATCCACTTCCTGTTGGTGTATTTGGGTTGAAGTCTGCTCTTCCTGTTCATCCTCTAATGTAACTCAGAGGAGTGACATCACGTTCTACTAACACATTTTAATCAGCTCCTGCAAAAAGACACTTGCATCCATTTAGCCTGTGATTTCTTGCCCCCTTTCCCATTCCTTCTGATCACAGCGCTAGGAGCTTTATAATAATGACGGATGTTCTTAAAAAGAGTGTCGAAAAGTTAATAGAACAAGTCCCAGCATACTTCCCGAAGGCGGAAACAAATAGGAATGCTGGATGCCAAATGAAAAAGCATAACCATAGCACTGCAGTCATCATTCACAAACTCCAGAACGCTCCTCCAAGCCAGAAGCAGAGAGAACCAGCGGAATGGATTTCCTCAGCCATATGGGATGTATAAATGGGAACTAAGCAGAAAAGTCAATTGATAAATATTTGTGTCAATGTAATAATGCAAAAAATGCAATTCCTGGGCTGGTGAGTCTATGTACAGTACATCATGCCTTTGTATTACACCCAGTTTTTGCCTTTGAAATACTGCGTATGGAACAACCAGACAACAATCGGTACAGTAGAATGGTTTTACTAATGCATATCCACATGTACATGTGGCTTTACATGGTAGAGAAGAAATGATTTTCACCTTGTGGAAAATGTGAGGAGGACTGAGGCCACAGAGCATGAGTCATTGGCCAGCTATCTTTGAGGGGGATGGGAGTCTTGCCTTGGCGTGCTGGACATGTTTACTTTTCAGACAGAGGAGTTGGGAGGCACAAGAAGGGGAGAAAGGATGGGTAGAAACTAAAGTGATCAAAGTTATTCTACACATGACATTGTGTCACAAGTTGAGGGGCTTTGGGACAAGAAGACATTAAGAACGAAGATTTGAAGCACATGCATTGAAAGCACTGAGTTGACGTCGCTGTGTGTAGGGTGCAGCGATGTCGGTACCAGGTTGTGAAGTTGAACTTCCGATACTACAAGTAGAACACTGTCCTGTTGTGTTGAAAGCCATGTCACAATATGTCACGCTAGATGATACCCACGCATCTATTATGTGATTGCGGTGATCCGTGTCGGCTGTGTAAAAGTGCCGTTTTGCTGGGTTACAAATGAATTCCCCAATACAATAGTTTTGCAGGATATCTGTGTGAAAGATCCTTATTATATTTTAGTAAATTAAAAAAAATAAAATAAAATACCAGAATAATAGCTTCCAATATCCTGATGACGTATCGAGCTGCTCCAATGTTCCATGACCAGCACGAAAATGAAAATGTTTCTACTAAATAAAACGTTTGACTGATAACAGCCTGACTCTCCTCTCCATTTCTCTGAAATAGCCTTTCCTCGGGAGTCTGAGGAGAATGATACCTGCTTGTTGGAACAGCTTCGGTTCGCTTTTAAAAAATGAGCCATTCCAACTTGCCATTCCTGATGTTATTTTCCCCAGTATCCACACTATGCTAAAGATGGTAGTGAACCATTGCAGTCTCAGCCTTGAGATGTATTGAGCGCATCTTTTTCTGACAATTTCAGCAACCTTGGCCTCGAACATGTCCCATTGTGGATCCATCGCTATGTCATATCATATCATATATGCTGCAAACCCTTCAATGAAAAATATTTCCCAGATTACTTTGAGCTCCGACTTAAATTCAGGTTTTGTAGCTACCATGGAAATTGAACTTCATTATAAACTGAAGACTCCATGTAAAATATTTCCTCTGACTTTGTTTAACTTTCCAACCGTTTAGGTATCGCTTGCATCTCACAGAATCTAGCACCCAAATCTTAGCTCACAACAAAACTTCAGTCTACCCAAATTTCAGCTTTCACTGATTTGAATTAAACCCCGTTCACGATCACTACAACAGCTTTGGTAAACTGAGACACTTTTGCACACCACCAGTTCAATTAGTTGAATATGGCAGGGTAGCAAATGCAGAACGCATCCAAGCGCTGCTAACCACAAGCTTGGAAGCAATTCTGCAAACGGAGGCAGAAAAGGTCCAGGCCTCATGGAGCTTTAGTAATAACGGCGTGTCGTCTTACAATGTATTGTGGTTGAGGTCAAACCAAGTCTGTAGTTTTTTGTTAATGCAAGTACTGTTTGTGAATTTCAGTGTGTATTGCACAAACACACCATACTTATTCAAATGACTCAAAATGCATATAGCAACATTTGAGTACTGCAGTGATGTCACATTTTAATTGGGTGGATGCCCGTATTTTTGGTTTCCACAGCCGAAGATGGACGTCAGGAGGCGGGGTGTTTGGAGGGTGGGATCATGACTGTTATATTCCAGTCGCCACTGCAGATGGGCAGACTACCCCAGTGTGTCTGGTAAGGGCAGCGAGTGGGTGGGGGAGGTTCTTCCACCCTAACTGGAATGTGTAATTTATTACTTTTTGTGGTCTATTTGCCAAGAAGGAAAGATGTATCATTCTCCAAGGAATGGTTGTTGAAATCTGCAAGGCGCATTGCTCAATGAAAAAATAAAAAGCAGCTCCTGTACAAAAAACTACTCACCATAATTATGTTTTATCATTGGCAGAGACTTAAAAAAAAAAACTTGAAACTTCTGAGCCCCTCAATGTTTGTAAATCACAAAGGATATCGAGCAGTGCAACATTGATCTCTTCCACTCCCACCCTTTAATCCTGTAACAACATTTCAATATGTTTGGATTGAAATGGTCTTTGTCTACTGCAGGCCATTTCATACAACTATTCATGTATACAGAGGCCTGCAACTTGCCTTGATAATAGAGCTGAGTGATGGAGAAGAAAACCTGACCTTAGGCAGGTAATGCTGCAAATAGCTGATAGATGAGTAATGACAGATCCTCACAGAGGTATTAAATAAACCCTGCTGGGTTGTAGTTGGTACAAGTAAGGAGTATGAGTAGCGCCTGCAGTTACGTGTGTCTGTCTCTTATGTTATTCTTTTCACGAGTGTGGCACTGGCAAGTGTTAGGTTCACTTGACAATAATTCATGGAGCTCACCTTCTAATCATGTACAGACTTGTTAAATGCAGAAGGAAAAGCTAAGTGAGTTGTCCCAAAGAGTGAGGAAACATATTTGCTTGATAGGCTTAAATTAATGTATCCATTGTGTATTTCAATGATAGTTTTAACCTAAATATTGCGGCTAATGTTTTCTATATTACCTTAAAAAAACAGTGGGAAACACTGAGTTTGATTTTAGCCTTACCGTGGGTGTTTCCCAATTCTGAGTTCAACCAGAGGCAACCAATCGTCATGCCGCCAGGTGTTGGCCCTCCCCCATTCTCAACTCTGGAGGTAAAAGAATGAGGAACGAAATTCCTGTGAAGAGGGCTGTATGGTCAATCTTCGGATCCCAGTTCTGACACCAAATGATATTGTGCAGAAAATGTGAGCGTTCATTAAGTTTTAATGCAAAACGTACAACTTATATTTATTTTTTTACAGAAAAGAGTTTTAAAAAACATTAATAATAGTCGCCATAGAGATCCCTCTAACCAATTTTTCTAAAATAAAAATGAAATGCAATAATTTAGTAGATTTCAAAATATTACAAACGATGTACAAGGCTAACAAAAATAAATAGTCAATGAAAGCTTGAAAAAGGCGCCACGGCGGGCGACTGGTTAGGACGTCTGCCTCACAGTTCTGAGGACCTGGGTTCAAATCCTGCCTCACCTGTATGGTGTTTGCATGTCCTCCCCGTGCCTGAGTGGGTTTTCTACGGGTACTCCGGTTTTCCCCCACATCCCAAAAACATGCATGGTAGGTTAATTGAAAACTCCAAATTTCCCGTAGGTGTGAATGGTTGTTTGTTTATATGTGCCCTGCGACTGGCTGTCGACCAGTTCAGGGTGTACCCCGCCCCTCGCCCGGAGTCAGTCAAGCAAGCCCTCGACCCTAGTGAGGATAAGCAGTATGGAAGATGAATGAATGAATGAAAGTTTGAAAAACGATTAAGTAACTACAATCTAAAAGGTACAGAATTATTTAAAATAGCAAGATGGAAAGGTGTATAATAGTGACAGGTGTGAAGCTATGGAACAACCTAAACATAGAAACAAAACAGTCAAGCTCAATCAATATATTTAAAAAGCTTGTTAAATCAAGGGCATTAAATAGTTATGAAATGGTTAATTAAAACAGTAAACTACAGAATAGGTTAAAAATCATTAGAAGGCTCTCTGTTTTATTTAAATTGGGATGCTAGGGACATTTGATTGTGAATCGTATATATTATAATATTTATTCAACCCTCTGCTCCTTTTCATTTGAATTTTGTGTTTTGTTTTGTAAACATGTTTGTATGTTTGTTTGGTTTTCGAATAAGTAATGAATAAGTATTCTCACATATTTTCTTTGTATTTTATGCTTGCGAAATGTTCTTAAAGACTGTAATGTTCTTAAAGACTCTGCAAAGAGAATTCTGAGGTTTGTTTCCAACTACATTATACATGTTTGAAGATGATTGCTGAAAACGTGCAAACACAGAGAAAAATGTAGTACTCAATTGTTGAGATATACTGTAGCATTAATCTGTTTCACACCATTTCAGTTTTGGACATAGGGCTTGGGCCTCGGCATGAGTCGTCCCTTCCCAACTATGTAAGGACGCTCGTTTGCATCAGTGGTTATCCGGCACAATTGTGACATGCAGTTAGCTAGCTAGCTGTGCCTTCACCCCGAAAATGCAACTTGCCTTTGGATAGTCTACTGGGATGGTTGCTTTAGAGTGCCGATTTTGAGGTCTAATTTTATGACACTCTATGACACTCTTCTTTGTTGTGTGTCACAATAAAAGATGTTCATTTTTACTTGACATGGACTTTTATAGCATGCGGTAGGGGTATTTCAGGGCTATGTTATATCACACAACAGTTAGCACCAATACAGTACATCTAAAGTACGTATACACTATTTTGTCTTTGCATCTGTAGCTCATCAAGAGTAATTCAATCAAATGTCATCAAGTTAAAGTCTACAAAATCTACCATAATGGCTATTTACCTTAAAGTTGGCCTTTGTGTGCACTGAATGTACACTGAAGCTCAAGTCAAACAATGACCTCATTGCTTAGATCTCTCCACCACATTAGACTGGGAAGGCAGAGTCATTATCGTTGTTTCCTGTAGATGCAACTGGCCTGAAATCCCCCAGTCTGGGGAGGATAGAATTGCTTTAACCCTTTAAACTGCTGAGTCATACCCTGATGTGGTTGTTTGGGGGGGAAAAGGTTCAGAGGGCAAAGCCTCACAACTGGGATTAGTGTTGGATGTGGGCTGAATGCATTGGATATCGACATGCCAGTAATTGAACTCCTTGTTTAGCCTTGTTCAGCTAGAGCAGATAAATGAGTGTGTTCTGCGCCATGCACAAGCACAAACTCATCTGGAGAGGGGAAGATTTGACATTGTTTACACTGGTAAGTTTTTCCTCCATAGAAAAGCGTCCATTTTGGCTTTATAGTACAATCTGGATACAAAGTGTCAAAATGATGCAGACTGTTTCGTCTTTATGCAGTAAATGCTGTTGATATGGATTCACCTTTATCATTAAAGTCCCCGCAAAGTGAAAATTAATGTCTTTTTTAATGTCTTCTAAATTTGACACACCACAAAGAAGAGTGCTGTTTACAACCCTGCCAAAATTGAACAACGAAAAAAATCGGCAAGCATACAAAATGTGACTTCAAAATCAAGCCGTTCTCATAAACGCTCAAATGCTGTGGGCGTGTCCGTTGAATGCGCTGAAACTACGTCCCACTCAACTGTCAATCAAATAGCACTTCTACAACCTGGAAAATGGATGCTACTTCATCTAGCATCTTTATGCCTACAAATAACTATGTTTGAGTTGCTTTCGATCCGCATAACAAGTTCTTGTATAGTAAAGGAGGCGGGACTTATCCCAGACTCCAAAGTGCATCGTTGGTCACCGTTTCAGCCACTCCCCTAAAAAAAACTTGAAATGGCGAAAAGCAAAAAAAAAGTGTTATGCAGATGTTTGCCTTGTTCTAATGTCTATGTCACTTCATGTGTCATTTTTTGAAAGGTATTTATTGATTTTGTTTTAATGACAAAGAATAGTATAGTGACTATAGTATTCTGTCATCTGATTTGACTATACTATAGTCAAATCAGATGACAGAAATTTGACAAAACTGTGGTTTGTTCATCACAAAAATATCTATTCACTGAGACTCGTAGCTCGCCTCTGTAGAATTTTCATTTAAGTCACGGGGTCCCGTTAAAAAAACGCTAAACAGCTTCCAGTTGCTTCAGTTTTTCGGCGCGTTCGTTCGCCGTTAGCTTGACGTAGTTAGGATGTCTGGTAGTGCCTCTTAATATTGAATTTTTTGAAAACAGCCACTTGTCACTTGCCAAATTAGGCAGAAACAGTTGTTTCGTATGTCAGTGAAAAAAATACTCTAATTTCCACTTGTCCTGGAAATGGTGGCCCTCGTCAACTTTCCTCTTTTTAGTTTCAGTTGCCATTTTAGAAACGGGGTAAAAATATAGCACAGGGGTAAAAGTTCACACAGGGGCCACGCGACAAGAGTGCGAACACAGATCTACTGCCACCCTCTGGTGAAATATAAAATTGCTTTTTTGTATGTGTGTATTGTTTACTGTTTACTTGGAAACTGTGCTGGCGGGCCACATATTATTGATTTTTTTGACAGGATTCTTCGGACCGGAGGAAATTTGGACATGGGCCAGATTTAGCCAGGGGGCCGGACTTTGGACATGCCTGGTTTACATGTACTAAATAACAACAATTATTGTAGTATTACATCGAAAACCAAATTCCTCTGGCATGTACTGTATGCATTTCAATCCATGGAACATCGGCACTGACATTTAATTCCCAAGAAAAGAAGATCAAGCCGGGTGCATACACGTGATAGGACAGACAAGGTAAAAAATTGTATATGAATGGAAAGAAAACGTTTTTTTAACAAAAATGGTGGTATGTACAGTAAATTATTCTTCATCTTTAAACTGACATGATGGGGATTTTATTTTTTATAAAAGAGATAAATAATGCCCTGGATATGACATGTAAAATGTGGCCACGCTAGAGAATTGTTGTGGTCACAGTACACTAAATCACAGAGAAGAAACACTGTAGCTACACCATTTAATATCATTCCCATGGAGAACTGCGTGAACAAATGGAATGCGAGGAAAATGCAAATCAGCAATGTTTAAGGTAAGGGCCTTTTCTTATTCTATTCGTCAAAAGCCTGCAATGCCAGGCTTTTCAATATATCTTTATAGCTCATACCCAGCCTAAAATAAAATGTAAGCATACTATCAGTGCCCATTCTCTTTAGCCCCTGCCTCTACATTTAAATTTCTAGAGAAGAAACGTTCCATTTGCTATACCAACTGCCTACAGAGCCACAGGTTTTGGATGGCCACAAATTATTATTCAGCGGCCTTAAATGAGCATTTTGCTTCTCATTGCCCAAATGAAAAATAGCTAAATGAGTGGGAAGACAATCCACAAGAAGTACAGCAGTGTATCCGTTTAAACTTTATTGCCTTTGCGCACCAGCAGAGAGCCGAGGCAGATCTCATTTGTGCAAAAAAAGAAACATTAGCGCATGTAAGGAGTTATAAAGTTATTTGATCACTCCAATTGGACCAGTTTGCAAGTAGCGACCATGACGTCCAACCTCTCTCGCTGAAGAAAAAGTCATTGCTAAACAAGCTGCAAAGAGCATTGTCGCCATCTAGCATAGCATCCATTTGGCCAAAGATGGAATTGAAACCACTCGTGCACGTAAAGTGGGACATCACAGAGATGTGAAAAAGTGAAGAGACCCAACTGTCAGTACCTAAATTAATTTGAGAATGTAAACAAAAGTCCTGCTTTCGTTGTGGAACTGTAACTTTAAGAAGTTAAAGTTGAAGTGAACTCCCATGAGTTATGATTTTCATCATTTGACCATTTGTGGTCTTGAGCCTGCCAACTTCCCTTCAAAATGTCTGCTATGGCTTCACCGTGCACCATTTTCCAGCACAGGCATGTTTACTTTCAACATATTATTATTCCGTTTGATATGAATGGTGGTGCTCTGAAACCCGTGGGATGATATGCAAAAACTCGACCCAAATGACCAGAAAGATGACTGTTGATAGAATGAGATGAATAATCTGTCCTTTATTTGACAGATGGTGCATCAACCTTAAAATTCCGCGAGTAATTCATCATCTGAACAAAAGCATTCTGTTACAACATATAGAGGCCAATAGCCTCACCATAGTTTCCTATTTCAAAACATGCAAGTTGCAACAGGCCCGACCACCTGATGGACACTTTTGCCTGAGAAGAGTTAAACTTCTTTGATCTCACCATTGCTGCAGCTGCTGTGTTTGTGTGTGTGTGCGCGTGTATGTCTGTGTGTGTGTGCGCGCGTGCATCTGTGTGTATGTGCTTGTGCATATGTGTTGCAGTTTAATTCTAATGATGACAGTATATCTATATATGTACATATACACAGTATATACAACTTGTAGTATACAGTATAGTGACAGTATATATATATATATATATATATATATATATATATATATATATATCTGCGATTGGCTGGCAACCAGTTCAGGGTGTACCCCGCCTCCTGCCCGATGACAGCTGGGATAGGCTCCAGCACGCCCGCGACCCTAGTGAGGAGAAGCGGCTCAGAAAATGGATGGATATAGCGGCATGGTAGACGACTGGTTAACACATCTGTCTCACAGTTCTGACTGAGGACCCGGGTTCAAATCCCCGCCTGTGTGGAGTTTGCATTTTCTCCCTCCCCGTGCCTGCGTGGGTTTTCTCTGGGCACTCCGGTTTCCTCCCACATCCCAAAAACATGCATGGTAGGTTAATTGAAGACTCTAAATTGCCTGTAGGTATGAATGTGAGTGCAAATGGTTGTTTGTTTATATGTGCCCTGTGATTGGCTGGCGACCAGTTCAGGGTGTACTCTGCCTCTCGCCCGAAGATAGCTGGGATAGGCTCAAGCATGCCCGCGACCCTAGCGAGGATAAGTGGTACGGAAAATGGATGGATGGCGATATACCGGGTGATTGAAAAGTAACTCCCTATTTTTAAGTACTTGTAATTCATTTCTGAACTATACTATAAGAAATGTACATGAGAAGAAAGTGGATTGCATGGAGTTTTATTTAAAATTCGATATGGGCGCCAGCATTAACCACCAGTTTCTCAAGCCGCCTGGGAACCATTAACTGATTTCACAAGGATCTCTTGTGGGATGGAAGACATAACTTCTCGTATTCGCCCTTTAAGTTCTTCCAAAGTCGTTGTATGGTTGAATAGACTTGCTCCTTTAATCATGGAACATGCACAAAAAATTGAAAAAAATATTACAACATCCATCCATCCATTGTCTTCCGCTTATCCGAGGTCGGGTCGCGGGGGCAGTAGCTTCAGCAGGGAAGCCCAGACTTCCCTCTCCACAGCCACTTCATCCAGTTCTTCTGGGGGGATCCCGAGGCCTTCCCAGGCAAGCCGAGAGACGTAGTCTCTCCAGCGTGACCTGGGGCGTCCCCGGGGTCTCCTCCCACTGGGATGTGCCCAGAACACCTCACCTGGGAGGTGTCCGGGAGGCATCTCATCTGGCTCCTCTCGATGTAGAGGAGCAGCAGCTCTACTCTGAGCCCCTTCCGGATGACCGAGCTTCTCACCTTATCTTTAAGGGAGAGCCCGGACACGCCGCGGAAGAAACTCATGTCGGCTGCTTGTATCCGGAATCTTGTTCTTTCGGTCATGACCCACAGCTCGTGAACATAGGTGAGGGTAGGAACGTAACTCGAAGGTAAATAGAGAGCCTCGCATTTCGGCTTAGCTCCTTCTTTACCACAACAGACCGATACAAAATCCGCATCACTCCAGACGCTGGACCTATCCGCCTGTCAATCTCGACTTCCATTCGTCCCTCACTCGTGAACAAGACCCCAAGATATTTGAACTCCTCCACTTGGGGAAGGATCTCATCCCTGATCTGGAGAGGGCCCTCCACCCTTTTCTGACTGAGGACCATGGTCTAAGATTTGTGGGAACAGTTCTTTCATTTCAAACATGGCTGTCCACCACTGCACAAAGCAAGACCCATAAAGACATGGATGAGAGAGTTTGGTGTGGATGAACCTGACTGGCCAGCACAGAGTCCTGACCTCAACCCGATAGAACACCATTGGGATGAATTAAAGCGGAGACTGAGACCCAGGCCTTCCCAGAAGCTGTTATAGCTGCAATGGTTGGACCGACGTCATATTGAACCCTATGGATTAGGAATGGGATGTCACTTAAGTTCATATCTGAGTCAAGGCAGGTGAGCGGATACTTATGGCAATATACAGTATATATTGATCCACTTACACATACGTACACTGGACCCTCGCTGTTCATTGAGGAAAGGGACTGAGCATGACCACGAGTAGCAAAAATCCTCACATAATTGACGCTCCTCTAAAAATGATCCCTATATTCATTAAACTACTAATATTAATAGTTTAAGCCATAAGTATGCCACAAACTATGATCCCAAAACACTTGGAAAGAGACTCATAGCATTTAAAAAGTTGAAAAACATACTGTAGACAGTATTTTGCCACAATGTATTTTTTTTGGGGGGGGGGGGTTAAATTTAAAAAAAAGCAAATAGGCACGTTTTCCGTGAATAACGGGATAAGTTCCCCCAACAACAACAACAATATAATTGTGACTAGGGGAATTCATGAATGCTGAAATGCGAATATGCGTGGATCCACTGTATACATATAGAGGTATAAGCAGAAAGTAGCCTACAAACATAGAAATAACCTTTAGCAGTTCACACTATGAAAAACATTCCTATGAGCTTTGGATCAAAAGTGTTAAAAGATGAATTCAATAAAATTTCAAAACGGTCAGTACCTCGTAGCACAGTACATAGAAAAGCTCGGCAACAAATGTTCACAGAGTACGTGCGAATGTTTGGTGTGGGCCCAGGTTGCATCTTTGGCTCAGTCAGAAAATTTTCACGAGAAACAGCTGCTTGGGAACAAAGCACAGTGTCTTCAGGGTGCCATACAATCAAACCTAGCTGGGAAGACACGAGACTAAACCACTCCATATAGTAAAGACTGATTCGTCTTGAGAAATACAGTAAATGGACAGTGGGCTTAAAAGGTCATTTCCTCCAGGGAGACCTATAATCACTTGACAACCTTAAAGTAGAGATACAGTACCTGTTTTCAAATGTAGGAGGGAATGCAAAGGTTTTCTTTTCTCCATACAAAAGTACAAAGTCATCAGAAAAATAAATACTCAAGTAAAGTACAGATATCTGAAAAATCTACTTGAGTCTAATAATGAAGTACTGTAATTGTACTGAAGGGGACCAATCGTAACCACCCAAGATGACCAGGAAGGAAGTCTGTCGAGGAAGTTTACATTAAGAATAATCGCAAATGGTCCAATTATTCAAATGAAAAATGAATAAAGTGAAGGCAATGGAGCCGCAAACCTCTTTTTCAATTTTAGCCTTCTTCAAACAGTGACGGAAAAACATTCCACCCATCTAGATGACAATCCGCCGGCACGGTGCACAACTGGTTATCACATCTGCCTCACAGTTCTGGGGACCGGGTTTCAAATCCCGGCCCTGCCTGTGTGGAGTTTGCATGTTCTCCCCGTGCCTGGGTGGGTTTGCCCGTAGGTGTGAATGTGAGTGCGAATGGTTGTTTGTTTCTATGTGCCCTGCGATTGGCTGGTGACCGGTTCAGGGTGTACCCCGCCTCCCGCCCGAAGAAAGCTGGGATAGGCTCCAGCAGCCCGTGACCCAAGTGAGGATAAGCGGTAAAGAAAATGGATGGATGGATGGATGGATGGATGGATGACAATCCAGCTGTGGAGTGTTTTCCTGCTTTAAACACCACCAGATTTTTAACACAAACAATTGTTTTCCACATCAATGGACATGTCATGAAGTCCAAAATCTTAATCTGGTGTTTCGAGTTTTTATTTTTATTTATTTATTTATTTATTTAATCAAAATCTCGGGAGTATTTCCAGGAATGTTGTTAAGATTCTTTACCAGACAGAGGTGCAGTAACTGCAGATTTGATGGGACATTTTTTTTATATATATATTTGAAGTTAGAGTAGCCTCTAGTGGAAGCATAAAAACATTTCACTTTCCTTAATCTTCTGTTCGGTTCATTTGTCAACAACAGCAATTATGTTCCTGGGTCTAAAAAGGTGTCAAAAAAAATAAATAATAATAAAATAAATCTCATAAACGTTTTTTGTATCTCAAAGTTTAAACAGGATGATTCTGACCCACAACATATCAGGTGGGTATAATGCTGTGCATGTATTTTCTTGACATAAACATCACTAGCACTAAATAAACAATGTCATTCCTAACAAGAGCGGATCCAAATCCCTTATTGTATGTTTTTCAAACGCTCCTGATATGTTTGTTTGTCAAAAACAACAATACTCTTCTTGGATCAGTTTGACCCAGGCGCATGTGTTTGGTATACTGCATTTGTCATTATTTACTCCATTACCAACCTTTATTTTGAAGAGATGAATTAATGCATCTGTTCTGGGTCAAATTGACCCGCTGACATAGAATCAAGTGGAATTGTATTGAAACTCTTATTTTGACCCATAAATGAACTAAATACATAAATTACACTTAATTATGTACTCAGCCAAGCAGGAGGAGTTGCATACTGAAAAACTAAATTTAAAACAGGTCAATTTGACCCACAAAGTAACAGGAGGGTTAAGGGGCTGTGGAACACAGCGAACATTTGGAACTTGGAAACAAAAGGCCTAAACTCCCAAAAGACTCAAAGAGGCAGACAAATGTGAAGACAAGGAAAAGACTGAAGAGAAAGCAGCAAACTCAGTACACCTTGACCAATCAGACAACAAGGCCCACCTGGACAAGACTGTGAGGGTATGACGAGAGCCTATTGGTGGAAACACGAGGACCTGGCCCAGCGCAGGAGGATAATGACAAGACACAGGTGGAACCACTAATGTAACACAAGGAGGGACAGGAAAAACAACAAGCCAAAATGAACTCAAAAGGTTTATGAACAACAACACAAAGAAATCAGCAAAATTGAATACAAACAAATGAACTTTCAATTTCCACATGGAAATATAATCATAAACACAGCTCAATGATGCATGTACCACACACAGATCTGCACATGAATTGACAAATGTCACTCGGACACAGATCCGTGCATATGGCGCATGAAACGGACACATCGGCAAACACAAATATTCCCCGGCCCCGACATAGCCGAACATTCAACATTGAAGTCTTTGACATGATCTTGTAGGGCGGCACGGTGGAAGACTGGTTAGAGCGTCAGCCTCACAGTTCTGAGGACCCGGGTTCAATCCCCAGCCCCGCCTGTGTGGAGTTTGCATATTCTCCCCGTGCGTGGGTTTTCTCCGGGCACTCCGGTTTCCTCCCACATCCCAAAAACATGCAATAATTGGAGACTCTAAAATTGCCCATAGGTGTGAGTGCGAATGGTTGTTTGTTTGTATGTGCCCTGCGATTGGCTGGCAACCAGTTCAGGGTGTACCCTGCCTCCTGCCCGATGATAGCTGGGATAGGCTCCAGCATGCCCGCGACCCTAGTGAGGAGAAGCGGCTCAGAAAATGGATGGATGGATGGATGATCTTGTAGTACAATCATCACTTAGAAATGTCGGATATTTGGCCAGCCTCGTTGCCAAGTCATAGCCTCACTACACCGGTCTGAAAGTCAATAAATATATTGCAAACTTTATATAAAAGCAAATAAAACGTATGTGTAATAGGTACAACCCCAATTCCAATGAAGTTGGGACATTGTGTGTAACAGAAATAAAAACAGAATACAATCATTTGCAAATTATGTTCAACCTATATTTAATTGAATACACTACAAAGACAAGATATTTAATGTTCAAACTGATCAACTTTATTGTTTTTAGCAAATAATCATTAATTTAGAAATTTATGGCTGCAACATGTTCCAAAAAAGGTGGGACAGGTGGCAAAAAAGACTGAGAAAGTTGAGGAATGCTCATCAAACATCAAACACTAATTGGGAACAGGTGGATCCCATGATTGGGTATAAAAGGAGCTTCCCTGAATTGCTCAGTCATTCACAAGCAAAGATGGGGCGAGGTTCACCTCTTTGTTAACAAGTGCATGAGAAAATAGTCGAACAGTTTAAGGACAATGTTCCTCAACGAACAATTGCAAGGAATTTAGGGATTTCGTCATCTACTGTCCATAATATCATTAAAAGGTTCAGAGAATCTGGAGAAATCACTGCATGTAAGCGGCATGTAAGCGGCAAGGCCGAAACCTAAGTCGGCACTGCATCAAAAACCGACATCAATGTGTAAAGGATATCACCACATGGGCTCAGGAACACTTCAGAAAACCAATGTCATTAAATAGTGTTCGGCACTACATCCGTAAGTGCAACTTGAAACTCTACTATGCAAAGCAAAGGCCATTCATCAACAACACCTAGAAACGCCGCCGGCTTCTCTGGGCCCGAGCTCATCTAAGATGGACTGATGCAAAGTGGAAAAGGGTTCTGTGGTCTGACGAATCCACATTTCAAACTGTTTTTGGAAATTGTGGCCGTCGTGTCCTCCGGGCCAAAGAGGAAAACAACCATCTGGACTGTTATGGACGCAAAGTTCAAAAGCCAGCATCTGTGATGGTATGGGGCTGTGTTAGTGCCAATGGTATGGGTAACTTACACATCTGTGAAGGCACCATTAATGCTGAAAGGTACATACAGGTTTTGGAGAAACATATGCTGCCATCCAAGCAACGTCTTTATCATGGACGCCCCTGCTTATTTCAGCAAGACAATGTCAAACCACATTCTGCACGTGTTACAACAGCGTGGCTTCGTAGTAAAAGAGTGCGGGTACTAGACTGGCCTGTCTGCAGTCCAAACCTGTCTCCCATTGAAAACGTGTGGCGCATTATGAAGCGTAAAATACGACAACGGAGACCCAGGACTGTTGAACTGCTGAAGCTGTACATCAAGCAAGAATGGGAAATAATTCCACAGACAATTAGTGTCCTCAGTTCCCAAACGTTTATTGAATGTTGTTAAAAGAAAAGGTGATGTAACACAGTGGTAAACATGACCCTGTCCCAGCTTTTTGGGAACGTGTTGCAGCAATAAAATTCGAAGTTAATGATTTTTTGCTGAAAACAATAAAGTTTATCAGTTTGAACGTTAAATATCTTATTTTGTAGTGCATTCAATTAAATATAGGTTGAACATGATTTGCAAATCATTGTATTCTGTTTTTATTTATATTTAACAGAATGTCCCAACTTCATTGGAATTGGGGTTGTATTTATTTATTGCGTGAACTGTTCCATTTGTGTGTATACACAGGCTGCATGGACTCAGAATTTTGATATAGAGTAATTTGTGTTGGATTATTTTTTAGAATTATTTTGGAAGCATCTCTAAAAACAGCTAATTCTCATGTGGTAGGTTTCATAATAACAACATTATATAATAACCATCAATACATGTTTATATCCTGCTACCTGCCAGCATGTTGTAATGGAAATTTGTATATTTATGGAAGTTTGTATGTGTATGGAAGTATAGGACAATATCTGTACGATCTGTGCCTAAATTTGAATATTTGAGTCTGAATTGGAATTTTTAACAGATTTTTTTTACACTCCACTCCATTGTTTTTAACACTGGCACATAACTTGATTAGCTGTATGTTGGATGAAATGAGAAAGGTTCGCTTGCTTTTCCATGGCTTGTGACTGGTGACCTAGATGTTGAGCTTTTATGGTATTTTTATGGCACCTGAGTTTAAATTAGACATATAATGTTTGACACTGAATTTCCGACACAACATTTCTCGAGGTATTTAATTTCTTTACATTGAATATTACGATTGTTAAAAAAAAAACGTGTCCAGAAATTCAAATGTAAACACAGATGGCACAGATATACTTCCATATATGCTGGAAATAATCATGCATGCATTGAAAGATGTTTGTTATGGTGTATTAGTCCTTATGAAACCTAGCAGCCAAGGAAATAGCTGTAAAAGTGAAAGAAGAGAAAGTCAGGTGGCACAGACATTCAACTGCACCCTACTGTACTTCCATGCATGTTGTGCTGTCCATGTAGCACTTGACTTGAGCAGGTTGTCTTCCACAGTCACGTGGTCACGCGGAGAGCCTTTTTCTTTTTTCCCCAAACCCATCCAAAAAAAACACACACAGAGTGTTCACCAGGGTGGGTCTTTAAAGATTGGACCAGGACCACTACATCCTTAAATTTCCGTTTTCCACTGGATTGCCCTGCAACCATCTCAGGTATGAAGGCAATGTTGTTGTTTTTTTGCCGTGAGTGCACGCTGTAGTATGAATATACTAATGCTGAGTCGCGTTTTTTTTTTCCTCACCCCTTTTTTTTTTTTTTTTTTCTCCAATCCAAGCACATGTGTCGAATGGTGAAAAATAAAAGCGATGCTTTTTGGTAAGAATGAAAGACGCACAGTGGCAAATCTATTATTAGCGTGGTCGTCCTTGCAGGTTAGTCTTTCAACAGCCAGCTGACAATGAAGAAGCACACGAGTCGTTATTGTGCAGCAGCGGCAGCGAGCAAGCAACATCACCCCAATAGGCGGTGGCTTATGCAACGAATTATCGTTTTCCTACATTTATCACAAACAAATAAGCATCGCCTCGTTAGTTGTATAGATCGGCACAATTGTGCATAGTGGTGCAAGTTGAAGCGCGGCTGTAGCTGGGGGTGCCTGGAAGGTCACACATAGTAATGACTCGGCAGGAATGATGTTGGAGGAGTGAGGATGCATGGCAGGGTATTGTTGTGCTGAAACTTCCTGAAGGGATACACGGTGACAAGGGCTGCCGTTCTGTGTATGACGATTTTTAACACGTCAAACCCCATACATGACGAGGCAAAAAAAATAAAATAATAATAATAATTTAAAAAAAAAAACCACGTCTGTTCTTACTGCTCTAGTGTACTTGAGATGACCACATCGCATCACATACATGACAACTCGAATACCACTCCATATCCCTCGTAGTACCAAAACTGACCTCTGAGAGGCAGCATGGTGCCACAGAGCATGAAGAACGCCGAAAAAAAGAGACAGTACTGCGCAGCACGCGTTATTAGGATTCCCACATATGCTGTGTCCGAAATCACTCACTCACTCACTCACTCACTACTACTACTCCGCTGTATATATACTGTATATATGCAGGGCCGGCCGTAGCCAATGTGGCGCCCTAGGCGATATTTCATTTGGCGCCCCCCTCCATCAACGATTTACATATGCTTACAAAAAAAGTCAATTAGCAATAGTTTTAACATTGCCTTTAATTTATATGATAACATGCCACACAATTTAAAATATAAAATAAAACATTTTCTTCACTTTAGATCGTCACTGCCAAACAAATCATGCGTGTAATTGCTGTTGCAACACCTAATGGGACAAACTAAAAGTAGCAACAACTTGACCTCTCGCTTTCCCTTTTTTCTTCTTCCCTGTGTTCTGGACAGTTTTGGTCATTTTTACATGTTTCCAGAGTTCGATGGGGGTCACATCAATAAATTTGCCCTTACCCCAACAAAGAGCGAGCAATATACCTATCAGCCAGAGGAGGGAGTATTTAGTATTATCATTTGTAATAATATTAATTTAGCATTTGAATCTGTTTTCTACATTAAAAGAACTCCACGCCTTAGGCTTTACTGACATCTAGGGGTAGAAACAGCACACACAACATCTCCATACAGACACCACTGTTTCAAATGAATTTAGGGGGTTTACATGAATGAATTGTAGTCCAGCCCTTATGCATCACTTGTCCATTTTCATTTGGAAATTTTTTGGGACTTTGACGTTTTCCAACAAATAAACTGTTTAAATAAAAGTTTAGAGGTCTGAAATTTGGCCACACAGTTTTGAACAAGTTAAACTTTAAAACCATAGCGCAATTTCCACGTTATTAGGAATAGGAGATAAGCAGCTTGGATTTGCTAAAATATAATGGTTTGGTCTCTGGTTCTATTTGGTGGTTAGTTTGAATGTTTTTGGGGAGAAGAACTGGCAACTGAACCAGTATATAGCAGTAGGGTGTATTTTACAGGGATACAACAGCCAATCAAAGTGCAGCGGCGTGTGTCCTGGAGCCAGTAATATTGGAGCAGGGAGTGCCCTGCCTCGAAACTATGTGGGAATCCTAATAACGCAGAGCTACCAAATGCTATGGAACGTCCGTATTTTGTTAGATTTCTTAGATGTGAGATTATTATTGTTGTTATTATTTTAACTGTATGTCCTTTTTAAACAAGCTACTAAAGTCCATAACCATACAGTACTCGGTTGAAACAAATTTTAACAACAAAAATACAGCACCACGGGCCTTGCCTCAAAAATGGTACGCTCCACCAAATCCCTCCCACCTCTTCCCGACTTCAATCTGAGTGGTTGACCTGCACAGAATCATATGCTGCCTTCCAGCGATAGTAAGTACCGTATTTTCACGACCATAAGGTGCACTTAAAAGTCTTAAATTTTCTCCAAAATGGACGGGGCGCCTTATAACGCGGCGCGTCTTATGTGTGACTTTGATGAGCGCTCCGCTTGACTGACTAGTAGCATTTCCTGCCGACACGCTGCTGATATAGAGGAAAAGCTGACGTGACTTTGGACAGCATGCGGACGTAAAGGGGGAAGGGTGCGTGTGAAGGAGGACGCTGAAGGCACGCCCCCAGTAGGTATATAGCGCCGGTATGTGCACTGTGCAAAACAACATCGGTTTGGCTAAGGACCCCTGAAAATATCACCTACGGAGAGACATGCTTACGAAGCACAGTTTAAACTGCAAGCTGGTAGTTACACGGAGGAACATGAGAATCGAGCAGCCACGAGAGAATTCAAGATCAACGAATCCATGGTTCGCAAGTGGAGGAAGCAGGAAAACGAGCTTCGCCAAGTCAAGAAACAAGTCGAGGTGGCCCGAGTTGGAAGACCAACTCGAGCAATGGAGTAATGAGCAAAGAACAGCCGGGAGAAGCGTCTCCACAGTCACACTTGCAGAAGAAAGGAAAATCGAAAATTTTCAAGGAGCTCCGTCTTGTTGCTTTTGTTTTATGAAACGGCGCCATCTATCCATCCGGGCAAGGACAACCGTGGCGCAGCAACTTCCGGCGGATTACAAGGAAAAGCTGGCCATCTTTTGCTCCTACTGCAGTAAAAAGATTGCCGACAAACGCATCCAGCCCAACCACATCACCATGGACGAGGTGCCGCTCACTTTCGCTCACTTTCGACATTCCGGTGGAACACACTGTAGAGAAGAAGGGGACCACCACGGTAGCGATACGGACAACGGGGCACGAGAAGTCGGCTTTTACTGTTGTGCTTGATTGCCATAGTAATGGGCAGAAACTGCCACCTATGGTGATTTTTAAGAGGAAGACGCTGCCGAAAGAAAGGTTTCCAGCCGAAGTCATTGTTAAGGCCAAGGAGAAAATGAGAGAGTGCCTGAGTGAGGTGTACTAAAAAGAGACCGGATAGTTTTTTCCACGCGTCACCGTCCCTGTTGATCTGTGACTCCATGCGTGCCCATCTCACAGCCGCTGTGAAAAACCAAGTGCAACTAAGACTGGGAGGCGTATGGTGGCGAGTTACGCCACCATATGTGAATGGATTGTGGATACCTGGGCTAAGGTATCTGCTTAGATAGACTGACTCTGACAATGACAAGAGGGAACCTGCCGTGTTTGATGGAGAACTTGCCCAGCTCTTCATTTCGTATACAGATGATGAGGACTTTGATGGATTTGTGGATGAGGATTGATCAAAAAAATAACGTGAGTACATTGTTAAATACTTCAATAAAGTACAACCGAAATCAGTTTTACTCCCGCTGCCTTTTTAAAAACATTGTTTTAGCGTGCATGCATGCTACCGTATGTTTTAAGCTAGCGTATGTTTTACCATGCCTGCGCCCAATAATACGGTGCGCCTTATGTATGTGTTAAGTACAGAAATAGACCCCGTAACTGAGACTGCGCCTTTTAATGCGGTGCGCCCCATGGTCGTGAAAATACGGTACTGGAAATAGTACTTGGTTTGAACCAGAATATGTGGAAAATGTCTTAACTTCTACCGTTCAATACCAACACACTATTATCATTACCATTCCACTTCTTTCTTTTTTTGCTGCATTTAATCGTATCTTTCTGTTTCTGCTTAGGTAGGAGTTAGACTTTTTTTTTTTTTTAATCTTGCTAGGAAACGTTTCAGGTGGTTAGTGACAGCTCCAATATCCTGTGTTTGAATTGGAATGAGAGAAGCTAGCGGTTGTGTTATGTGCATGTGTTATACATTATATGCAATATTAAAGCCAAGGTGCTACTGTCAAGCTAACTGATTGGATGACCATGAACAATATAACTCCTTTTAGGACACAGAGAAAGGGAGGAGCAAAGAGAGGATTTTATATATTAGTATTAAAGTATTCACAAAAGTAAATTTCTGTTGATGTGCTTTACATGTTGTGTCATGGTCTGTGTTTTGGGTTTGGGTTGTGTTTAGTTTTGTTCCATGTTTTCCTGTGTTCCATGTTTGTCGTGTGCTCATTAGGTTGTTGTGTCCACCTGTTCTTGTCTATTTTGTGTCGACCAATCAGCTCTCTCCAGCCACTCGTGTCTTGTCCAGGTGTTCCTCGTTGTCTCGTCAATTTGTTTGTATTTAGTTCCCTGGGTTCTTTCAGTCCTTGTCGGTTCATTGTCGTTGTCACATGTCTTGCCATGTCATAGTCGCCAGTTGTTTTTGTCATAGTCGCCAGTTGTTTTAGTCATAGTCGCCTGTTGTTTTAGCATTGTGATTAAATATTATTATTTTGAGATTCCCGCACTCCTGCCTTGCCTCCCTGCTTCCCTGCAATTGGGTCCACCATGTTCTTTCTTGCCTTGCGTTCCTCGCCGTCGCCCTAACCATGTTCATGACAGAATGAACCGACCAGAACAGGACCCAGCGGGAACAACATGGCGTCACCCTGGACGCCACCAAACTGCCTCCCACCGTCCTCAGCCTGCCATCCATACCTACCCTCCTCCAGTAAGCCCTATCATTCAGTCTTTTCTGTCCTTTTCCTCGGGTCCCCCCACTTGTCCTAGTTATTCACCATGCCCTACTATTGTACATCCACATGTTTCTTTAGATTCAGATTTTTCTGATTGTGAAGATGGCCCTGATTTAGTTAACCTCCTATCTGATTCTGACTCTGACACAGATTTAGATTTTTCTGGTTCCTTCCCTAGTTTATCCCGTCCTCGTCCGTTTTTGTCACGTCTCCCCGTTTCCAACCCCAGTGAGTCCAAATCCTTTCCCTCTGACCTTTTCTTGGGCACCCGTTTGGCCATCTACCCGGGACCGCCGCGTGGTGGCCAACGGAGGCGCCCAAGTAAAGGTCAAATTTTGCCCCCTCGTTTTTTCCCCCCTGTTCACAAATCACTTGATTTTTCACCTGTTCCCACACGTTGTTCCACGGCTCCAATTAAGTCGCGTCTAGTCAAACCTGCCCCCAAGCCATGTTCAGTACCAGCCATTTTTCCTAGTTCACCTTCCCGAGACCTTGTGCACTCTTCCACTCCCGTACCCTCTACTCCCACACCTCAATGGCGGCAGGCTGAGGAAGCGACTGCAGCTCCCGTTCCGGCTAATCGGCAGCTGCGCCAGGCTCCCGTTCCGGCTCCTCGGCAGCTGCGCCAGGCTCCCGCACCGGCGGCGCTCGTCCAGCGGCCGCCACCAATCCTTGCTCCGGCGGCGCTCGTCCAGCGGCCGCCACCCGTCCTTGCTCCGGCGGCGCTCGTCCAGCGGCCGCCACCCGTCCTTGCTCCGGCGGCGCTCGTCCAGCGGCCGCCACCCGTCCTTGCTCCGGCGGCGCTCGTCCAGCGGCCGCCACCCGTCCTTGCTCCGGCGGCGCTCGTCCAGCGGCCGCCATCCGACCATGTTCCGGCGCCGCTCGTCCAGCGGCCGCCACCCGTCCTTGCTCCGGCGGCGCTCGTCCAGCGGCCGCCACCCGTCCTTGCTCCGGCGGCGCTCGTCCAGCGGCCGCCACTCGTCCTTGCTCCGGCGGCGCTCGTCCAGCGCCCGCCACCCGTCCTTGCTCCGGCGGCGCTCGTCCAGCGCCCGCCACCCGTCCTTGCTCCGGCGGCGCTCGTCCAGCGGCCGCCACCCGTCCTTGCTCCGGCGGCGCTCGTCCAGCGGCCGCCACCCGTCCTTGCTCCGGCGGCGCTCGTCCAGCGGCCGCCACTCGTCCTTGCTCCGGCGGCGCTCGTCCAGCGGCCGCCACTCGTCCTTGCTCCGGCGGCGCTCGTCCAGCACCCGCCACTCGTCCTTGCTCCGGCGGCGCTCGTCCAGCGGCCGCCACTCGTCCTTGCTCCGGCGGCGCTCGTCCAGCACCCGCCACTCGTCCTTGCTCCGGCGGCGCTCGTCCAGCGCCCGCCACTCGTCCTTGCTCCGGCGGCGCTCGTCCAGTGGCCGCCACCCGTCCTTGCTCCGGCGGCGCTCGTCCAGCGGCCGCCACCCGTCCTTGCTCCGGCGGCGCTCGTCCAGCGGCCGCCACCCGTCCTTGCTCCGGCGGCGCTCGTCCAGCGGCCCCCACCCGACCCTGCTCCGGCGGCGCTCGTCCAGCGGCCGCCACCCGATCCTGCTCCGGCGGCGCTCGTCCAGCGGCCGCCACCCGACCCTATTGCCTGGCCCCTGCATTACCATTGGGTTCGGCACCGTGGCCGTCCGCCTGAATGGCCCTGTAAAGACCCTGGTGCTTGGCGTCCTGGACGACCTCCTGAACCGCTCAGCCAAGCACCTCACCTCGGGTGGCCTGGATGGCCACCAGACTGACCTGAGGGGTGGACTCTGTACCCTCCTCCAGGCCCCCTTCCGCCCACCCTGGGTGGATGACTTTTTGGTTGTTGTTTGGGGAACGTCTGGGATCCGTTCCTTTAGAGGGGGGGTACTGTCATGGTCTGTGTTTTGGGTTTGGGTTGTGTTTAGTTTTGTTCCATGTTTTCCTGTGTTCCATGTTTGTCGTGTGCTCATTAGGTTGTTGTGTCCACCTGTTCTCGTCTATTTTGTGTCGACCAATCAGCTCTCTCCAGCCACTCGTGTCTTGTCCAGGTGTTCCTCGTTGTCTCGTCAATTTGTTTGTATTTAGTTCCCTGGGTTCTTTCAGTCCTTGTCGGTTCATTGTCGTTGTCACATGTCTTGCCATGTCATAGTCGCCAGTTGTTTTTGTCATAGTCGCCTGTTGTTTTATCATTGTGATTAAATATTATTTTGAGATTCCCGCACTCCTGCCTTGCCTCCCTGCTTCCCTGCAATTGGGTCCACCATGTTCTTGCCTTGCGTTCCTCGCCGTCGCCCTAACCATGTTCATGACATGTTGTGCATTGCATTTGATATAAAAATCCAAAAAGTGAGTCCAAGGTCCAATTTAGCTATTTTTAATACTCCCAAGGGGTGGTTAGTTTACTCCAGAACAAATGCAAACTGTTACTGTGTATGTAGAGGTGCTGCTGTAACAAAATGAGTTGTTGAGTTGTCTTCTCCCAGAAATTAGTAGGATTTCATCATGTTAGTTTTATGAATTCAATCAATTTCTCTTTTGCTGTGGCTCGACATTTTAAAAAAGCTTCATCAGATTTAATTGTTTAGTCACAGACACTTTCCCCAAAAAAGTGCTGCTCCTCCTTTATAAAGGTGGAAATGAAAATACATTAAAATGTGCAAAACTGTGGAATTTATTTTATATATATATAGTTTGCCTGGCTGCACAGGAGGTCAGCACCACTAAACCTCAGATCCTAAAATTGCCCTTGTTGATGCTGACCTTAATAATGGTAATAATTGACTATAGTGGAACCTCTGTGTTTCGACCATTTTTTAAATTTAATTTTTTTGCATACATTTTGTCAGTTTTTTGTACATCCACTCAGTTTTCGTATAGTTGAAAATGGTCCGTACCAAACTCATATCCTATGTGACTCGGCCGCTCATTTCCTGGAAAGCATTTTATGCGCATGTGCAACTTGATTGAGTATTTTCTTCTAGGGCTTGGGAATCTGTTGTCATGCATCATAGAGGTATCCAATATTTTTTATGCTATTGACATTGTTTTCTGTATTTTAAACTATAGTTATTCTCTATAAAACATATTTCTTTGTTAATATTTTTGGGTGTCTGGAATAGATTAATTGGATTATTTTTTTCAGTGCGGAATACTGCTTTAGTTTTTTGTAAGATTAGGTTTTAGCCAGACTTTTATACACGGATTAGTCACGAAAACTGTATTAATAGTTTAAAATGTAAATATAGGTAGGTGTATAGGTAGGTGTGAATGTGAGTGCGAATGGTTGTTTGTTTCTATGTGCCCTACGATTGGCTGGCAACCAGTTCAGGGTGTACCCCCCCCCCCCCCCCCCCAACCCAACCACCCCTTGCCCGCAGTTAGCTGGGATAGGCTCGACCCTGCTACCCTAGTGAGGATAAGCGGTATAGAAAATGGATGGATGGATGTAAATATAGCACAAAATATGATCCCAAAACATTTTAATATAATTTCAAACTCATCTTCCAATGTCACCTTTAAAAAAATGGCTTAGAGATTATTTAACTTTTGATAATTGCACCACATGTATATGTGCATGCAGTGAAAATTTTACATAATGTCCACTCACATCCCAGGCTAAATTTAGCTTCTTCCCTACATAAATGTTCTTCTCTTAGTCAAGATTTATCACTTCAACATACAATTCCTTGACAACAATAACTACTTTCCTATCAGGCAGGGCTTTAGTGCCATCTTGTAGCATGTTTGGGTGTTATAGAAAGAGCACAAAAATATACTGAGAGTTGTAAATAAGCATCTCAAATGTGTGTTGCGTACACACAAAAGTCGCTATATTTGGTGCTACTCTCTGTGAAAAATATGCCCTGCCCTGGTTTATTATTGTGAGAAAAAAAATCCATAATGCAGTATGTCTCCGTACATATAGAAAATTTGGTTGATTGTGAGCCCAAAGTTAGCAAAGGTAAGATTTTGCGGTAGAATAAGGGGAGGATACACACATATCTGTGATGAAAATATCTAAAATAAACTTCAACATTCATAAATTTGACGACTTACTGCACCTTGCAGTGGTGCCCTATTGTCAGGTGTACGATAATTGCCATCTGCATCCTTTCAAAACCTCTGTGTTTTGCCAGTGTATTTGTGCAGTCAAGCGCTTGTAAATGTCTCACAAGGGAGCACAAAAAAAAGAAGAAAAAGGATGAGCTCATAACAACTGAGACCAATGCCTTTTCAGTGATAGTAACTCCAAACAAAGTGGGTCACCTGGGATGCCTCAGCTTTCTCTGTCTTTAATACATTCAATGCTTCGTTTAACCTCATAACCTCATGCTTTGTTTGCCTTGGGCACACACCAAATCTTGTCCTGTGCTATTTGCTACTCATTGTGTCCCTTCATCAAAGTGTAGCAGTGGGTTCCCAGGGCACAGACTGTATAATGTAGAGAAAATACAACTCCTTTGTAATGTTATTGGTGTCGTATACTGTTGTTATGCTGTCATTACTTTCTTTTTCTTTTTTTTTGCTTTAATCTTCCTCTCGAACCTCATTCTTTCCAACTGCATTTCCGATTAATCGTCATCTAAATTCAAACTGCAATAAAGGTTAAAAAAAAAAACTTCAGGGGTTGAACGCCACCATTCATGATGTAACATGACATCTCAGCATATCTAATATCTAATAACGTGACTGTGAAAATATGTGACTGTATTATTAGCACATTTTCATTTTTGTCATTTAAACTATTATGAAGAGCTGGCTGAACCCAATGTGGCGCCCTAAAGGCGTTTACAAAATAAATCGAACAGCATTGTTTTTACCATTGTCTTTAATTTACAGTATAAGAAACATATCAACCAATTTAAAATGTAAAATAAAATGTTAAATATTTTAATCATGATAATATTTAATATTGTATAAAAATAAAAAGCTATAGACACAGCTCGTCTACTATGGATGTATAATCTACATAATTTGTATTCACACAAACAAAAATCTTAGCTTGTTTGAATTTATGTTAGCTGCTCCATTTTAAGAGTTAATAGTAACAGCTGGTTTTAGTATAATTTATTGAGCGTGTATTTTTTCCTGATTTTGTAGCACCAGGATGCCACAGCGTCCTTAGCATTTGCCTATATTGCGTAAAGGGCGAGCCAGCGTTGCTGTTATGCATACATATTATGCATATCCACCGATGTTCCACACACTGTACATAGTGAGTGTATTATAATTCATGAGTTTCATTACTGTATACATCATTGTCAATAATATTAAACTTCCCACTTGGCACTATTTGTACAAATATTACTGTAGCATAATTAGACTAAATTCATTATCTATCTATCTATCTATCTATCTATCTATCTATCTATCTATCTATCTATCTATCTATCTATCTATCTATCTATCTAATCTAATCTAATCTAATCTAATCTAATCTAATCTAGTGAAAATCCAGCATGTCTACCATTTTCCCGCAGGTGATGCCACCCCAAAGGCTTCCTGGGTGCCCGGCTGTGAAGGAGAAGGGCTGAACGCTGTCCTGCTCCTAGTTCCAGTTGCTCTCCAGTCCACCCTGCCCCCTCTTCCCCGTCCTTCAACTTCACACCTTCCACACTGCTTCCCTTGACCCACCACCAACTCTGCAACGCTAACTGTCTTCACCCAGACCCCGGTGCCTTCGTCACAAACAATTATACCCCCTGGCTGAGGGCCAAACCCAATGGCTACAGGCGGTCATGCCCCTGAGATAGATGTTTTGATCAACCTGCATCAGGTAGGAACCATTTTCTGCATGTTCTTTAAGTTCTCTTGAAATGTCCGGTAAAAAAAAATTGCATCTCCTAAATCTGAGTTGATTTTTTTCCCCCCTACATTTGATTGTTATGATGACCCAAACAATACCAATAGATAACGAGAAAGTGCAATAAATGTTGTACTTTTCAGGCTTTTGGGTGGGTTGGTGAGTTTTGGAGCATGTTGATGACCATCAAAGGTGTTTTTTTTTTTATCCACACTTTCATGAGCTCAATTAAAAGTTTGAATATGCACTTGTGAAACAAGAGCAGATGGATGTGAAAACAAGTTCCTAGCTGTTACGCTATTGCGATCCCATCGTTATGCACAGTGAAGCTCAAATGTTCAGCGGACGTGACAATAAGCGAATGGATTCGCGAACCGTAAATGATCACAAATTAAGAAATCAAGCTCAACCCTGTCAAAATTCACTATCACCTGTTTGACCACACATTGTGTGTGTGTGTGTGTGTGTGTGTGTGTAGCAGTATGCTACACACACACACATAATGTAACTTAAGTGAGAAGTGTGCTGATTTACATCTCATGAATGACTTTTCCTCAGCTCTAACAGCTGAGAGTCATGGGTGTTTTAGTTGCTAGAGTTGAGCCATCTGCCGCTGAGATGAAGAGAAACTGATTTAAAAACTGATTGTAGGAGAAATTGTTTTTTGATGTGTTTAGCTCATATAACAGTAGCTTGGGAGAGCAGCTACAATTGAGGAAAATACTTTCTAATCCCCTGGTCAAGACAGTCCCTAAAAACAACAACTACAAGAATTGTGCAAGTTTCAGTTGAGGTGTCTTTATCAAATGTTGGGCTTCCGTTACTATGGCAACCGAGGGCGGAGCTAGGGCGCTGCGGTTAAGTAAGCGGCTAAGTAAGCGGTTCCTTGTTCTCACACAGCAATGAGTCTAAAGAGAAAGGTGAGAAAAAAAGCAGGAAAAAGAAGATATCATTATGTTGGCAAAATACACTTGTCTATTAGTGTGCAGATCTGTGCATGTGGTGCATGCAATGACACATTCCCAAAAATCCCCTCAGCCCCAAGCAGTCAAGTATGTGCCACTTATCTGATGTTAAAGCTGAGAATGTTGCTTATCCAAAATAGACTGAACATACACCTTTTATATCATTGGACAGCAGTCATTTATATACATAAGCTTTTCACTACTAACATTTGTGTGTCCCACATTACTTGCAATACAAGACATAACATAGCAACTCATGAAATTTGTCAGTATTAGTCATCAGCTGTTAAATATTTCAGTACACCTCGCGAAATCCCATTTACTCCCCAAGATGAAATATTCATGTTGCCTTTTCCACAGAGTGAAATGCAATTTAAGTGCAGGGAGGGGTGCAGGAGGCTAGAATTAAGGTAGATTTTACAACATATGCTCATTAATTGGGATTGAAATGTTTATGCACTTTCTTTTCAACATTATAATATGTTGAATTTAGTATATCTAATATAATAATAATAATATACAACTATAATATATAAATATAAATATATAAATATTTTGGAATTGGGGTTGTAAAAAAATCTCAGTGATTTCATTAAAATGTATTGCACATAAAAGCAAAAAAAAACAAAAAAACAATTGAAACAGTTTTAAACTGTATATCTAATGTAAATATAAAATGTATATGTAAAAAAGATATAATACTTCGGCCTTGAGCTGATAGGTAGCTCTCATATTTAAATGCATCCTGTTCCTTCATCGCACTGGTAATTAAAATCTAATAGAGCCCTAAGAAGAGAAATATGAGAGCACAGATCATTAGGCAGAGGACTCACCATGCCAGAACCAATCAGAAGCTGAGGATCTGGTGCCTTCGAGCGACTTGACCTATCAGAAGCACCAGATGTTTCTGTATGGACACGCCGCTCCCACTAGCCGTCAGTCTCCAGGGGCTGTTGGGAGTGCATTAGTCATTTGCTGCTTGCGTTTTTGTCGTAGTGACACCATGTGTTCATGTTCATAAAGTATTGCTTCATCTGCTTTGCAGTGTTTGAAATATGCATTGATGTTTCTACTGTTAAAACTACATACGGAAAAGCGTGTGTTATACTCTTGTAATTTTGTGCTAATGTGCTCGGAAATCAAGAAATACAATTCACTTATACACGTAACTTTTTTAAATTTGGAACTGTTCCTCCTTTGTTCGCAAAAATAAAATGCACGATTCACAGTTTTTGTGCCCTTTCTATCTTTCGCCATAAGATATCACAAGATGTCACTAATGACCTGTCTCAATACCAAATTTGTACAGTTGATCCAAAGAAGTATGTTGAAGTGAGACATCTTGACTGAAAGACGCCTGGGACCCTAGTGAGGATAAGCTGTACGGAAAATGAATGAATGAATATTATCCATCCATCCATTTTCAACACCGCTTATCCTGGTTAGGGTCACGGGACGCTGTAGCCTATCCCAGCTGACTTCGGGCGAAAGGCAGATTACACCCTGAACTGGTCACCAGTCAGTCACAGGGCACATATAGACACGGACAACCATTCGCACTCACATTCACACCGTCACTGAGCGGGAACTGAACCCACGCTGCCTGCACCAAAGTCAGGCGAGTGTACCACTACACCATCAGTGAGTTTGAATGAATATTAATATATTGAATATGTAATAAAAGGGCGGCACGGTGTACCACTGGTAAGCACATCCGCCTCACAGTTCTGAGGACCGGGGGTCAAATCCCGTCCCCGCCTGTGTGGAGTTTGCATGTTCTCCCCGTGCCTGTGTGGGTTTTCTCCGGGTACTCCGGTTTCCTCCCACGTCCCAAAAACATGCTTGGTAGGTTGATTGAAGATTCTAAATTGCCCTTAGGTGTGAATGTGAGTGTGAATGGTTGTTTGTTTATGTGTGCCCTGCGATTGGCTGGCGTCCAGTTCTGGTGTACCCCGCCTCTCGCCCGAAGATAGCTGCGATAGGCTCCAGCATGCCCACGTCCCTAGTGAGGATAAGCAGAATGGAAGATGAATGAATGAATGAATGTAATAAAAGAGAAAAAAATAATGATGACGCATTGTCCCATTGTTTTTACATTATTTTTTATTTTATTCCATCCATCCATTTTCTGAGCCGCTTCTCCTCACTAGGGTCGCGGGCGTGCTGGAGCCTATCCCAGCTGTCATCGAGCAGGAGGCGGGGTACACCCTGAACTGGTTGCCAGCCAATCGCAGGGCATTTTTATTTTATTTTTTTTAGATTTTTAAAATGAGTTACTTTGATCCAGGGGGGTTACCATAATTTCTCGTGCATAACGTGCATTTTTCCCCCAAAAAAATTGTCAAAAGTCAATAGTGCACATTACACATAGGTATAGGAGAAAATGAAAAAGACTTTCGCATTTTATAAATGTATGCCGCCATCTAGAGGTTATGAACAAGCTGTACACTTTCATTCCACTATGCCACCGCCACCGAGAGGTTATGAAAAAGTTGTACACTTTCATTCTAGTATGCCACATAGAGGTTATGAAAAAGGTGTAGCCTACACTTTCATTCCAATATGACAGGGGTACATATGACTGCATATATGTACAATTGTGCTCATAAGTTTACATAGCCAGGCAGAATTTGTGAAATATTATTGTTATTTTTTTAAATATGAGTGATGACTGAACAACAACCATCCTTAGTTTCTTTATGGTTATGTTTTGTTTAATGATAATGTTTTTCTGAAATGTTTGACAGTTTAATTTGAATCCCATTAAAATAAAATTAAATGTGTTTCAGCTGGTCCTTCATGTTTTCTTAAAATAATTGTACACATCTTACAAATTCTGCCTGGGCAAGCAAACATGAGCACAACTGTGTGTTTTATCATTTATTAAATAAAAGTAGGGCTGTGAATTTCCAAATAAGAGCAAGTAAATCAAAATAAAGTAGTATGTGTTGAAATAAAGTGCTTAACTTCAGAATAATTATTTGAAAAAAACTAACAAAATAAAGATAATACTTCATGTTTTGATCATATGGGTAGAAGCTAAATCATGCTTTGTAAAAATGCATTATACACAGGTAGGAGGGTTTTCCAGAATTTTTAGCTCAACTTTGGGGGTGCGCATTATACACGAGAAATTACGGTAATTGTATTGCAATGCATATTCTTTTATTCACGTTTATTAATTTTACACACTAGTTGGCCTGTTCATGATCAAGAAGCCAAAAAGATAACGTTTATCCTGACAAAGTAGGTAACATAAGTGAATATAATGAAGAAGAAGAAACAGTCAATGAATTAAATTAGTGTAAAAATAGCAAGGTAAAGATAAAAAAGATTGGGTCTTATGAAGCTGTTCTTTTCCAGTTTTTGATGAAATGGTGAGAATGACAGGGACCAAGCTTCATCTTTTAATGATGATTTCACAGTAGGTGGTGCTGTTGCACCAGTATTGAGGCTGTATCTTTTTTTTTTTTTTTTTTTTTTTAGGTGAGGGACGATGAGGGCAATGAGGAAGAATCACTGGCTGACCAGAACGAAGATGAGGCGGAGGAGGAGGATTGGGAGAAAGCACTGTCTGTCAAGTATTTTGCTGACATCATCAGTGAATCTGCATCCATCAGTGGCGACAGGATGGGTCGAAACTACACAGAAAAAGATTTTGAGTGTAGGTACAGATTACTGTGCATACACTGTGATCCAAATTACGCAAATACAATTGCAGCTATAGCTGATATGTGTATGAAGGGAGAAAAACTCATGGTGTCCTCACTGTCAACCCCTGACCTCAACCCTACTGAGAAACTATGGAGTATTTTAAAAATAAGATCTAAGCGAGGGATTGCAGTATACCTCCAAACAGCAACCCTGGGAGAAAATTCTTGCATCTAACTTACTATTTATGAAAATCACCAAAAACAATATATGCCTAATAATTTGGAACACAGTCTCCTTGAATATACTGTAGCTGCCATTAACCATGTACAGCAATCCCTCATTTATCGTGGGGGTTAGGTTCCGGACCACCCCTGCAGTATTGTAGGTGAAATCTGAAAAGTAGCGACCACATTTTTTTTCTAATTATTATTTATACATTTTAAAGCTGTATGAACCTTGCCAGACCGTTATTAATCTTCCCCACACTCCTTTTAACATAAGCACTTTCCATACTCTTAAACATCTTTTGAACTCTTAAACATAGAGTAATGTAGTACTTAGGACTAGTAGTATTTTATTGTAATATGTGAATTAATGATTTTTCTTTTCAGTTTAAATGTTTTAGCCTAGGAAGTGTTTATTTTACCAAAAATAAAGTTACAGCATACACTTAAAATCCCACGATATGGCGAATTATGCGTGATATGAATATGTAAAAAATAAATCTGCAATTCACTGAATCCACAATAGGTGAACCGCGATATAGCGAGGGAATGCTGTATGCAACATTGTATATGGCAATTTGGGATTTCAACATTTTTGCCAAATACATTCTTGTCATTTCTTGAAATCCAGATCACAGGCACACAATTCATCACATCCACCACCCCCTCTCCACCCACTTGCCCGTACCCCAGCGCTTACGCAAGAGGGTGCACGGCACAGAGCGCAGACGCAAAAAGAAACGGAAGAAAAGAAAGACGTCTCTGCCACCCTCGGAAGTTACGCCCACCATCCACGAAGTGGATGAGGAGGATGCTGAGTCGGAAATAGACACGCAGGAGGCGGTTGCCATGGCCGCAGAGTTACCCCCCTGCATTGAAGCACAGGTAATATAGGATTGCAAAGCCATGAGAAGAGAATTGTTTTTCTTTTTACTGGACTTTATACCAGAGATTAGTGCTCACAGGCCAAATTTGATCTTTAAATCGGACAGATGGACCAGACCATTTGTAGGTGATATAAGAAATAATTCAAATGTCAATGTAAAACGTGTAAATGTTTATTTTAATAATAGAATAATACGTGCTCGTTTTTAATTGTGTTATGACTAATTTAATGTAATCAATTAACTTTTTTTCAATACAGCACATTTTTAAATGTACAGTGGTGCCTTGAGATACGAGTTTAATTCATTCTGTGACCACGCTTGTTCTCAAAACAATTGCATTTCAAATATTTTTCCCCTTTAAAATTGATGAAAATTAAATTAATCCAAAAACACACAAAAAAAATATTTTTTTATGTTTTTTTGAAACAAGATAAATGTGCTTAACAGTGTTGTACTAACACAGTAATATAATTTGCTCTCCACATAACTGGCAAACATAAACAATGCAAGCACAAAAATGACTGTATTGTCCTTGCTCTTCTTTTGAATTGTTGTTGGCTGAATGTTGTGAAGTTTGCGCCCAACATCTAGGGTCTGAAGCGCAAGTGTATCTGGAATATTTGCTCTTTACTCTTAAGACAAAAAAATAAATAAATCGGCCAAGCGACTGCTCATGTCTCGAACAACTCATAAGCCAAGGCACCCGTATATCAAGGCATCATTGTATATGTAAAATTGTTTATTTTACTAATGCTTTTTTTGTATTTACACTAAATAAACTAGCTAATTATCTCATCAGATTAATGAATACAAATGAATTGAAAATGAATTAATATATTTAAGTCCTAAAACAGCACTATCTCACCCATGACCCCTCCAAGGTCAACCGCTACCCAAAATGGATGGATGTTGTGTTTGTTTCTTACAACGAAGTTCATGGGTCAATCGGACCTGCTCTGTTTAATCATCCCGAAAAATATATTTTTTATAAATATAGATTTGTAGATTTTCTATACAGGTCAATTTGATGTGTAACAACACGGCTACATTGTGACCAGCATGAGGATGGATTAGTGGACTAGATTATGGATGCTGCTCTGAAATTCATGGGTCAATGTGACCCATTTTACGCTTAATCATGAATATGATATAATAACACAATGCAATATTGATATTAAAAGAACAAAAATAAGGTCAGAAGGGTGAGTTTAATCCTAATATTGTATTATTATTTCCCCCTAAATTTTACAAACGGGTCAATTTGACCTGCAACATAAAAGCAGCGTTACATTCTCACCATCATGTGGATGGATTTGAACACGAAGCGGACTAGATTGTAAACAAGCGCCTATAAACCCTTTCCAAAAAATTTGAATATCATGGAAAAGTTTATTTATTTCTATAATTCCATTCAAAAAGTTAAACTTTCATAGATTATAGATTCAGGGCCCACAATTTAAACAATTTGAAGTATTTATTTGTTTATTTTTACATAATTTGGGCTTCTAGCTCATAAAACCCAAAAAATCAGGAATTCAAAAATTAGAATACTGTGAAGAAATCAGCCCAAATTTTACAGGCCATAAATGTTTTAAATTGTGTGTCACACACTAATCATATACTAAACTCAAAACACCTGCACAGGTTTCCCCAGGTGTCATTAAATTGCTTCAGTTTGGTTCAATTGTCAAAGACTGCAGACTTGAAAATTGGCCAGAAGACCATCATTGATACCCTCCATAGGATGGGTAAGCCACAAAAGTTCATAGCTAAGGAGGCTGGCTGTTCACAGAGTGCTGCGTCCAAGCATATCAATGGAAAGTCTAGTGGAAGGACAAAATGTGGCAGAAGAAGATGCACCAGCAAAAGAGATGAGCATGGGCTTCAGCGGATTATCAGAGTAGAATGAGGCGGAAGCCAGAGCTTCAAAAGCCACCACATTCAGACGCATCCGGGACATGGGCTACAACTGTCTGGTTCCTCGGGTCAAGCCACTTCTCAGCCTGAGCCAACGTAGGAAGCGTCTCAACTGGGCCAAGGAGAAGAAGGACTGGACTGTTGGCCAGTGGTCCAAGGTGCTATTTCCCGAGAAAAGTAAAGTGTGCCTTTCATTCGGGATTCAAGGTCGAAGGGTTTGGAGGTAGACTGGTGAAGAACAGAACCTAAGCTGTTTGAGGTCCAGTGTGAAATATCCACGATTTGGGGTGCAATGTCCAGTGCAGGTGTTGGTAAACTCCATCCATCCATCCATCGATTGTCTTAACCGCACATCCTCACTAGGGTCGCGGGCTGCTGGAGTCTATCCCAGCTATCTTCGGGCGGGGAGGCGGGGTACACCCTGAACCGGTCGTAAAAAAACAAACGCAGGGCACATAGAAACAAACAACCATTCACACTCACATTCACACCTACGGGAAATTTAGAGTCATCAATCAATCTACCATGCATGTTTTTGGGATGTGGGAGGAAACCGGAGTGCTTGGAGAAAACCCACCCAGGCACGGGGAGAACATGCAAACGCCACACAGGCGGGGCTGGGATTTGAACCCCGGTCCCCAGAACTGTGAGGCAGATGTGCCGGCTTGGTAAACTCTGCTTTCTTATATCCAAGGTCACCGCAACAATCTACCAGAATGTTTTAGAGGACTTCATGATTCCTTCTGCTGAGGATCTGTATGGAGATGCAGATTTCACCTTCCAGCAGGACCTGGCCCCTGCCCATACCGCCAGAAGCACCAAAACCTGCTTTGATGCCCATGCCATCACAGTGCTTGACTGGCCAACCAACTCGCCGGATCTAAACCCCACTGAGAATCTATGGGGTATTATCAAGAGGAAAATGAGGGGCACCAAACCCAAAAACAAAGAAGAACTGACAGGAAGCATCAAGGAGATCTGGGCTTCCATAACTCCCATGCAATGCCACAGGCTGATTGCCTCAATTCCACGGCGCATCGAGGCAGAGATTATAGCTAAGGGATTGAAGATTAACATATTGTTTTAAAAGTACCATATTTTGACTGATTTCATGTGACCCTAATTTCTTTCTTTTTTTCCAACAAAAACAGAAGTAAATGGTCATTTCTTCACAGTATTTAATTTTTTTTAATTCCTGATTTCGTGGGTTTTATGAGCTGGAAACCCAAATTATGTAAAAATAAACATATAAATAAATACTTGAAATTGTTTAAATGAATCTATACTCTATGAAAGTTTACCTTTTTGAATGGAATTATGGAAATAAATAAACGTTTCCATGATATTCAAATTTTTTGTTCTGTATTTACTGACCATAATTGAATTTCTTTGATAGAGCTCTGGCATCTCGATTTGATCTTGTCTGCCCTCTATTGCACCCCTCTCACCTCGATCTTCTCCTTGCTCTCAGTTTAGTTTGGAGAGTCAAGAGCACTTGGAGGAAGCTCTTTCAATCGCCACAGTCCACACAGAAAATGAGGAGCAACGCCGGGCCCAGAAACGCACGCTCACTCTCAAGGGAGACCTTTACAGTGGAGGATATGCCGTCATTGAACACCACGAGGAGAAGGAAAAGGAGTCTATGTCCAGCAACAGGTAGGCTCTCATAAAAGTATCATGCTGCTTGGTGGGCACTGAAGGCTGCCTTGGTAATAATAATGGTAAAACAGTAAACCCCTGCGGTTTACGGTGGCTATGGACTGAGCCCTGTAGCGAATAGCGAAAACAAAAAGGTAATTGCCGTTGTTTCTTATAGTTGCCTATATTAATGGTTTAAACTGTAAATATACCACAATGCTTGAATATCAATCTCATCTGATAACATTAACCTTTAAAATAAATGGCTTAGAGATGATTTCATTAAAAATAAATAAATGTGTCCCCGTGTATATGCACATGCAGGGAAGAATCTCCGTAACAGCCCAGGCTAAACTTAGGTCCTCCATGACATAAAAAGCTTCTCTTTCAGTGGAGATGTATTACTTCAACACCCTTGGATTAGTTACTGTATTACTTTGCTATTTAGATATGGTTTTGGCACCATATTCCGGCATCTTAGGATGTTTCAGAAAGAACACAAAAATGTGAGTACCAAGGTTAGTTTTTCAGCAAGTAGCTGGGGATAGGTTCAGCCAGAAAAATGCAAACGGCTGAATTCGTGTATTGTTAATAGCGTAGAATATGCAGGGGTTTACTGTACTTTCGACATACTTGTACTTGTGTCATTACACTACATCGCCACTAAAACATGCAGCTCTGGAAAAAAATGAAGAGACCTCTGCAAAATTACCAATTTCTCTGATTTTGCCATTTAGGTGCCATATACAGTATTTTTAAGTAAAAATAACATTTTGCTTTATTCCATAAGATTCTCACAGCATAACTCCAACCATCCATCTGTTTTCCGTACCGCTTATCCTCACCAGGGTCACTGGCTGGAGTGTGGCCAATGTGCAGAGTATGTACAGTGTGAGTACTAAAAATGTGCAGAGTGTGTGAAGTAAGAGGCTAGACTCCTGTGGGCCTGGCCCGATCAGCTGCCAGACCACAGAGAAAAGGGGGAAGCCCCTGCCCACCCCACAGCTAAGCTAATTCAACCCCCACCCAAACCGACCATAGCCCAGTGACCAGAACAAGGCCAGAAGGCAGGGCCGACCGAGGCAGGAGACGCTGACACCCCAACATGATCCCCAAGTCAGCCGGGGACCCCACACATCCCCAGGGAGAGAAGGGCGACGACCATGGTAGCGCGCCCTGGGGAGAGGGAAGAGGAGGACACAGGCCCGGGACGCAGCAGCATGGCCCCCAAGCTTCCACCCGGAGACTAGGACGAGACCCCCGGAGTGGGGCCAACAAACACCACCCTGGCACCCGGGGACGGAGAGCAGCCTCAGGATTGGCATCCCCCAGGAGAGCAACACGGACACAACCATACCCAAGAGGAGGTGGGCGGAACAGGCCCAGCATCCCCAGAGGCCAACCTTGCAGATTCAGAAGGATACATGTTAAAGTGCATGCAAGTGATCCTTTGGCGTGTAAAAGGGTCTAAAATGACAAGAAATGATTTGGTCACATTACATTGCACATTACATTACATTACATTTTGGCGTATGGCTCGTATCTCAGAAATTAATTCGTATCTAAAGGCACCACTTCACAGTACAAACAGTAGTGTATAAGGTTTGTTGGGATATTTTCATCTCTGACAGTTTTGCTTTCATGCCATTAATGATTTTCCTGAGAAACAAACGGAAGGCACTATAAGGACATGGTACTGATTTTTTTTTTTTCTCTCCCAAAGAGGTCGCAATGACTCCTGTTATCCTACAACAATGTCTTATCAACAATGTCTGTGTTCTTTGTCAGCATCACCCCAGGATGGGCGTCCCCATCCACCACTGCAACTCAGAACTGGTTTTGTCGGAAGTCCACCCACCATCGCGTGACAGGCGCCCAGCGGTGCAACTATGACCTGAGGGAGCGGATTTGCATTGGCAGCATGACCGCAGTTGAGACTGCCGTTTATCATCAAGTGCCAACCGATGAAGCTGAGGCCCAGATGTTGGCCAGCGTTGATTTGGATGACATGAAAAGTGAGTGCGGTATCACAGAGGGCCATTTCATCTGTATTATCTAATGCAGTGTCTCCAACCGAACTGAGCATTGAGCCCCAATATAATGACAATCTCATCTCAATTTACTCACAATTTTTTTTGTGTGTGAAATCTGGGCCTGTTTAGTTGAACACAAAGTTAGTATTCATTTTCTGTACCACTTATCCTCACAAGGGTCGCGGGTATGCTGGATCCTATCCCAGCTATCTTCGGGCAAGAGGCAGGGTACAACCTGAACTGGTCGCCAGCCAATCGCAGGGCACATAAACAAACGACCATTCACACTCACATCCACACCTACGGGCAATTTAGAGTCTCTAATTCATGCATGTTTTTGGGATGTGGGAGGAAACCGGAGTGCCCGGAAACAACCCACCCAGGCACGGGGAGAACATGCAAACTCCACACAGGCAGGCTCGGGATTCGAACCCCGGTCCCCAGAACTGTGAGGCAAATGCCCTAACCAGTTTTCACTGTGCCAGCTATATATATGTATATATATTGATTGTTTTTAATCAGATTTTGTTTCTTGATTAATTGCAATTAATCACAGGCGCACATAGTACCACATTTTGCTTTGAGATGGTATCTTAAACTTGTTGGGCTTTGATGCAAATGACTTTTGATGCAAAATTTGCCGCCAAGCGCACCAGTCGGGTCTCCTCACTGACTTTATAGCAACCTGCACCGCATTTCAGATATCCATCCTCGGTTAAGATAAAGGAGCACGTGTGGTCAAAATACAATGTGTGATTAATCTGAGTTAATATCGCTGATTCTACATAAATTGCTCGGACATTACAAAATATAATGCCATTGCCTTATCAATGTTTTTTTTTTTTCCCAACAATATTCAATAGCAATGGTATTTTAAATACATTTTCCAAACTGGTCATCTTGGATAGACTGACATGTAAGTATATGGATTAACTCCATGCTGCCGCTGTGTATCATAATAATGATAATAATAATAATAATTTACAAAGATGAAGATTTTCATCTCTCAGTCGAGATTTATCAAAACAACATACTTCCTTGACATCATTTACTACTTTCCAATTAGTTGAGACTTTAACATTCTGTCCTCTGTCCGTCATTTTCGGAGGTTACAGAAAGAGCGCAAAAACCATGAATAGTTTTTAAGATGACAGATGAGGAAAGGTTTCACAGGAAAAAATGTGAATAAGTAAACATGTTGAGTGAACTGCAAATGGGTAGAGGCTCACTGTATAGTATATCTAAACATAGGCAATAATTGTGAGTGGTGTAAGAGAAAAAGGGGCAGTCATTAACAGAGCCTGCAGTCGATTCCCCTTCACCAGCGACCCTGCCTCTGGCCTTTCCTGCTTTACCAGACTGGAGTAATCATTGACTGCGTAGAAACACAAAACAGGGCCACTAAAATCACAGCTGCCGAGTACTGATGCTTCATGGTGACAGGCTGTGCATGCCGCTGCAACCCTTGTTTTCGTTTCTTTTGAGAATTAAAGTCCTTCCATAGTGTCGGGTGCAACATTTAGTCCAAAAGTTAAACAACATCCACACGCATAGTACAACGTAATTAAACACACAGCCTACAGTCAACAACCTTGATGGAAGTTTTAACAGTGAACCCAAATTGCCACAAATTGTTGGGACTCCCCATTTGGACATTGATGTAATATTTGGCAAAAGGATAAAGGATGGATCTCAAATTAGACTACAAGAGCAATCCAGTAGGATTCAATGAACCAAAATTGTGCACAAACGTGTAGCACAAAAAAAATTATGAGAATGAAAAATGGTAAAAGCTTGTTACGAAAGAGCAACAACACAGAGGCAACAAACCAAAAGAGTTAGACAGAGCCAAAGTGGAATGAAAACTAAACAGCCCTACGGTTAATACCTCTGGCAGGAACACCGTGCCGCCAAAATAGCCACATACTCAGATTATTATTTTTTTTTTTTCAATTCAAAGGATTCTCTTACGCGGCGGCACAGTGGACGACTGGTTAGAGCGTCCGCCTCACAGTTCTGAGGACCAGGGTTCAATCCCCGGCCCCGCCTGTGTGGAGTTTGCATGTTGTCCCCGTGCCTGCGTGGGTTTTCTCCGGGCACTCCGGTTTCCTCCCACATCCCAAAAACATGCATGCTAGGTTAATTAAAGACTCTAAATTGCCCGTAGGTGTGAATGTGAGTGCCAATGGTTGGTGGTTTCTATGTGCCCTGTGATTGGCTGGCAACCGGTTCAGGGTGTACCCCGCCTCCTGCCCGATGATAGCTGGGATAAGTTTCATCATGCCCGCGACCCTAGTGAGGAGAAGCGGCTCAGAAAATGGATGGATTCTCTTACATAAAAATTAACATTCAAAGAATAGCAAACCAACAGTAAGTGCTAGAACAAATGTTGTGCATTTTTTTCCACAAAGATCAATTCACTAAATTTTTTTTATATATTGTATTGTTTGTCCTGCATGTCATTCCAAATTAGGCTTAGTCACTTTGCAGTATTGGGACATTCACTCTGCTTTGTTGAAGGAGTGCTGGTGCATCTCCCCTTTCCTGCCGCTTATCTTATTTCCAACACTTTTAACGGCGTTAAATACATCCATGTTTTTGGAGGACACAAATTTAGTAACTCCTCATGCACTTTAAACAAACTGCAACAGTTCTTGTGAGAGAAAAAAAAATCCCCGTTTGTGTACTTTTGATTTGAGAGCTTGATAGCGTCAGTATACTCCTCGCATATACTTTGGTTCCCAGTATGCATAGCAGCCTTCACTGCTGAAATTTTGGCATAATAAGGATGTTAATCATTATCAATCATTATTGTTCAAGAGTTTTTATGTTACTCGTAGTTCGCTGAATGTGTCTTAATTAACTGTCATCTTATATTTATGTTGCAGTTTGTTTGCATGAAACCCTGCCTGTTAGTTGTGTGCGATATAGTAACTTCCCAGTCACTTGCTAGCATAAGCTAAGCATTATCTGGTATCTTACTAAATATATAAGATGCTATGTTACTCTTCCTGGTAATTATTCCATAACCCTTTTAAAAGCGACAGCGATCACCGGTGACACTGCGGCGCATATGTATTTCAAATTACCGCAACTCCTCGCTACTATTGCTATTTTAATCATCCAAACTGCCACTGAAAGCTGTGAAACTAATAAATATATCTATTATTATGGTGCTAAAAGGGTTAAAAATTTCTCTGAGGTAAAAGAGCCTCTGTTTCTCTTTGATGACTTATCAGTGTTATAAAACAGTCATGGCTGACAGCATCTCTCAGCAAACTGGAGATATAGGCTTGCTTTAAAATTTGTTGAACACATTAACTGCTTCCTATTCTTTTCTGATGAAGAAGACATGGGGGAAGTGCTACCAAGCAATCAGTATCATCTAGTGGTGAACGTTGCTATTCTAATTTAAAACTGATCGGGTATGGTAGAAGAAAGAAGTTTAAGATTTTCCCCCCAAATTTTTTTTTTCAAAATTATTTAAAGTCCCCCCCCAAGTGTTGGCTGCCAGTTACCCGTTTCAGCAGTTGATAGAGATAATCTTTCAGACTCACATTGCCTCTGTGTGGGATTTTAACCCATGCTGCCTGCTTGAATGGTAGACAAATGAAACATTGCACCATCTGTGTCTACTGGTATCATATGCAATTTATAAACATTTTTAGGTAGGGGCATCAATTGCGTTTTATCCACGGCCAGGCTCCGTTTTTCACCCCTCGAATAGCAGGGTTTTACTGTACTATACCAATGAAAAGCATTACGTCCTACTCTAATTCACTATCGATCGTTATGGCACAGCCCCCAAATCAATAGCCTGTGGACATCACCCAAAACAAGAGTGGCACTGATTCTGTTCTCACAAAGAAAACCACTCCTTTTCTGCACTTTGCTGTTGTGGCCAAAGTAAACATTGCTACTGTGGCTTGACCGTGGTTTCAGAGAGGTGTCTTCTGGCTCTGGGATTTGACTTTGCTTTGGTTTCATGGTGTAACCGGTGTGGATTCGGGACTGTAAAAGGAGTCCAGGCAACGCACTGCAGTTAAAAAGAGTGGGCAGCCCCTGAATGAGCAGTAAGCCCAGCTGGAGAGAGGAGGACAGGAGGAGGTACCAGCTGTGGAGATGACAGATATAGATGGACAAGAGAACCAGGCCGACAACAAGCACAATGGAGCCGAGCGTGAGTGCAGTATCCAGAAAAGCTCGGGCACCCCGAGGCAGCGCCAAAACGAGCAACACGGCTCACTGTCCATCGTGGAAGGCTTTGAGGAATTTGAAGAGTTTGTATTCGATTTCGACGACTATGACTTGCTCGAGTCGATCCACACTCAACTGGGATCTTCGGTCGATTCAATCCGTAAGTAGTTTTGTGGAGATTAGAGCTTGGACATGAACGTTTGACAGTGGACAACGTTGGTTTCAACCTTGTCACCATCACAACGTAACGTTTTTGCCAAGCCTTTAATTCTAATGAATGTGAGTTTCCACTGATTATATAGCGAGCTTGATTAATGCTATCGGGCACATTCATGTCAAACAGTACTACGTTGGTACATGGTATTGAACAAATTGGCAAGCCTCTCGACTGTGGATGTTGTCTTCTGTGTTTCCATTGATCCGGTGGCATCCATTTGGCTTTGGTCTTAGCCACAGCTGAAGCGGAATGACATTACATTGACAATCAGTGTGTCTGGTTCTTCTATTTCCATTCATGTTTTTGTTTTGAATTATTTTAAGGCGATCAGCACATAAGTTACCTGCCGGTCAGAAAAGGGAATGATTTCCTTGTGAATTTTGTCCTATGGACTTTTTCAGCTCATCTTATAACGTCTTCTGAGCACAGCAAATGACAACAATAACATTACATAAGAATTGGATTTTATCCACAGGGTGGGCCAGAATTCATACTTCACTTGTTAGTCTATCCATCCATTTTCTATACTGCTTATTCTTACCAGTGATGCAGCATGGGTGAGCTTGTTAGCAGTGGCGGTTTCTGGCATGTGCATTATGTGTGGCCGCACAGCATAACAAGGTCATGGACAGGTTGTCAAAAGTTCCAAGAGGTTTTCGATTTTACGACGGAAGCAACATACAACATTTTACAGAATATTTTTTCCAGCGCTACAAGAAGGTACCATCACTTAGCACAGTTAGTGTTTTCATACTAATATTTAGTGTAATTATCGCTTTAATACTACATTAGTATTTTAAGTGAGAGTATGGCGCGTTCCAACATGCATTCGGGTTACGTCGCTGCCAGCAGTGAAATATTTAATGTACATTCCAAGGCAGACTTGCCTGTTATTTAGAAAATAGCATAGATTTAACAGGCATGTGTCAGAAATGTAATTGATTGGGGCATTTAAACATTTAAAGAATGCCTTTGGTGTTTTCATAACATAATTCAGACTGTTAAAAACATTTACGCTTAGTCTACATCCTTCATTTCCTAAAAAGAGATCAGTGTTAAGCTATTTATATTTGTACATGCAGTTGTCATGTTCACCCTCAGTTTCTAATCATGTCCCCTGAAAGGAATTCCATGGTATGCATAATATGATTAGGGGATTTTAAAATTTTGATTACATTTCACCATTGCGTATCAAGCTGCTCCAGCGGAAATTGTCCGTTACACAAGATGATCCTTGCTGAATGGTTTTCCATTTACACCTTTGTTGTGTTAGTTTGTTAGCAACAATGCTCATAGTTCAGTCTCATCCACTTTAAAATTAATAATTAAAAAAATAACAATATTAATATAATAATACAAATATACAGTAAATAATGTAGCAGAATGCAAATTCAGTTTTTCAGATTATTCAGACATGCAGAACAAGTTACATCTAAAAAATGTTTCCCCCTAGCGTTTCAAACAGGTCATTATGACCCGCAACATAAGAGGAGGCTCAACAAATTATAATGCACCAATTATATATCAGTGGATCTTTTTTTTTTTTTAGCCAAATAATAAATCATCCTAGACAGGCTTGGTACCATTGCACAAAACCCCTTAGAAAAACAAGGGGGAAATGAATGCAGGTCTATTCTGTTGTGTTGTGCTTATTGGTAATATTGTATATTTTGGGTCTTTGATCAGCCACAACAGATGATGTGTATTCCTAATATGAGTAATAACAAGTCAAAGTCTTATCACCAATTTCCATCCATCCATCCATTCTCTACCGCTTATCCGGGTCGGGTCACGGGGGCAGTAGCTTCAGCAGGGACGCCCAGACTACCCTCTCCCCAGCCACTTCATCCAGCTCTTCCGGGGGGATCCCGAGGCGTTCCCAGGCCAGCCGAAGGATGTAGTCTCTCCAGCGCGTCCTGGGTCGTCCCCGGGGTCTCCTCCCGGTGGGACATGCCCGGAACACCTCACCAGGGAGGCGTCCGGGAGGCATCCGAATCAGATGCCCCAGCCACCTCATCTGGCTCCTCTCAATGCGGAGGAGTAGCGGCTCTACTCTGAGATCCTCCCGGATGACCGAGCTTCTCACCCTATCTCTAAGGGAGAGCCCGGACACCCTGCGGAGGAAACTCATTTCGGCCGCTTGTATCCGGGATCTTGTTCTTTCGGTCACGACCCTATCACCAATTTATTTATTTTTTTATTCTAATAACCCTATTTGCAAGATTATGTGTAATGAAAATATCTTGGTTTCCTGCAGGTCACAGATTTGAAGACAACCCCGGTGTGAGACGCCACTTAGTGAAGAAATCATCCCGATTTCAGGTTGGCCGTACCAGCAACAGTTCCACTCCACTGTCCAGCCTTAAGAAGAAGAAACGAGCATCGGACAAGAAGACTCACGAGGTTGTTGGCTTAGTCACCATCAGCTGAGATGACGTTCATTAAATAACATTTAATTTAATTAATGAGAGTGCAAATGGTTGTTTGTTTATATGTGCCCTGCAATTGGCTGGCGACCAGTTCAGGGTGTACGCCACCTTTCGCCCAAAGATAGCTGGGATTGGCTGCGGCAAGCTCGCGACTAGTGAGAATAAGCGGTATGGAAAATGATATGGTAACACTGTGGCGTGAGAGGAGCTCGTCCGTAAGGACTTTGTCTTTTGAATTGGAAGGTCATGGTGTGAGTACCCATCTGAGATGTGTGTGTGTGGGTGGGGTGGGGGGTGGGGGGGTATGTACATGTGTGCCGTCACAACATACTAATAATAATCATGATAATAATTGTTTTTATTTATAGGCTCCTTTCAAGCCACACAACATCACTTTACAAACATATTTAAAGGAAAAACAATAAAAATAGCAAAAGATAAAACATCAATTAAAATGGAAAATAATATGGGAAATTTTAAATAGGTAGTTCGGAATAGGTGTGTCTTGAGTTTGGTTTTGAAGAGGGTTAATGAGTCTTTGTTTTGGAGGTCAGGTGGTAGTGAGTTCCAAAGATGGGGGGGCGGCTGAAGGCTCTGTCCACAACAGTGGAGGGGCGGGCAGAAGGGACGGTTAGGTGGATGCAGGATGAAGGCCTGAAAGAGCGGGAGAGTATGGCAATGTGAAGGAGGTCAGCAAGATATGGCGGGGCAAGGTTATTGATGGGCTTGAAGATGCAGACCAGTATTTTATATTCTATCCGGAATTGGACAGGGAGCCAGGGCAGTTGTTTGACGGATGGAGTAATGTGGTGAGTAGAGGGGGTCCTTGTGATAATAAGGGTGACAGAGTTCTGGATAAGCTGTAGTTTTTGCTGTCACTTGTGGGGGAGACCAAACAGGAGAGAGTTGCAGTAATCCAGGCAGGAAGTGACGAGGCTATGAAGAAAGATAGCAGCAGTGTGGGGGATGAGGGATGGACAGAGGATAGATGTTTCGTAATTGAAAGTATGCAGACCTGGTGTTGTTGTTTATGTTTGCTTGGAATGAGAGTGTGTTTGAGTTCAGAGAAGCAATCAGTAATGGAAGAAGGAGGAAGAGCGATGGTGGGTATGGTGGAGAGGTAGGGCTGGGTGTGTGTGTATTAGTGAATGTGTAAATTTAATTTATGGAAACTATTGCCAAGTGGAAGGATGTAGGTGACAAAGAGGAGGGGCCCCAAGATGGACCCGTGGGGGACACCAGAAGAAACTGGATGGATGTGATTTGAATGATTTCATTTGAACCAACTGGGTACGGCCAGACAGGTAAGAACTGAACCACTGGAGGGGTGTGTGTGTAATGCCAATGTAATGGATTCTGTTCAGGAGGATGGTGTGGGTAATGGTATCAAAAGCAGCAGTCAGATCAAGGAGGATGAGGATGGGTGAGTCGGCCAGAGTCAGCTGCCAGGAGGAGGTCGTTGGTGATTTTGATAAGTGCTGTTTTGGTGTTATGGAGGGGGTAGAAGCCAGACTGGAAATGTTCATTGAGATTATTAGAAGTGAGGTCGGAGCTGGGCAGCGATGGTCTTTTCCAAGATTTCTGAGGGGCATGGAAGGTTGGAGATGGGACGAAGGTTATTAAAAAATATTTGGATCTGAACCTGTTTTTTTTAATTTGTATTTGTTTTCAGTATTCGGGTTATGGCTGCCGTTTTGAATGCTGTGGGAACAATACCAGTAGAGAGAGATGAGTGGATGATGTTAGTAATGAGGGAGACCAGGCACGGGAGGCAAGCTTTTACCAGCACATTAGGGAGGGGGTCAAGTTGCCAAGTGGAGGGCTTGGAGTATATGATTTCTGAAATGTCCATGGCAGAAGGCAGCGTAAAACTTGAAAGTGAGTGGATGGGTCGGACAGTGGAATTAAGGCAGTGAGGATGGACTAAGGCAGGAGTAAAGAGGAAGTTGATGGTGGATCTGTTTTATTTTTGCATCAAAAAATGACATAGGAGAATTACAGAAAACAGATGAGTGAAAGTTGGAAGGAATGGAGTCTGGTGGACATGAAATATTATCAAGGAGACTAGTTGTCATGAACGGAACAGAGGATAGGACCCAAAAATGCACGAATCAAAAACAAATGGACAGTTTCAAAAAGAGAGGTTTAATATACGGGCAGAGGTCGGTACACAGGCAGGCAATCCAAAAAAGGCGAGGCAAAAAGGCGAGGTCAATAATCGGAACAGGGTCTAGTCTTACTGTGACTCTGTGACGTGGAAACAAGGAATGCTGGAACGTGACGACAAGGTACAACGAACTGGCGACACGTGACACGAGGTTAAATGCATGGGGTAATTAGGGTGAACTAGGCACAGGTGGTGAAGATGCTCTCAGGAGCAGGTGTGTACGAGGCAGGGCGAAAACAACAACCGAAACACACACCCATGACACTAGTGCATTGGAGTTGCCTTCGTTTTTATGGATCAGGGTTGTGTATTGGATTGAATTAGACAGTCTTTGTGGTGGTTACAATTATGGTTGCATATGTCCTTGCTTATAGTGAGTCCGTTTTTCTTATGGAGGCGTTTGAGTTGACGGGCATTGGATTTTAATTGTCGCAATGCAGAGGTAAACAAGGGACTTTAATCTATGCAGACTTAAGTCAGCAATTTTAGTACTCGGGATTGGCCTGGGTAAAACAAATAGATGACTCGATCCTCATTTACTATAAAGTAAAGACGGTAGAAGGTAAATTTAGTTAACTTCACAGTTTAGCTAACCAATAGCTCGTCAAACAATAGCTAAGCGTCATGTAGGTTATAAAAAAAATTCATTGTGTTAGTACAGCTAACTAAGGCAAGTACAGATAGTGCAAAGTTGCTGATGCGCAAATACATGTAACTAAGCAAGATTGCATGACTTGACTTATGACTTGCTTATTCATTCATTTATTAATTTTCGTACCGCTTACCCTCATTAGGGTCGCGGCCGTGCTGGAGCCTATCCCAGCTATCTTCGGGCGAGAGCCGGGGTACACCCTGAACCGGTCGCCAGCCAATCGCAGATGACTTGCTTAACCCAAGTAATTACTTGACTCGAGCAAATTTAGTTGTGACTCAACTTGACATGCTCAACATGAGCATGACATTTTTTTTATGAAACTGTGTAAAAGAGGGGTTACTAGCTATCTTGATAGAATATTATTCGATAGTGTGATATTAAATTGAATGTTAAAAAGGGTAACGTCTTAATTGTGCGCAGTGGAGATGACCACCAATCTAAGTTCCCTCTTTTTTCTATATTTGGGCCTGCCCTTAGTAATAAGGTTAAATACCTTGGACATTTTATCACTAATGATCTTTCGGATGATAAAGATATATACAGATGATGTAAATCGTATGCACGAGCAAATATAATGTGCCGGAAATTTAGCATCTGATCATTTCCTGTTAAGGTATACAAGGAATAATTGACAACCACTATAATTGAATTGGAATTTTATTTATTTTTTAATCCCAAAAATTCTTGAAAAAGCATGGATATACCACCAATCAATGTTTTCCACGAAAAAGGTCCCCCCCCCCCACACACACAAAAAAAAAATTCAAAAAAAATTGAGAAGAAAATTTGGAAAAAAATCTTCAAATAGGTGAATCCGCGAGTGCCTAACCGCTACTATGCAGGGTTCTACTGTATTCTGTATTCATGCTTTGCTTCACCTCCAGTTGTTTGTAGAGCTCAATGAGCTGATTGTGGAGAAGGACCATGAAATGCGTTGGAAGGAGCGTGCCCGCTGGATCAAGTTTGAGGAGGATGTCGAGGAGGAGACTGACCGCTGGGGCAAACCTCACGTGGCTTCGCTCTCTTTTCGCAGTTTACTGGAGCTTCGCCGCACAATCACGCATGGTAAAGGGACTCTTCGACCATCCGGCAAAACAAGCCCTTATTGAATAATGTGTATTCAAAAGCTATAAGGATTAATAAAAAAATATATACAGTAGAAGGAAAGAAATTAACTGCCAGGGCATTGAACGAGTGGTCAGAACCTCACAGTACTAAGCTTGGGGGTTCAAATCTGGGCTTCTTCCTGTGTGGACTTTGCATGTTCTCCCCATGCTTGCATAAATTTTCTCCAGGTATTCTGACTTCCTTCCACATTCCAAAAACATGCAAGTTACCTCCATTGAAGACTTTAGATCAGGCATCACCAAGGCTTTTGAAAGTGAGAGCTTTTTCATGGGTACTGATTGATGTGAATAGCTACCACTTTGCATAGGTTAGTGATAGACTACAACATGACTGACTTCTACAAGTACAACGCAACCATCCCAAACCAAGTTCCCTTGTATGTCATATCTGACACTGATCTTTCCCAGGGGCCATCCTTCTGGACCTGGAGCAGAACTCTCTACCGGGAATCGCCCATTTGGTGGTGGAGACGATGATCATCTCTGATCAGATTAGAGCTGAAGACAGATCCTGCGTTCTCAGGGCCCTGCTGCTCAAACACAGGTCTGTTACAAAGCATATTCTTCCTTGGATTCTATTCAGACAGTATTTGTGTTTTGATCTGCATGGGAATTGATAAAAGTATGATTTCTAGCCTCTATATATCTAAACTGTTTTAAAATGTGGAAAGAACATTTTTTTTTTATTATTATTTTTTTTTAAGAGAACATCTTTTAAAAATTGCAAATTTCTCTCTTCAGAAGGGAAACTTCCTTGCGGCCTTCAAAGCAGCAGTGGTAAGGCCCCTGCAGAAGATGAGCAATTTCGATTTTAATGATTTTAACAACGACCAACCTGTATCAAACTTACAATTTTTAAGCAACATTTTAGAAAAAACTTTTTATTCAACTCACTGACTTTTTAGCAAATTTTAATATTATTGAAAAGTATCAGTCTGGTTTTAGGATGAATGACAGCACTAAGACGGCAATCCTCAAAATTTTAAATGATTTTAGAGTGCTGATGACTGTAAATTAACTGTGTTGTTTCTGCTGGATCTTACCACTGACTCTGACACAGTATACCACACTGTTCTTTTAAACAGACTTAGACACCTGAGACCCAAACAAATATGAGCGTTCATCCAAAAAATGTCATACCGGATCGGTTGTAGCCTGGATTAACAACGTTCACCACCGGCACCGTTAACCTACAGGACACCGATGGAAATTCAGCTAATGTGGGTCGAAGACGATAGGTGGAAAGCGGGTTCTTAGGCAAAAAGAGAAGACAAAAGCACAGAGCCTAGAACTGAATGTGGGGACCTTGAATGTTGGGACTATGACAGGAAAATCTTTGGAGTTGGTTGAAATGATGATTAGGAGAAAGGTTGACATATTGTGTGTCCAGGAGAGCAGGTGGAAAGGCAGTACGGTTTTAAGTTAAGGGGTAGGGTTAAAATTATTTTACCATGGTGTAGATGGGAAGAGAAATGGAGTAGGGGTTATTTTAAAGGAAGAGTTGGCTAACAATGTCTTGGAAGTGAAAAGAGTATCAGATCAAGTGAAATTGAGGGTGTTATGTATAATGTGATTAGTGGCTATACCCCACAGGTAGGATGTGACCTAGAGGTGAAAGAGAAATTCTGGAAGGAGCTAGACGACATAGTTCTGAGCATCCCAGACAGGGAGAGAGTCGTGATTGCTGCAGATTGTAATGGACATGTTGGTGAAGGAAATAGGGGTGACGAAGAAGTTATGGGTAAGTACGGCATCCAGGAAAGGAACTTGAAGGGACAGATGGTGGTAGACTTCGCAAAAAGGATGGAAATTGCTGTATGGAACACTTTCTTCCAGAAAAGGCAGGAACATAGGGTGACCCACAAGAGCGGAGGTAGAAGCACGCAGGTTGATTACATCTTGTGCAGATGATATCATCTGAAGGAGGTTACTCACTGTAAGGTAGTGGTAGGGGAGTGTGGCTGTACAGCATAGGATGGTGGTGTGTAAGATGACTGGTGGTGGGGAGGAAGGTTAAGAAGACAAAGGCAGAACAGAGAACCATGTGGTGGAAGCTGAGAAAGGAAGAGTGTTGTGCGGCTTTTCGAGAAGAGGGGAGACACTGAGAGAACTGAGTCGAGGAGAAAGGAATACATGGAGATGCGACATAGGGCAAAGGGAGCTGCAGCGAAGGCCAAACGAGGCATATGATGACATGTATGCCACGTTGGACACTAAAGAAGGAGACAGAGATCTATACAGGTTGGCCAGACAGAGGGATAGAGATGGGGAGGATGTGCAGCAGGTTAGGGTGATTAAGGATAGAGATGGAAACTGATGCAAGTAGTGTGCTGGATAGATGGAAATAATACTTTGAGGAGATGATGAATGAGGAAAATTAGAGAAAAGGAAGCATAGAAGAGGCGTGTGGTGGACCAGGAAGTGGCAATGATTATTAAGGGAGAAGTTAGAAAGGCACTGAAGAGAATGGAAAGGCAGTTGGTCCTGATGAAATAACTGTGGAGGTATGGAAGCATCTTGGAGAGGTGGCTGTGGAACTTTTGACCAACTTGTTCAATTCTAGCGGGTGAGAAGATGCCTGTGGAATGGAAGAAAAGTATGCTGGTGCCTATTTTTAAGAGCAAGGGTGATGTGCAGAGCCGTGGCAAGTATAAATGTTTAAAGTTGATGAGCCACACAATGAACTTGTATGTTAGAATAATACAGTATGTCTAACAGTATGTTAGAATAATACAGGACATGTATGAGGGCAGCAGAACAGTGGTGAGGTGTACTGTCGTTGTGACAGAGGAGTTTAAGGTGGATGTGGGACTGCATCAAGGATCAGCCCTGAGCCCCTTCCTGTTTGCAGTGGTGATTGATTGGCTGACAGATGAGGTTAGACTGAAGAGACAACAGGAAGTCTGTCTCCTGTCCTCTCTTGACTTTATGTGTAGTCTGTTAAGATTATGGAGACACCGTCCGACCCACGCCCGATGTGTGTCCTTGTTTTCATGTGGTTGACTAACTCAACATTAGCCGTTAACTTGAAGAAACAGCTACCAGTGAAACCTATCCCTGCGAGGATGTCAGGATAAACCATCAGAATCACTCAAGAGTATCCATCCATCCATCCATTATCTGAGCCGCTTATCCTCACAAGGGTCGTGGGAGCGCTGGAGCCTATCCCAGCTATCATTGGGCAGGAGGCGGGGTACACCCTGAACTGGTTACCAGCCAGGGCACATATAAACAAACAAGCATTCGCACTCACATTCACACCTACGGGCAATTTAGAGTCTTCAATTAACCTACCATGCATGTTTTTGGGATGTGGGAGGAAACCGGAGTGCCCGGAGAAAACCCACGCAGGCACGGGGAGAACACGCAAACTCCACACAGAGGGGGCCGGGGATTGAACCCTGGTCCTCAGAACTGTGAGGCGGACGCTCTAACCAGTCGGCCGTGCCGCCACTCAAGAGTATGTTCAATTTAAAATCACTGCATTGGCTCCACATGTGTTTCAGGATCGATTTTAAGGTTATTTTGCTGGTTTTTAAGTGTCTTAATGGTCTTGGGCCTTCTTATCTCTTGGAGCTGCTTTTACCCTATATACCCACGCGGGCCCTGAGGTCCTCTGGCTCCGGCCGTTTAGTTATTCCAAAAGTCAGGACTGAGACTCACGGTGAGGTGTCATTCGAGTTTTACGGCCCCCATTTGTGGAACAGCCTGCCGGAGTTTTTAAGAAAGGCTCAAGACCAACCTTAACTTGGCTTTTAACTAATATTTAATTTTACTTTTAACGTACTTTGAACTGTTTTATCCATCCATCCATTTTCTGAGCCGCTTTTCCTCATGGGTCGCGGGAGTGCTTGAGCCTTTTGATTTTATTTTATTTTCAATGTTTTATTACTCTTTCCTACAGTCATGTTTTTACTGAACGCTGCGTTTTATGCAGATTATTATTATTTTTTAAATAGTATCTTTCAGTGTTACCTCAGAGGGAGCCTCTGCAATTGAAGCTGTAATTGATTGGCATGGTCCTGCCTCTTGGGGTCCTCGGTCACCATTTGTGGCACACCCCATATCCCTACGCCAGGGCTTAATACTGGTACCATGTGGCCGCGATCTGCTGTCTGCTCTTGGTGCAGACGGCTCCCTGAGATGGCATTTCCAACTTGATTTATCTATACCCAGCCATAGGTCATTACATTATTATTTTCTTACTTTTTCAACTGTGTGTGTGTGTGTGTGTGAGTGTGTGTGTGTGTGTGTGCGTGCGTGCGTGTGTGCGCATGTACAGTATGTATCTGTGTGGATGAGTGGTGGTAGGGGATTAACAATGTAAAGCACTTTGAGATGCATATCATTGTATGAAAGGTGCTCTGTAAAATAAAGTTTGATTTGACTGATTTGATGTGATAAATCACAAACAATAGCAGACCATCTCGAAGTCACATTAGTTAGCTCTTGAGACTTGATGGTAGGTGCTCATAAATCCCAAGACTTAAGGGAGAATGGACTGTAAACTTGTTACAATAAGACTGCTTTTAATCACAAAGTGTCTGAAATTACCTCTAGAATCAATGTTTATTATCAAGTGTGTTGGTTTTGGCTATGTTAATGGCACATTTAACAACTTTCCGACATAAGGAATCAGTGTGCGGTGAGAAGACAATGGGACTGGAGATTATGTCTGTGAATAGTCCAATAATAATTCCCACCCGCATTGTTCATCTGTGTTGTTACCGCCTTGGCCAGAAGGTTTAGTTGGATCTCAAACTTCTTAATTTCAAACAAAAGTTTGGATGAGGGGGAAACCTTTTTTTTTTCTTTTTCTTTAAATCCAGTCCCTTTAAAGGTAGGGATTTGGATATGTGTTAACATATGTATAGCGACGTATGAGATGAGCCGAGCTCCCTCTTCCTTATTCTTTTGGTTTTGGTGTTACAAAAAGGCTGACACAGGGAACCCGCACTGGGAATTTCCAGAATGTTAGCTTTAGCAAGACTTGGCTCATCATCTGAACTTTCCTGTGGTTGACAAGGCCACAGATGTTCAAGCTGTACTGTGGTTGTGCCCGGCTTGAAAAGCAACACCATTATCGATGGTGCTTGGTGTAAGCCAGCCTTGGTCCTTGTTCTACAGCATTGCAATACTCTACAATCCAATATGCAGAAATATACCTTTAAATGCATTAGTTGTGGCAGCACAAGATCAGTATTTATTTCTACAGGGTGTCCCCCAAAAATGTACTCATTCTTTGAATGGTCACTATTTGTGTTTCATTTTTAATTTGGTGTTTAGTGACGTAGCTACAAGTCTAATGGGAAGAATGAAAATAACATTACATTTAAGATAATTTAATGGCATATAAGAAAACATTTGTCTTCTCCCCATTGTCTTGTGTCCTCATTCCTGTGTGTTCACACTAATGGCTTCCACCATTAACAGACACAGGCGATAACAAGGACCAATGGCTTTGACAATGTTGCGGAACATTTCATTTGGAATTGCGAGACATTGTCTTCCAGTATCATCTTTCGACTCACAGACTTCAATCCATCAGCATGAGGTCTAGGGCAACATGCAAAGGAATTCAACATGACCTTTTCTTCTAAATTGTCTTCCATGACATAAAATACTTCCAATAGCTTTTTTATGACACATTTTATTTCTTCAAAATGCAATTGTACGTTTGGCATTATTTAGTACTATTTGCATCTGAAACAAAAATCAAAAATATATGAGTAATGGCTAGTCAAAGAGTAAGTAGGCATGGGCCCGTATCAGAATCTAAAGGGATCATAAACTTGAGCAAAACTATTGCGGTTTGACTGTATCATAGTACTGCAATTATAGCGCTAAGATGTATTATATGAAACGTTTGGGTAAATAAGAAAAACCTTTTTCCATTGAATGTAATCTGTTTTATTTTAAACAACATAGAATATTTGGTACATTAGTAAACATAAAAAGTTTTTTTTTCTAAATAAAATCATAATGTAGTACAACAGTAAAAGTACATATTTCTCTGAAAATGGGTAGCTACTTCTCTGCTCTTCACTTTGAGAAGTAACGTCAGAGCGGAAATGAACTGATGTTAGCCATGCTAGTTAGCGAGTTATCAGGTTGTGAGTTTACAGTATTTATTTCACCAATTGCTAACTCCACAGTTGGTTATAAAAGTTCATTTCAAGACAATGTTACAGTAATATATTAACGTTACCTTGAATTTGTCGCAGAGTGATGGGTGTTGTCCTCTCATAAATGGGATATCGTATTGGAAGTATTGCCTTCTATAGCAGCCACTCTTCGTAGGCCCAATTAGCATATCCTTCCTCTACCAAGCTACGGTACCTGAAAAATTGACTGTTGTAGTGGTTTTGAAACAGTGACTTTTTAATACCTTGAAATCAATAATTAGCCCATGCCTGAGTGAGTACACCCTGTATATACAGTACATGTAGTTTACACCCAAGTAAGGCCACTCCCATCTGCTGTCCACAATAACTTCAATGATTTTATGAATTGTTAGCTAAAATGACACCTCAAAAGACATCAATTGACAAATACAAATTTTTTTATGGCAAAGCATGACAGCATTACAACAGCGCTGCTTTTCAGTGTTCATTTGACAATGTCTACGACTAATAATATTTTCTTCTTTGATTGAGTACAAATGTGTTAAGTAATGATATAACTGTCCACGGTTTGGTGTTGCACAAACTATGTTTCAATTACAGTTACAGTCATTATGGGAAAACCCCTTCACTCCACTGCACACATGGAGTATATTTTTCACTCATCAAGACATTCTTTGAAACATCTATATATTTTAGTCTACCTTTATACATCCAATGTGAATGATTTAGGGCTGTCTATACGTGTATATACAGTATATTTATTTTATGTTCAATAATATACAATGCTTAACAATAGTATGAGACCACAACCCAGTGTAATGGAAATTTTAAAGAAAGATTTGTGCCCGACACCAGTTTGAATGAGCAACACCAAATTTGGTGTCAACTGTATGTCTATCATAACAAGTCGCATGAAAAAGTCTCAAAGACCCATGACCTAAATTAAACAGGAATTCTGCCACATTGGTTTGAAGCAGCAATTTTGGGTGAATTCCAAGGCTCATACTTAGTGAACCCCTACCACAGAATTTGCCGAAATGAGCCCCAAGCAATCAAGCAGATATTCTAGAGAGATGGGCATCACTAAACTCCAAAGGTTTGATGACAATCTTCGCGGATTTGCCCTGTAAACATGGGGCCTGTTAATCGCTGCTTTCGTCTTTAATTATTATTGATATGCATGCATTTTTTAAGGTACTGTCCTCCAAAATAAATAAATCATGTCATTGCTTCTTGATGAAAACGCCATGTAAAAGTTATTTACTTGTACTCCTGAAAAAAAAAAAGTCAGTGAACTGGTTAAAATGTGTCCACAATAAGGTGAATTCCGCTTGAAATTCCTCATTCTTGTTCAAAATTGTCCTTATTAAATCACTTGCTAGAGGGTCTCGTCTCGTTTGAGGACATAAGAGGTGGTCTAATACATTTGTTTAGCACTGTACATATGTGGCTGTAATGTAATCAATGTGACAGTCCGAAGCGCTCCCACCCATTGACTTAGACTTATAATGACATGCCAGTAAAACTGTCCTAAAAAAAACTTGGAGTGGTAATTGATTAGACGTATAGATTTTACGGATTACGTAATGAAAATACATTAGCAACGTGGAGGTTGTCAAAAGGAATTAGCGGAACAAAAACAACTCATGCCTGTCCAAATACAATAGCTGAGTCAATGGGAAAACAGGCTGTCACTTGTATCGTACAAAATGCATGGATTTTACTTTCCCACTCAGCCAGCTTCTAATTCCTTGATATGTATAGCGAGAGGTTCATTAATAAACATGTTTTCAAGAATTGTGTTGCCCAAATTTGGCTCAATGCAATGGACAATTGCATGCACACATAAAGTAACACAATTAATGCGACTAAAATAAAGCCATCCAGCCAAAATTCCAACTGGGCCATCGTGCGGTAATTGTCAGCCTTTCCACGTAAATTCCCAGCATATCACTGGCAGCTTTCACAGGGAAACCAAGCCTCCGTCATTACAGTCATTATGAGACTGACATCAGATTTACAACGTGGAAAGAAACACATCAAGATGCTGTTAGCATTTGGCTCTTCGCTTGCTCCGGCCACTTGAAAGATTCATCAGAAACGGCTTGTGCACAATTCTTTTTTACAGTTCCACCTACTTTAGTCAAGAGTTTGTTTTGTCCAAGTCTGGTACCATCATATTAGACCATGTGGTGCTCATGAGTGGGATGATGTCACCATTGGACTTGGTGGACAGTAATGAATTTGATATGACAATAGAGGGAGTGAAACATTGTTTTACTTGCAGTTCACTAGTCACATATTACACTATTAGCATTTTAGTCTATCGACCCTATCCCCAACTATTACTATTACTACTCACCTACTGTATTCATGGTTTCTGTGCGCTTTCTGAAATGTCCTAAGGTGCTGCCAAAGCCCTGTCAAAATAGGAATTGGTATCAAGGAAGTACTGTATGTTGTAGTGATACATCTCAAGTGAGAAGTTACTAGTGTCTTTTTGCATGTCTGCTGCATTTTAAAAAAATCTAATCATTTGTAAATTCTTAACGCCTTCATACTGTGGACATTTATATTCGCCAACTGGAATCCAGCCGTTAATTGCCACCGATGTATATGTTCGTGAAGTACCGTATTTTTCGGACTACAAGGCGCATCGGATTATAATGCACAATATCAATGAATGGGTCTATTTTCATACATAAGGCGCATTAAGCAAAACAAAACCGTCAGATAAGACAACATTTATTCAACTCATTCACAATAACATAATAATATGCTTTGTAGGCATGTCTCTTAACTGGTGCCATTTTGGGGTCCTTATACACACACCATAATATTATGTTGAATCACAGTACATATTACTCCGCGAGGCTCCTGAGTACAGTAGCCATAATGGTCCGACAATCCATCAAGCGGTGCGGCTTCGTAGCTTACCAAAGTCATACTAAAACATTTTGACAGATTTTTGAGCACCGTGTATCACATAAAATAGGTTTGAGGTCAGTAAACACAACAAGAATTAATACATAAAGCGCACTGGATTATAAGGCGCGCTGTCGATTTTTTTAGATAATTAAAGGATTTTAAGTGCGCCTTACACCCCGAAAAATACGGTACGTTTTTCAATAGGTAAGCGTGGAAGAGGGTCTCACCCAACTTGTCTATGAAAGTCAAGTTTGTAAACCACTGTATTGACTAACAGATCCCTTTAGATGGTGGCGTTGCTTCACTTTGAATTTGAGCGCACACCACGCATTTTGAGAATTAGGGGGTGAATCTCGGCTTGTTGTGAATTTTTGGGGAGTGAAATGCCAACACATTGGAAGTCGGACAAATTTAGGCACTTCACTCTCAAACAGAGTATGGATATGTACGGTATAAACTAAGTATGCGTCGCAGTGGTCGTAGAAATTGTCGTGATTAAGTTCATGGAGTGAATGATGAACGACATGTAAAAAAGCCCCACTTGAGCCATGTGGTTAGTCAGCGTCACTTCCAATGCATATAATAGCTGTATATCTGTAAATAAATTATTATTTTGTGATCAAAATCCCATAGCTACCTCTAATCAAATTGACAAACCCAACTTTTTTTTTCTTTACCATAGTCATCCAAGTGACATGAAACATCGTTTCCATCGCTACCACTCATCAAGCAGTCTTCACGGCAGTTCTAATCACAACCATGTCCAGGACACTAGCCTGCCCCTTGTAGCCGAAGAATTGGAAGAACACCAGGATGGCAAAGGACCCTTATATGACCCCAAACAAGATGTCTTTGTCAGCCTCTTTGTAAGTTTGCTTTAGATTTTATCTCCTAAATGGTTCAATTTTAACTCCATAGACAAACACTCATTACATTTGTTTCTCAAAAAAAAATTTTTTTCCCATATCAATGTAGCCCGAGACATGTTTAATTCTCCAAAAGTGTCAGAAACCAAAAAAAGTCCCAATAAACAATATTTATATCGCTTTATTAATTCCTTTATGAACCATTGCAATTAATGTTGAGTGGATAATCTCATAGTGTGCTTTATTGAGGAGTTTCATTGTAAAAATTCATGTTAAAACATTCTTAATGTATATTGGAGTAACCTATATAAAAGATGCAATCATTTGACAATATAGAGAATACATATATTATTTTAAATGTATTTTACATTCTTGTGTCTTAAATGACCAGGAGACACCGATTCTCAGTCAAATTGATCCACTGACTAAGAATCATGACAAAATGAAGCATGTTTACATTATATGTTGAATACAGGCATTAGGTTTCATACTGCAAAACTATTTTTTTTACATATTTTTTGAGGAAAAAAGTTGTAATGTTATGAGAATAAAGTTGTCTTTTTTCAACAAAAAAAGATCTTTACAAGAACAAAGATATATTTTGTCAGGATAAAAAGTTGGAATCTTACAAGAATAAAGTTGTAGTTTTCCAGTGTAAAGCCTTAATAATATGACATTAAAGCTAAAGCTTAACAAGGTGAGAACGACATTTTAACAAGTACATTTCAAAAATAAAATGTTTTTCTTGTAATATTACTCTTTTTATTCTGGAAAATATTTCTTTACGCTCTAAAAAATAAGACTACATTCTATTCGTTCTAAATAAAAATAGGACGTTATTCCTGGAATAATATCCCTTTTGTTCTTACAAAAAAAAAAAAAAATCCCAACTATTCATGGAGCTAATGTCAGATTATTTGATGATTCGTACACAATCATATCAGAGCCTTTATTTCGCCAAAGCTAAATTAGGGAGGAGTAATTGCTTAAATATATTTGTTTTATAGGTGTACCTGCTCCCATATGCAAATGATATGAATATATAATTTATTGGAAATTATTTTGTGAGTCCCCAAGCTACGACTGTCGAAAGGCCCTAAAGAAGTTGAAACAGTGCAGGCTGATATCACATCATCAAAATGCAATTTTTTTTCTTCTTACTGGAATCCCGCAACATAATTTAGCTCAGCTATGACCAATGGTAATCTTAGACCCAAGTGTTCTCGCTGCCTTCAACTCCTTGTGAGAGACTTCTATGTCACAGTGAAACGCTCCACAAGTGGTGGAGGTGCTTGTTGAAGTCAGAGGGCCTGCTTGACCGCATGCTTTAAATTATTTTCTGAGTCAACCCACTGGCACTTCTTTTGAAGACTTCTTGATGCATTAGCTGCAACCTTTTAATGTTCTTGATGATGTAAAATGTTGGCATTTGTCATTCTGTTTTAAATTCAAAGGGGGGGTGTGAGTTAATAAGCAATATCGCAGGGAGGCTGCATACGGCACTGTTGGCTCAATAAAACTATATAATTGGTCCCACGCTGCATTGTGTTGTCACAGAATGTTGCTCCGAACCATTATGTGGATAATATGTGTACTGTTCTTCCTCCAAGAAATCTGTCCACCCCGTATCTCCGGAGAGTCATCCGGCGGCAGCCAGATCTTTGAAACTCCTCGCCAAGATACCAAGAGATGCCGAAGCTGTCATTGTTTTAGTTGGTAAGCGCTGACGCTTTTGGACAACACATCACTTCATTTGCTTTTGGCCTTTTATATAAAATCAAAATGATTAAAGTGCACCATTAAACACATGCTGTCATTTTATAGTCCACACAAATTTGGTATATTCAGACCAGCTTTTTGTCTCATTCTAGTCTTTGAACTGCTATCCGGTGAAGATAAAGTCATCTTTTAAAAGTCAAGTTGCTGTGCTTTCTGTTGGCATGTAATCTTGCCTTTACAGCACGTTAACTCTCCTATTTTTTGTCTGTTTATTACCAACAATGTTTAAGTATCAAAACACATCATAACCCAATGCTTTTTTAAATAAAAGGAAAAACAAAAGGCACATTTAATCCTGTTAATTATTAGTATTATTTTCTAAATTTTCAAACAAGTCAATTTGACCTGCAACATAACAGGAGGGTTAACATAACCAAATGTATTTGTTTTAATAGGTAGCCATTACATCAAGCAATCTAATTACCTTTTAATAAAATCAGTGCACTACCCATAACTGCATCTACAATTTTTAACGTTAAATTCATTCATGCAATGGATCCTATACAGGGGGAATTTTTTTTAAGTAACAGCTTCAGAGCCTCAATGAACAAACAAAAATTTAAGTTGAATAAGATTTGACAGCAATGTTGTTGGATGGATACCATCTTTGTATGGATTGTACCTAAATTTGCGTGACTTTACCTATCCTAACCTGTTCGTAAATAATTCTGGTTGATCTATCAAAAAGTGTGACCAGGATTACAGACAGAATCTGACCACCATATCAACTCACAGCAATGACAAAATAAAAGCAATCTTGGTGGAGGTAATGGGAAAACGCAGGAACATACAGTATATTTTGTGTCTTGCCAGGCTGCGTTGAATTCCTGGAGCAGCCAGCCATGGCCTTCGTAAGGCTAAACGAGGCCGTGCTTCTGCAGTCGGTGTTGGAGGTCCCGGTTCCCGTTCGCTTTATTTTTGTCCTGCTTGGTCCCAGTCAGTCCAACGTGGACTACCATGAGATTGGACGTTCCTTCTCAACTCTTATGTCTGACAAGGTACAAAACAAACCTAATCATGTATCACTCACAGATTCTGAATGTCTGACACCCATTCACCACTACCATTTTAAAGTAAATCAAGAATTTTTTTCCCCCCCAAAGGATAACGATAAACAGTATTTGAGAGGAATAAAATACTGAAAATACGATCATTTCATGTTAGGATTTTTTTTAGTTGAATGGTCTTCTTTTTGTACTATTGTTTTGACAGTTTAATTTAATTGCAGAACTTCCACGAGGTGGCTTATTTCGCCGACAACAGACAGGACCTACTAAATGGTATCAACGAATTTCTGGACTGCAGTATTGTTATTCCGCCATCAGACGTGGCGGGCAAAGACCTCCTGAAGACAGTTGCTGACTTCCAGAAACAGATGCTGCGCAAGCGTAAGGAAAGGGAGCTGAAGAAGCACCATTCTTCATCTGGCATGGAGCAGAACAACAGAGGTCATCTATAATGTCAGAAATAACTTTTTGTCAGAGGACACATTTAACCACTGGTTTCTGCCTGTAACAATCCGTCCAGATATGACTCAAGAGGAGGAGGAGGAAGGAGACCAAGAGATTGACCCATTAAAGCGTTCAGGAATCCCTTTCGGAGGACTGATTCATGACATCCGGCGCCGCTACCCGAACTACGTCAGTGACTTGAAAGATGCCGTGGACATGCAATGCGTCGCTGCTGTTATCTTCATTTACTTTGCTGCACTGTCACCCACCATAACCTTTGGTGGTTTGTTAGGTAAAACCAAGTTACAACACACGTGTCATTTTACATTCTTAACTCTACTGTTATGTTGCAGGTTAAATTTACCTATTTTAATGTTAAAACAACAATTTAAAAAAAGTAGTTACCGGTAAGTTTTTTTTTTTTTTTTTTTTCTCCCTCAGAGACGGGGTCAAGTCTCAAGTAAGTCCAAGGTCTTAACCTTCACGTTTCAAGCAAGTCCCAAGTCATTTTTTGTTGGTCAAGTCACAGTTTATCTCAAGTCAATGCACCAGTCATTAAAACAATGACTGGCAGTAATGGAGTTAATCACAAGATGTAGACAGTGTTTATTTATTGTAGCATTTCCGGCACTTGGATAATAAAAATTTCCCGGGTGAAATTTACATTATTGGACATTATAGCTTTTCCCTTAGAAATGTAACAGGTGGGCGAAGAAGTGTTTTGTCTAAGAATCTTACCCTTTTTGTCTTCACATGCAGGGGAGAAAACAGAGGGCATGATGGGAGTGACTGAGCTTATTGTTTCAACGGCAACACTTGGAGTTATATTCTCACTACTAGGTGGTCAGCCTCTTCTTATCATCGGATTCTCTGGGCCTTTACTGGTGTTTGAGGAAGCATTCTACAAGGTAGCACACAATCACAATCATTAATCATATGCTAAACTGTATGAAATTAACATCACAATTGTTATTTTAGTGAAGCGCTCTTTTCCAAATTTTATAAAAGCCAAAATTAGGAAAGATGCAATTGACTGGCGACCAGCCTGCCTGTTGCCCAAAGTGTACAGGAAGAGGCTTCAATTCACCCTTGACCCTAATGAGGACAAGCAGTATAGAAAATGGATAGATGGAAAATCATGTTTGTAAAATTTGAGGTGCTAGGTAAAAATTTCTTTTTTTTCAGAATAATCATGGATTTATTGCATATTAGAAAAGAACTCTTCAAGTATACATCAGCCACTGAGCACATACAATAATTAGCGTGTGTTGTCACTCAGTTCTGTCAGGCCTACGATTTTGAGTACCTTACTGGTCGAGTGTGGATTGGGTTCTGGCTCATCTTCATTGTCCTGCTGATTGTGGCGGCGGAGGGCAGCTTTCTTGTTCGCTTCATCTCACCCTTTACTCAAGAGATATTTGCTTTCCTGATCTCCCTCATTTTCATCTATGAGACCTTCTCGAAGCTCATCAAGGTAATTATGGCGATCATGTTTTCAGATAGAGGAGTTTGATGGGGGTTTTCACACATTACTTTTGGAAATAAATCAGTCTTTTTTTTCTTTTCTTTTTTTTAGGTGTTTCAAGAACATCCGTTGATGGCATGGTACCCTGGTGATGTCACCCCTCCGTCTGAGCTTCAGGACATCCAGAACCAACCCAACACTGCACTGATGTCTCTCGTCCTTATGATGGGCACTTTCTTTGTGGCTTTCTTCCTCAGAAAGTTCAGAAACAGTCGATTTTTAGGTGGCAAGGTAATCGTTTAGATCCTTGCCAGAAGCTTTAACCTACTGTTATCTTCGTTTCTCTGGAACACATAGTGTCCCTGGGTCAATTTGACCACTTTTCATTGTACATATCGATTATGCCGAGCAGAGGAAGTTGCATACCATAAAACTGTTCTCCTCTTTCTTTGCATGTCTTTAAAAGGTGTCAATTTGACCCCCAACATTACAGTAGTGCTATTCAACCCCACTCTCTTAAACTTCTGTTGTAGTGTTGTTTTCTTCACTCGTTTGTAAGACCATTGAGTGACATCTATACTCTCTTGACTAAAGGACAAATTTTTTTTTTCACCCACAGGCAAGAAGAATCATTGGGGACTTTGGTATTCCTATTTCAATTTTAGTTTCTGTGTTGGTGGATTACTCCATCACTGACACTTACACACAGGTAAATTTATCTGTCAGGCTTGCACTGGCACATATGATACATATTACATTTTGATCCACATTTAGAAGAGCTCAGATTCCGATTCCATATGTTTTTTTTCTGTTTTCTGTATGCTTCAGTGGCACAGATCTGAACTGTGCACAGTGGCACTTAAGAGCAAAAAAAGATTTGAACTGTGTCACTTTAGCCAGACAGTGTAAATGCAGTTTCAGTGGCCTATGACAGTTTGTAGCATTAACATTGGACTGATTCCTTAATCCTGTTTTTATGTTTTGTTTTAGAAGCTCGATGTGCCATCTGGATTTTCAGTCACTTCTCCTAACAAAAGGGGTTGGTTCATCAGTCCCTTTGGTGACAAGCAGCCCTTTCCCACCTGGATGATGGGAGCATCCATTGTACCCGCCCTTCTTGTATTCATCCTCATTTTTATGGAAACTCAGATTACCTCGTAAGTGCAGCATATTTACAGTTAGCCCTCCCCTATTCATGAATTTACCTATTTAAGTCTCTTTTTTCTATGGAACCCATTCAGATTTTTTTGGTGCTCTTTTTGCAATGCCTCAAGGTAAAAAAAAAAAAAAAAAAAAACCCTGACTGGAAAGTAGTAAATGGTGTCAAGTAACCACAGTGAAAAGTTCAGCATTTGCAAAGTCACCTATTTTTGGGGAACTCATCCTCTGTTATTCGCTGAAAAACTCACCTATTCACAGTTTCTGTACTTAGGACAAATGTTTGACATAAAAATATTGCTTTGCCGCCATCTTCTGGCATCTATAATCAATTACAAACCTTTTTGGGTGGACGTCAATTACTCACAGATTTTCTCTATTAATGGCAGAGCTTGGTCCCCCTCCCACTGTATGTTGAAGTGATACATCTCAACAGTTAGATATCAGAATCTGAATCAGCTTTATTGGCCAAGTATGTTACAAGACACAGAAGGAATTTGTCTCCGGTAGGTGGAGTCACTGCAGTGTGACAATAAACAACCACTATGACAAAATTTACATTTAGGACATTAAAAAAAAAGTATGTAGAGTCATTGAGCAATGAAAGCGTACCACTAGTGTGGTGATGCTGATATAATGGCATTGTGCAAATGATGCAGTCCTCAAGCAATTTAGAGCAAGGAGGAGTTCAGGGATGATGGTGTTGAACGCAGAGCTGAAGTCCACAAACAGTACTGTAGGTCCCTGCGCCATCGATGTGTTCCACGATAAAGTGCAGTCTCATGTTGACTGCATCATCCACAGACCTGTTTCCGGGTGGTCCAGCAGGAGTCCTGTGACACTCTAGAGGTGGTCCAGCACGAGGCATTCAAATGACTTCATGACCACAGATTTCAGGCCACAGGCCTGTAGTCATTCAGTCCTCAAATTCCAGGTTTCTTGGGGACTTGGATGATGGTGGAGCATTTGAGGCAGGACTGGACTTCACATAGTTCCAAAGATCTCTGTGTGAAAACTGGAGCGTGCTCGTCTGCGCAGAATTTGAAGCAGGAGGGGGACACCCTGTCTGGGCCTGCCGCTTTGTTGATCTTTTTTTTTTAAAGATATGTTTGACGTCCTTGCAGAAGAGGCAGTCAGAGGTGTGATAGTGATAGATTCTGATTCTGATAGTGGTCGTCGGTGGTGCGGCTGGGTGGTGTGGGGTGTGAAAGTGTCCTTTTCAAAACTGTAGTAGGAGGTGTTCAAGTCGACAGCCAGTCCTTTATTGTTCTCCGCTTGGGGGAAATGCTTATATCTGGTTAGCATTTGTAAACCACACCAGACTGACCTAGAGTCACGAGCAGAAAATGGTCTCTCAGCTTTTCTGCATAATTTCTCTTTGCAGTGTTGATTTTTTTTGTCGGCTAGTTTCTGGTCTGATTGTACAGGGTTCTGTCCCCACTCCGATAGTATGTTGTATTGAGTGAATTAAACAGTAATCAGACGAACCCAAAGCTGTACAGGGAATAGCATAGTAAGAGTCCTTTAGCATGGTATAGCAATGGTCTAGAATTGTGTTTTCCCTGGTGGGAGAATCAATATGCTACTTGTATTTAGGGAGTTCGTGGTTGGGTTTTGCTTTGTTAAATTCCCCAAGAATAATGAGGGGTGAATCTGGGTGCTTTTCTTCCAAGTTCGTGTACATGGGCAGCCAGTGTTTGCAGTGCGGTGTTTGCGTTAGCCTGCGGGGGAGTTAAACACCGGCGAGTAGGAATGAAGTAAACCTGTGCGGCGAGTAGAATGACTTAGAGTTAAAAAAAAAAAACAGACTGCAAACAGTGTGTGCTGAGCTCTGTGACATCAGTACACCATTTTTTGTTGATGTAGAAGCATATTCCGCCACCTTTTGTTTTCCCAGATAGCTCTGTGTCTGCTCTGTGTAGTTGGAAGCCAGGGAGCAGTACAGCGCCGTCTGAACTGCGTTCACAAAGCCAAGTCTCCGTGAAGCAGAGGCCGGGAGAATGTGCAAAGTGTTTTCTGGTCTTTGTGTGAAGATGGAGCTCGTCCATTTTGTTGGGTAGAGAGCGTTGATTTGCGAGGTGAATCACTTCCACTCTGGCACACTACCCTCAGTGGCGGCGTCTTTGCCTCCTCCATGTGCCATGGAGTGCAGTCGCTCCGCTGGTAAGTAGCTCCAAGAAAAACCTTTGTGGATTTGTGAAAGTTGCGAAAGAAGGTTTGGACTAGACTCCCTAATGTTTAGCAAGTCCACCCTAGTGTAAGTAGGTCGCGTAATGTCTCCAAAGACGAACGAAAAAGGCAAAAAAAGGACAATACTAAAGAGCGCGTGCCCGTCACCACCAGGATAAGCGCCATCGTCATTAATTTGTATGTTTTGGAGGAGCCAAGTTTAGCCAAGGCTAGGTACAGGCCAGACACCGAATACGGACCCGGATAATTGACGCACGGAGAAAAAAAAAAAAAAAAAAGTCTTTTTTTTTAAACCCAAAAAGTTCTTGAATAAGCAGGGATAAACCGCCAGTAAGTATTTTGGGGATTGGTTCCTCCCCCCCCAAAAAGAAAAACAAGAAAAAAAAATCTAAGTTAAAAAAAAAAAAACATTTGAAAAAAAATCTGCGAATAGGTGAATCGAAGAGCAAGTATGCAGGAGTCTACTGTATATCTATAAGTATGAAGTACTGTGTCTCTTCTTATTCCCACCCCCTGTTCTCTCACTCACTCTTTCAGGCTGATTGTCAGTAAGAAGGAGCGTCGCCTGGTGAAAGGCTCAGGATTCCACCTGGACTTGCTGCTCATCGTCATTCTCGGAGCCTTTTGTCCACTCTTCGGCCTGCCGTGGCTCACGGCGGCCACGGTGCGCTCGGTGACACACGTCAATGCCCTCACTGTCATGAGCAAAGCCACGGCTCCCGGAGAGAAGCCCATGATCCAGGAAGTGAAAGAGCAGAGACTGACGGGGCTTCTTGTTGCCGTGCTTGTTGGTAAGAAGGATGGGAAACATTGGTGGGCATACCATTTACACCCCAGAGCACATAACGTAAATATATATACCTGCAAATTCAAAATTAAACTAGTGACCATATGGGATGAAATTGAGTCACAGAGGGTATTTATGTAAAAATCAATCCTGGGCCTGCTCTACAGGGCCTTGAGTTTTTTGTAGTCATGAATTGGTGTCACATATGTGAACAAAATTGAATTTCATCTTGCTCAATCAGGAATGTCCATTGTGATGACCGATGTGCTGCGCCTCATCCCTCTGGCTGTGCTATTTGGGATCTTCTTGTACATGGGGGTCACCTCTTTGACGGGGATCCAGTTGTATGAACGCATCACTCTCATGGTCACACCGGCAAAGCACCACCCCGATCACATTTACGTCACCAAGGTAACGCACCCAAGAGGTGGGAATACGTCTCATATGTGCAAGTCAGAAGTCTTAGCGTTCATGTTCCAGGCAAGTCAGAAGTTACTGTGGCAACAATCAAGCAAGTAAAGGGAAGTCCCCTCTAAATTTTAAGAAAGTCATTACTTGGGTTAAGTAAGTCATAAGTCAATTCATATACTGTAATCTTGCTTAGTCACATCATGTATTAGCACATTAGCCACTTTGCACTCAGTATCTGTACACAGTTACAAAGTGTTTTAATGGTCCCTAACCAGTCACTGTATTTCCTGTTACTTCTCAATTAAACACATAAGTGACATGAAGCTTAGTTAAGGAGCCTGTAAATTAATGGAGATTTGTTTCTTGAAGATAGTTCTGCAAAGACCAATAACTTCTGTATGTTGTGAAGAATTGTGGAGATCTAGCATTTAACCATTTTTCACCATTTTAGTTTTCATGATTTTTTTGGGGCGTGGCTAAAATGATGTGTGACACACTAGAGTCTGGCAAGAGTCTCCTCTCCCTCACCATATAAGAACTTGAGCGCATTTGCTCGCACCAGCAGTTATCTGACGCAATTGTGACGTGCAGAAAAATTCATCTTCACTTTGAATAGATAGGACTTTAGAGTGCCTTGTTGTCAGCCGTGAGTGAGTGCACGCACATCATGGAAAGAAGGCGGAAGTGGAAGAGTGAGTGAGAAAAAAAAAAAAGTCAGATGTGACAACCAGTGTGTAAACAGGGGCCCCTTTAAAGCACCTCTTTGTCGCTGTGCGGAAAAGCCTCGTGACATCCTTGTGGGATATAGTCCGGCTATCGGGGGCTTTGCGCGTATATATTTTCACAGCTGAAACGCAATTGCTTGTCGGGATGAGAAAGATTCTAGATGAGGTAGTATCCAATTATCCTGGTTGTAGTGTTTGAGTGACTGTTGACAGTTGAGTGGGGCATGGATTCAGCGCATTCAGTGCCCACGCCTAGAGGGTCTGAGAGCAGAAAAAAACAGTCTGACAAACGACAGAAAGTCTCACTCGAGTCAGTTCATGTGACTTGAGTCCCACTTCTCTAACGCACGCACAGGCACTTACTCACACACGCAGACAACAGCAAGAATATCTATAGTATATGCTCTCACTCGTGTCCTCTGTCATTAGTGGTAGGACGGCAAAACACAATCCAGCCGTGTGTGATTGCAGCCAAAAGCCAGACCGCGTCCATCCTTCGAGGTCATGTCGCTTCACTCTGTGCAGAAATGACAGTATTTAGTGTTTGGGATGTTATGGATTCCAGCACTGACGCAGATGCCCAGAAGCCTGAGTAATGACAGTCTCAAGTACAAGCTTGGGGCTTCCCCTGCTAAAGAACAGATCTCAATTCTAACATCGATTTGCATAGTAGTGAACCAATTACAGTGAAGGCTCTTATATGATTGCGACATAACAACATCAAATCTGAAATTACTGCATGAATAAAGTTTTTTTAAGAACACAAGATGTAAATTTTAAAGGAATAAATAAAATGAATGGACCTTTTGAAATACGTATTTCTTCCCTTGTTAAACTTTAACTTTAATGTATAATGTTGCGACTTTAAAGTTTGATTTTTACAAGATACAGCGCAGCCCCGCACATTCACAGTTAGGTATTTGCAAATTCACCTATTTGGGGTTTGTTTTAACCCAACCGCCCATTATTTGTGGAAACCCTCGCTTATTTGTGTTTTTTTTATCCAATCCCATGCTCTTTTGTGTTTTTTTTTGTTTGTTTGTTTGTTTGTTTTTTTTGCAGTTATAAGGAACGTCAATTACAGTATTCACGGATTTTTACTGTTCGCATTCAGGTTCGGTCACCATCCTCAGCAAATCCACTTATATTCTCTTTAGATTATGAGTTTTTTTATTTAAAAAAATACAACTTTATTCTCATCAAATTGCTTTTTTCTTGTAATAAAACAAATTAATTTATTATTGAAACTTTTTAATTTCTATGTCATTCACTGGTTGTTGCGTTTAATTGGCATTAGGATTATGAGGAGGTCCCGTTTTAGAGGTGTTTGAACATTCCCCAGAGGGATATCACAATAAACAGGAATCAAAAAGAGAAGTCAGTCATTCATTTATTCATTCATTCCGTTCTAATGTTACTGGGGGAATTATCTCCCAAAATCAATTTTAAAAATACGCACATCGGGTTAGTTGAAAATTCAAAATGGTCCATAGGTGTGAATGTGAGTGCAAATTCTTGTTTCTCTATATGAGCCCTGTGACTGACTGGCGACCAGTCCTGGGTGCACTCTGCCTCTCACACAAAGTCAGCTGGGATAGGCATTTCATCCTAATGAGGACAAGTGCTGTAGTAAATGGATGGTTGGAAGCAGGTTAATCAAGTACCGGACAGCAGACAGCAGTCCACCAGGCCTTGTCCACAAGATGGAGCCAAAAAAACAAGTGATCCTGATGAACCTTTTTAAGTGGAGATTCCAACTGTCAGCTGTTGAATGCGTATATGTTTACATGCTGTGTCCGCAGGTGAAGACCTGGCGTATGAACATGTTCACCCTCATCCAGCTGGGGTGCATTGTGGCCCTGTGGGTCGTGAAGTCCACCGCCGCTTCCCTGGCATTCCCCTTTGTCCTCATCATGACGGTGCCGTTGCGCCGCGTCATCCTCTCCAGGATTTTTGAGGAACGTGAGCTCCAGGCGGTAGGTCGTGTGGCGGGGGCTTTCCAGTAATGCGGGAACCGGCGCCGCAATCGTCTCATCCCCTGCTGGAACTTTTGCAACTTCAGCAATCGGATGCACGTGAACCGGTTTGCAATTGTGTCCAACACTCACACCTCGAAAGCAAATTCAAATATTGATTTAAAAATTCCTTCATGACTTCAGCAGACAAATGTAAATATCTCACGTTTCTACCTGGAAACGTTCAAAGCTCTTATTGAGGTGTGTGATGTTTTTGTGGTTAGACACTCAAAACCACCAACACAATCCAAAATTTGGAGGGGGAGAATAAACCTCTTTTTCTCTACCTCAAAGTAAGATTTTCAAGAATATTCAGACCAAGAAATGATATGCTAATCAAAGCAGGGGCTGTATTGCATGCAATAGAGGATGCCATATTTAAAAAATTTTTTTTTTTTTTTTCACTTCGGGGGAACTACAGTACATATCACACACTGTTTCAATAATATTATACCAGGCCACAAATGAGTACATGTGAAACCGCCACAGACTGTCTAATTTCGAACTCCAAGGCTGGATTTACACTGCAGCTCCAAGTGTCCAACTTCGATTTATTGACTCATTATCGATCCATTGACAAAAATAGCAACAACAACAAAAACGGCAGTAACAGAACCCCCCCAAAAATGTTTATAAATGCCTATATAGTTTAAACCATAAATATGCCACAACTTTTGATCCCAAAATACTTCATCATCTAGAACTCATTCATTACTTCAAAAATAATTGTCTTAAAGATTGAATTAAGGTTTTTCACGTCAACATACTTCCTTGACACTAATTACTACTTTCCTATTAATAATAAATAAATATTACAAATATTGAATTACGGACACACCTCCTATGTCACACTTTTAGACCTTATTTATTTTTATATGCTTTGGCTATGGTTTACTTTAACCACATTTTTTAAAGTGATTTGTATTTATATATATATATATATATATATATATATATATATATATATGCAGGTGTGTTTAAGTAAACAATGACATACTGTACAATTGGCATTGACGGGTATACCCGATCTGTCCATCTATGCTGAAGTCTCATTGGCAGGTACTTTATCTAATACATATCAAATTTCTATCCACATTTGGAAGAGGCATATATATATATATATATATATATATATATATATATATATATATGCATATATATATATATATATATATATATATATGCATATATATATATATATATGCATATATATATATATATATATATATATGCAGGTGTGTTTAAGTAAACAATGACATACTGTACAATTGGCATTGACGGGTATACCCGATCTGTCCATCTATGCTGAAGTCTCATTGGCAGGTACTTTATCTAATACATATAAAATTTCTATCCACATTTGGAAGAGGCCTGATTCTGATATAACAATATCAGTCTGTTTTTTCTTTTTATTGACTCATACAAATCATGCCAAATGAGACAAAAAAAAAACACCTGAACCATGCATTTTAAATCCAGCCTGAGTAAACCTTTTTATCTTCACAGCTGGATTGCGATGAAGACTCGCCTAACTTTGATGAAGACGGACGGGATGAGTACAACGAGATTCACATGCTTGTATAAAGTCGAACTTGCCTAGAAGCCCTCATCTTCTTCATGCTCTTGACCTCTTGACACTCAACAAGACAAGAGTCATAGGGCAAAACATTATTAAATGTGTTACATTAATAGATCAATAATATATATTTTTTCTTTGAGTAAAAAAAACAAAAAAAATGTATAATCTAAATGTATGGGCCTCGTAAAGGTGGTGTGGTTTTAACTTCCCTGAAAGTGTTTGTGAGTCCCTTAGCTGAAGTCAATGAAAATGACAATGAAAATGTCTATCCCTTTAATTACGCTGGAGGCTTTGGGCATATGTGCAATTGAATGGTCACCTCTTAGACAACAGTAAGAGGTTGGTGGATGAATGCGCGGGAACAGTATTGATTTCCCGTCATCACCGATATATTCAGAAAGTCATTGAAATCCCTGAAAGCCAAAGGATGGTGCAGGAAAGTCAGCCAAGAGATATTGCGTAGATTAGCTGCCTTTAAACAAGTGCCATTTCTTTTAAAACACTATGATGTGTAAAAATTGGGTAAATACGGTTGTGATTAGTTGTTTAAACTCATTATGAGAAAACTTGGGGTTGAATCCATTTGGCATTTTAGCTCTAAAATTATTCATACGTTACAGTTTGGGTTTGCCATGATAGTGTGATTAGAATCTCCTTTTGAGGGAGGTTTTTATGTATATTACCCGAATTGGGATGTCACAAACCATAACTATTTGATTGTATTGTAAGTTGCAGAATTACACTTTGTCAAAAACACATCTTCATTCAAGTATGTGATGTCACAATTTGTCAAATTTCAGAACGGCTTGCTCACAGACATGTTTTCAGAAATAGGCAGCTAACAAAAGAGAAACTTTGTTGTGTAATGTCATACTTGATGGTTGGGCAGGCCCTCCAGAGACACAACTTTATGTATACGAGCAATTAAAAAGTCAATATATCCCCCTCTTCAAAGATGTATGTTAAACAATTATTCCATCCAGCAAAAAGAAAGGTTCAAATACCCCAGATTACAAAGACATTCTTGCCCATGGTGAGTTTATGTAAACTTCTGACCACAACTGTACATCCGTCCTTCTTTGTCCAGGCTGAAAGCACTTTCACTGGCAACTTGTCCCTGCCAACCAAACAAGCTCCCTGGCAAAGATGTAAACACTCATTGAAGCCGTTGTTCGGTCGGTGTAAGTGCACAACATAAAAGGCCGCTTGCAAATGAGTAACTTATTTGTTTTGTCAACCTATATTTTTACATTTAGACTTCATGGGAAAGTTGCTGATTAGTAATGTTCAAACCTTAGTTTATCTTCAAATAAGGTATTGGCACAGAGTTAAAAGGACATTGCGTAATTTGACGCACTTGAACTCCCATCTCCAAAAAAATGTCTATTTGTATTCATCCTTTCATGTTCTTAACAAGATTTCACATGTGTCATGAATAAAATAACAAAACACTTCAGCTGAAAAAGCCGAGAAACTAAGCAAACACACGTGTACTGAACACGCCAGAGAGCAGTTGAGTTTTGGCAGGGTGCATGAATGATGTATTGTATGGTATGACTGTGAATTATAATGTAGCATCTGTGTTCAGTCATTCAGTTTTCACCCCTGGGTTTTGCAAGGTTGCTATAGAATTAAAATTAGCCGGGCCACTTTCGGGAACCTAACTTGGACAAAGAAACAACACTATTTTGCATAAGGTCCAAGTGAAAATAAATGTCTTGTAAATTTGACACACCACAGAGAAGAGTGTTGTTCACAACCCTGCTAAAATTGAATGATTGAATGAATCGTGAAAAGTCAAGCCGCTCGGTGACGTGTGCACTTAGGGCCAACAACGAGGCACTCTAAAGCGGCCATGCCAGCAGACTTTCCTAAGGAAGATGCATTTTTGGGGTGTCCTCATGGCTGGCTACGTACCTGTGCATTGCAATTACTCTAGATAACCACTGATGCGAATGTAGGTGATCTTCTTAAGTTCTTATATAGTGTGGGGGGAGGGGGGGTGGGGGGGGTGGCATGTCGGATGGAAATTGCACTGCTTTAGCAATGTCCCAAAAAAAAACTGGAAAACTGAAATGTTGAAAAACAGTTTAACATTATATCTCTATAGAGTTCTCAGTCTTGCACGTTTTCAGCAATTATCTTTAAATAAGCATAATGTATTGAGAAACAAATCTCTGAATTCACTGTACGGGGTCTTTAATGGCATTCAACTTAACAACAGCTATACTCAAATGGCTGTTATGTGTCCATAGGATGTTGCAAAGAAAGAAGTGAAGCGTTACACTGTGTTCCAAATTATCATGCATATCGGATTTAAGTCAAATCAACATTTGATTTTCTTTTTTTGTGCATATGTTATTATTCATTCTCATAAAGCATAGTCATGAAATCTCCTCTCAGCCAGATGCATTGTATTAAGAGAGCAGCTGTTAAAAGTCCACTTAATAGCAGTAAGCAAGTATTTGAAACTCAGTCCCAAGACACCTCTCCATGCAGGATTCTCCAAAGGCTTGCAGTCATGCATAGACCTTTATTCCAGGCACCCCTAACAAATCTCACAAGGAGAAACAACGTTAAGGCTAAAACGGCTTTCTTCACTGAGGATGGCCATGATACTTTAGAGCAGGGGTGTCAAACTCAGTCTTGTCACGGTCCAAATTGCAGTAATGATTTCCCTCAGAGAGCCATTATGACTGGTATACTGGTAGGTGCGGGGAAAATTTGCCAATCGGCATACGCAGCTTCACCTATTTGCAAACTTAACAGTTATTTACAGAAACCCCTGCATATTTGCAGCATTTTTTTCCTGATCCCCCAATTTTTCTTTTTTTCGTTTACCAGATCCCCTGCTTATTCCCGTGTTTTTTTTTTAAGGGAAGGAGAAAAAAAAATATGTATGTATATATATATATATATATATATATATATATATATATATATATATGTTAGAAAATTAGTTTTGAAAACAACTGTAACAAAAAAATGCTTGCTATATCTCAATGCCATCCCATGCTGTAAAATATACCATTAAAATTTAAGCTGGAACATGTATTAAGGGAGGAAATACTCAAGGTGTGTCACCAACATCCCCTGAACCCAATGCTTTTGAGGACCTGTGAAGTATCTCTAAAAGGAAGATCTGTGACGCTACACAGCAATACGTCTCCAAACAGTAACTCCGGGTGGTGATTCTTGCATCCTTAAAAAAAAGCAGAAAATATCCATGGACTTATCCTATCATTTTTCTTCAAGCTATTTTGCATGATCCATCCATCCATTTTCTGAGCCGCTTCTCCTCACTAGGGTCGCGGGCGTGCTTGAGCCTATCCCAGCTGTCATCGGGCAGGAGGCGAGGTACACCCTGAACTGGTTGCCAGCCCATCACAGGGCACATAGAAACAAACAACCATTCGCACTCACAGTCATGCCTACGGGCAATTTAGAGTCTCCAATTAATGCATGTTTTTGGGATGTGGGAGGAAACCGGAGTGCCCAGAGAAAACCCACGCAGGCACGGGGAGAACATGCAAACTCCACACAGGCGGGGCCGGGGATTGAACCCGGGTCCTCAGAACTGTGAAGCTGACGCTCTAACCAGTCGCCCACCGTGCCGCCTATTTTGCATGATAATTTGGAAATCTGTATTTTGAATAGTTTTGAAAAATTCTGTCATCAAGGTGGTTTTGTTCAATATACTCCTGATTATTATAGAATTTCTTTTTTTTCACTGTAAATTACTTTGACTCTTTAGGAAATTGAACAAAAACAGCATATGCTTAATAATTTGGAACACGTGTATTTAGAATTTTCTTTTTTAAATGTTTTAAGTCTGTTTTTAAAGTCCTATTAGGATATTTTGACAGCTTGTAAGCACAGATCGGATGGCGATTGCGCTTGCTCAGTGGTGTAATGGACTGGTTCACTTTTTTTGACAAAGAAATGCATGCATTTGTAAGAGTTGACATGTGGCTAAAGATAAAATAAATACCTATTTTCTTGGCATAACCAGGTTGTTTTATAGCTGAAGGAATACAATCAACTGAAGTGACCCTTCCCCTGCCTCCAAGTGCTTCAAAGTGGAGAGTAGATATTTGCAGTCTGTATTTTTATGAATCAGCAGTGTATTCAAATGTTTGCTCGCCTCAAGAATCGGTATCGGCGTTAACACAACCATGCCCTACATTACGAGCCATACAAGAATTCTCTCAGGGTAAACTGACCTTTGAACTGTAAATTCCCAGCCTTCAGTTAGCCGAGGCATGTTTGTACATAAGATTTGCAGTGCGAGGAAAATATATGGCTTTCAGTCCTGCTTTTTGTGCTTAACAATGCATAGATGAAGGTCAAGTGAAGACGAATAATATTTTTAATGCTTTTGGAACGAACCGTACATTTACAATTGTATTCCTTGTATTTTAATCAGCTCAAAATGTGAAGCATTTTCCTGGCTTTTAGTTTTGTAGCTCCATGCTAATCATGTTGAATTTTTTTTTTTATGTATTTATTTTTAAATGGACTTTGCTGTTAACTCCTTTGCTAAAACTGGAATGGCACAACACATTCATCATTGTGTTCTTCTTGTTATTGAATGTAAATGTTTTACTGCAAGCACACGCTTGTCCACAGATGATTGCCATTTATGAAAGTTCAACAACACACACACGGTGCAAACCCAAATTGTACATCCATCCATTCCATCCATTTTCGTTCGGCTTATCCTCACTAGGGTCGCGGGCTTGCTGGAGCCTATCCCAGCAGACTCTGGGCAAGCTTAGTAGGTTAATTGAAGACTCTAAATTGCCCGTAGGTGTGAATGTGGTGGTTTGTTTATATGTGCCCTGCGATTGGCTGGCGACCGGTTCAGGGTGTACCCCACCTCCCACCCGAAGATAGCTGGGATAGGCTCCAGCAGCCCGCGACCCTAGTGAGGATAAGGGGTAAAGAAAATGGATGGATGGATGGATGGGTGGATAGTTGACAAAGGGTGGGCATGGAGTATTTGTTTATGAGCAAATAAAAAAATATATACAAATTTCTATCATACAGTATGTCCCCCATTAATGTAATTGTGTTACGTGTCCCTAAAAGTTAAAGTCCCTAATCACCAAATAGACAGTAAAAAATTAAGCTTCAAAATGGTGAAAAATTTGCCGTTGTCTCCGCTCTGAAATGCTGTGGGTGTCTGCTAAATGTGTGAAGCCACGCCCCACTGAAAAATGTCTGCTACTTCATCTAGCAACTTTCTAATGCCTATACATTCCTACATGTTTGGGCCGAAAATATATTCGCTTAAAGCCTCTGGTGGCTGGAATATATCCCACTGGGTTGTCGTGGGGCTTTCCTCGCTGCAACAAGAGGCGCTAGCCACCAGCTAGCTTGTGAGCTAACAGGATTCTGGGGCTCTCTCGGCCAGCATCACCACCTTGTTTAAGAATTTAATTCATGACACTGAGCTGTTCTTTAAATTGTGGCATCCAAGGAAAATGCATTTTTGGGGTGTAGGCATAGCTATCCAGCTAACTGCATGCTGAAGTGGTAGAACACATATTACCGTCTGCATTGAGAGACAAATCTCTGAATTCACTTTACACTGGGGTCTTTAAGACATTTTTATAAATGCCAATTTACATTTAAATTCCAAATTCCCAGCCATGCTTGGACCATTCTTTTCAAGGGGAGAGAGTTTCCCCGTATGAAAAGCCTCTCTTTCAGCAACTGCCAACAAGCAGTTATGTGCAACATGTTAAATACATTTGAGTGCTACAGGGACAGTAGCCAAGTCTAGATTGAAGCAAGTAAATCTCACAGCTCACCTGGTTAACCTATTCGGACTGTTATGAGAACCACATACATTTGGGAACAGCACACCTAACATTAGGCGAGTATACAGGTGTTATTTTTTTGGAAACCAATCGTAAATTAGCTGTCACTAGGTGCCGGCCATCTGTATGCACTGGAGCTTTGTGTTTTCTCTACCGGTTGACCAACAGCAGTCAAAGAGACTCAGGGGTCCGCTGATCTGTTTCTCACGTCCACGTGCTCTTGTTATGTCAATAATTAGTGTGTCTACATTTGTCTGACTATAACCAAAACCAAACTGTAAAGCACATATTGGCCAGTATTTACAAAAGGACCAATGTTGAATTGTGGGTATTATTTAAGATAATAAAATGTGTGGTGCTGCTAATCTGTCTTGTCTGCTTGTTAAATGTTGAAACATGCAGGTTGAAAAGGAAAATAGTTTTGTTATGTTTCTTGTAGGCGGCACGGTAGCCGACTGGTTAGAGCGTCAGCCTCACAGTTCTGAGGACCCGGGTTCAATACCTGGCCCCGCCTGTGTGGAGTTTGCATGTTGTCCCCGTGCCTGCGTGGGTTTTATCCGGGCACTCCGGTTTCCTCCCACATCCCAAAACATGCATTAATTGGAGACTCTAAATTGCCCGTAGGCATGACTGTGAGTGCGAATGGTTGTTTGTTTATATGTGCCCTGCGATTGGCTGGCAACCAGTTCAGGGTGTACCCCGCCTCCTGCCCGATGACAGCTGGGATAGGCTCCAGCACGCCCGCGACCCTAGTGAGGAGAAGCGGCTCAGAAAATGGATGGATGGATGTTTCTTGTAACCCTAAACATTTTTTAGCCTGTCAACGGGCTTTGTTTGGCACATTTTGTCAAGTCCGTTTGTGCAGACCACCCAGGCTTGGTTCTTTTATTTAAAATGTCTTAATTGAATTCAAAATGATGGTTGGAAACAAAGATGCCCTCTGAGTTTGAGAATACAGGTAGAATATATGTAGTAGATGTATTATGTCCCAAAAGCACTAAAAGATGTCTTGTAATAATCTTACAAAGTAACAGAACCACAGTTAGATTCTAGGTTCGATTGGTGATGACCTCTTGTAAATAAACTAATACACTGTACTTTTTTTGAAAATTATTAATCCGCCACAAGAGCTATTGTAAATAAATTGTTTTATTGGTGTGAAAGAATCCTGATGATCATCATGGGAAGATCTTATCTATTTGTCCATTGATTTCACATTATGTTTGTCTTCATTGAAATGCCCGCTGAGCGTTTGTTTAATCTCTACAGCAAGTTCAGTAGCTTGTCGTGCAACAAAAACAACAATAGGCCAATGAGGACATTCCATTTGTGTATTGTTGTGCAATTTTGGCTTTGTCTGTCCACAAGATGAGAGAAATACTTTACTTTGGTCAATTCGGACCACTCCCTTTCCCAACTTCTTATTTACTGCAACAGACCGATTCAAAGAATTTGTAGTTTACACAGGACAATCCCATCATGTTCTCTTTATAAGGAACCGTCATGTCTATATGGAGCATCATCCCGAATAAATCTTACACTGATTTTATAGCTCAGATGGACCTCATGTCTTCAAGATACAGTGATCCGCGTTTACTGTGGGACCTATGTTCCAAACTCACCTCTGATAGTTGATAGTAGAAATCCTTGATATTGAGAATTTATATGAAAACTTAAAATAGCTTAAGCATTAAAATATCCCTCCTATGGCGGCATGGTGGACAACTTGTTAGAGCGTCTGGCTCACAGTTCTGAGGCCCGGGGTTCAATCTCCACCTGTGTGGAGATTGTATGTTCTCCCCGTGCCTGCGTGGGTTTTCTCCGGGCACTCCGGTTTCCTCCCACATCCCAAAAACATGATTAGGTTAATTGACAACTATAAATTGCCCATAGGTGTGAATGTGAGTGTGAATGGTTGATTGTTTGTATGTGCCCTGCGATTGGCTGGCAACCAGTTCAGGGTGTACCCTGCCTCCTGCCCGATGATAGCTGGGATAGGCTCCAGTACACCCGTGACCCTACAGAGTGTATGTTGCGGTAAGTTGTATAACTTTTGATGAAACTAACCCGCATTTTACTGCTGATTACTAAAGAATGGAAAAAGCTGTAAACAAACTTTCTGGTGAAATAAGAGCATCTTCTCTTTCTTTTGCTAGGTTCGGTGCTTATGTTGTCACAGAACACAATGTTCTGTGGGTCTTCAAACATAATTCGAAATGCTCTTAAACGATGGGAATATAGGGAACTCTGCTTGAAAAACGGCTTGCAGTGAATGAGTTAATAATTGATGATATTCATCTTTGTGAAAACATTGATCATGTTATTGATTTCTCACAATAATTATCAACAGCGATTTAAAAAGGTAAGAAACAGATAAAAAATCTGCATGCAACACTTTCTCTATAAATCTCTGCAAGTATTTACATTTTAAAATGATCCCTTTGACAACATTCCTTGGCAATCACAATGTCCCATCACTGGTTAGCTACTTGGGCGGACCATGTTGGCGACCCCTACTGTATACGCTGTATATAGGGAGACATGACTTTAACACATTACAACTGATGCCTTCTATGTATTCGATTTGGCACAAAGCGAGTACAGCTGAGCTGTTATCATGCAGTGGAATAAGCAGTATTTGGGTGAGAGGCAGACAACACCTCAAATTGGTCGACTGCTGAATCACAAGGCAATTCAAGGCCAACGACATAGCACAGCATTCAAGATTGAAACTGAAGGAGATTTTACTTTAGTTTCTGTAACAGGATAACTAGATGCAGAACAGACACACTTCCAACTGACACTTCAAAATGAACCTTAAAATATGAGACATGACTACAATTACATATGACTATAACATCTTCTCGTGTCAAATAAGCATCTCAGTGATTCAAATGATATTCCATGTCACCAGTTTGACGCACAGAAGCGGCATGAGGAGTGTGGCAGTGATAACCGGAGCTATTAGCATGACGAGCGTCCGGAGTGGCGGGTCCTGGACCTGTCCACAGGAAACAAAGTATTTCTGATGGACCTCTTGGAAGAAGTCGTCCACAAGAGATCCCCGACTCTGACACAAAGAAGCAGTGGCCCAGACATCCGCACAAAGCTTCAGATCATAGTAGATGCTACAGAAGAAGAGAAAGTTTAATGGCACAGATTGGATTTGACTAGAAAAAGCATTCCTGCAGAAGCATAAATCCAAAGTTATGAACTGTATTTGTTCAAAACAAAGCAATAATAACAAACATTTTGAAAATTCCCAAACTAGAATGATGTTATATGAAGTGCATTTGTAAAAACCAAACGTATATTTAGAGTAAATAAAAAAGAAAGAAGTGTGACCGCCAAAACATCCGAGCTCGGTCGAGCCAGTCTTTTTTAAAACCATAGTTTTGATTTGTCAAATCTTCTGGGTGGAGACGCATGTATAACCTCACTTCAATGCCATAAATCTCACGAGAGGTTGCCACTACATGATATTTAGTGAGGTAAACATCCGCAAGAGGAAACTGAGCATCACTGCTGGAAGTCTGATCAACAAGATGGGTTCCTTTTGATGACAGACACTCCACCCTAACACACAATTTGAGCCTTAGCCCCAAATTATGCCATCTGCAAAATATAGAAAATTACATAAGGAGCTAAAACATATATATTTAAAAATTGGGGTGGGGGGTGGAGTGAAGCTTCTCCACAAACAACTGCTGTCTGGAAATATTTTAAGCACCCAGTAACTTTTTAATAAATATAATTTAAATAACTAATTAGGCAGAAAAGCAACGGACTCAGTTTTATTTAATGTGCATAGCTTGAAAAAAAAAAGTAATTAAACATGTGTAACGCACAGGTTAAGCATACTGACCTGGTGTTTTTCCTCTGTGTGCTCAACTGTTTGAGTTTCGGGACAATTTAAAATGTGTGCTTTCGCTAAGATGTGCTCTAAACCTACTGTACATACCTAATCCCTTTTGAAAATGTATATATTTTAAAAATTAGGATCAATCTTATTTCCCCCGCCCCTTTTCTAAATAATGAAAAAACATGAGGTTTTGTTTTTTGATCATTAAACCTCGAGCTGCTCGCATTGACCACTACCATTGTTGTTAACAAACGAACGAAACTGGGGGTGAATAAATACGGACACAAAGAAATATGGAAATTGTGGGCCTCTTCGGGTTCTCGTTTTTGCTTAGGAACTTTCCTTTCGTAGCCTACATTTATCTAAGCAAAATGACCCAGAAGCACATGAAGGAAAGGATGTTCAAATTCTGAAAATGCTTAGGAAAGGTGGAACCTAAAACACTCTTCACTAAAGGATGTTACCCATTATCCTTTACGGCCGCAATATTTAAAGCAACAGGCCATCGACCAAGTTTACCAACTCTACACGAAGACGATCGAGAAGATAAAAGCAAAAGAAAACGCCTATCAAGGAGAAGCAACAAATCTTGAGTAAGTTACTGTTACAAAATAATAACTTACAAAGTTGATGTCAGAAAACATCCATCCATCCGTTTTCTGTACCGCTTATCCTCACCAGGGTCACGGGTGTGCTGGAGCCTATCTCAGCTATCTTTGGGCGAGAGGCGGGGTACACCCTGAACTGGTCGCCAACCAGTCGCAGGGCACACAAAAACAAACAACCATTCGCACTCACATTCACACCTACGGGCAATTTAGAGCCTTGAATTAACATACCATACATGTTTTTGGGATGAGGGCGGAAACCGGAATACCCGGAGAAAACCCACGCAGGCACGGGGAGAACATGCCAACTCCACACAGGCGAGGCCGGGATTGAAACCCTCAGAACTGTGAGGCATATGTGCTAACCAGTCGGTCACCGTGCCACCTCAGAAAAACATCACAATAGTTATTTTCATTTCCCAAAATTTACGCCAAAATAAAAGAAAATGACAATTTCACATTTAAGAAAGACGACTGGTGGCAGTGACTTTCCACATCAGCATAAATTCAGCCTCTGAGGTGATTCTCACTTTTAGTGACAACCTGATTGAATTAAATAAAATAAGCACGCATGCATTGAAGAGGTGCTTTTTGTAGTCCATTTTCAGGAAATAGTAGTTTCACATTAGAGACCTATTTCAGCAATACTTGGTTAGGAAAGGTGGAGTTGAATTCATTTTAAAAACTGCAGTCTGTTAGGGCTCGGGGGGGAAAAAAATGAATAATCAGAAAATAGGTCGACACAGAATGTCTGCCTCGAAGCTTCGGCGCAACAACAAACAAAAATTAATAATAATTCCACCCGGAACCATGTTTGCACCGCCGGAACCAACGTTTCAAATGGAGCTTTATTGCAGACAGGCACAGTGTTGGGCCACTCCTAAACTTTGCCAAAAATGGCAGAGGAGCGTCTGTAAGTAGTTTTTAAGGCACTATTACATGTGTAGTATACATATAACATGATGTATGAGTGAGCTGAATGGTAGTTTTTCTACCTAAAAATCGTAATTGCGAGCATGATAATGCTAATCGTGAATGCTAACTGGTTACCATCGGGCGATTATGTTGTCTCAAATTCTGTACAGAGTCAGTATTGTATAGAGTATGAGAATAAAATGCATTCTCGTAGTAAAAAAAAAAAAAGGAGAAAAAAAAGTGTTTTCGGGGAGGGGGCAGCAATTACTCCGGTACTCTGCAATAATATTTATAGGATAATCGATTCTAAGGCCCGAGAGTCTGTTCCAGTCTTCGAAAGGAAGCACGTTTACATCTCCCCTTGATGCAATGACGTTTTTCAAAGGTTAGGATAAGGCCCATTATCTAGTTGGAGTTATGCTAGTCTACTTCATGAACACTGTCGATGTGGCCTTAAAAAATGGGTACCTGTGTAATGAATAACAATTTCAAAGAATAGCTACTTTACTGTTTCACAGCCGGCCATGCACACGCTTGATGGCAGCCGCTTTTCTCCATGCTCTTGTTAAAAGCTGACCGGCAGATGTGGATGTTGCTATCAAACATGTGCTTGTCACATGGATGGATAACATTCTGTGATAGCCCTGGAGAATGGAGACACACAAACATCCCAAACACATTCAAATGACATACATATGTCATTTTGAACTTTGAAACCATGTGTTATTGATTCATATTTACTGAAAGGCTCAAACACAAAGTGTGTTTTCATATTTGAGATTTTTTACCTGTCCAGAAGAAGACAAATGTCAGAATGCAGGAAGTAAACATCCTCTGTTGGGAAGGTCAATAATAATTAATGGTTTGCATAGTGGGATGTTTTGAAGTTGAAAATTACCATTTTAAAAAACAATACACCGGGTTCCAAATTATTAGATTTGTGATATTTTTGCTTATTTTCCGACATGGTTCATGTTATTTGGAGTGATAATGAACACATATTATTCTGGATTTTATATAGCAAATAAACGAAATCGACTAAATTACTCAAAATCCCATGTTCATTTATTTATATATATATATATATATATATAGCCATCCATCCGTTCATTTTCTTTAACCGCTTAGCCGCACTAGGGTCGCAGGCTGCTGGAGCCTCACCCAGCTATCTTCGAGTGTGTATATGATATATATATATATATATATATATATATATATATATATATATATATATATATATATATATATATATATATATATATATATCCATCCATCCATATATATATTTATTTATCCATCCATCCATTTTCTGAGCCGCTTCTCCTCACTAGGGTCGCGGACGTGCTGGAGCCTATCCCAGCTGTCATCGGGCAGGAGGCGGGGTACACCCTGAACTGGTTGCCAGCCAATCGCAGGGCACATAGGAACAAACAACCATTCGCCCTCACAGTCATGCCTACGGGCAATTTAGAGTCTCCAATTCATGCATGTTTTTGGGATGTGGGAGGAAACCGGAGTGCCCGGAGAAAACCCACGCAGGCACGGGGAGAACATGCAAACTCCACACAGGCGGGGCCGGGGATTGAACCCGGGTCCTCAGAACTGTATATATATATATGTATATATATATATATATATATATATATATAGGGTGTACCCCGCCTCCTGCCCGATGACAGCTGGGATAGGCTCCAGCACGCCCGCGACCCTAGTGAGGAGAAGCGGCTAAGAAAATGGATGGATGGATGGATATATATATAGAAAGAGAGCGAGAGAGAGAGAGAGACATAGATAGATAGATAGATAGATAGATAGATAGATAGATAGATAGATAGATAGATAGATAGATAGATAGATAGATAGATAGATAGATAGATAGATAGATAGATAGATAGATAGATAGATAGATAGATAGATAGATGGATAGATAGATGGATGGATGGATGGATGGATGGATGGACAGATAGATACAAATGACAATTTTACATTTAAGAAAGACTACTGTTGGCAGTAAATGTCCTCTTTTGTTTCTCTACATCCTAGTTTTCTTTTTTTTTACTACAGTCATTAACTTTTAATGTGAAGCCAAAAGCAGAAACGGTGGTTGCCAATTAGCTTTGGCAAGAAACCAGACTGCGTGACATCTGATTTGTACAAATAATGTTCAATGCATTTGTCTCTTTGTATTAAACATCTATACTTATGTTCAACATTTAACATTAAAACAAAAGACAAATGATATTTGAGCTTAAAAAAAATAAAAAAATCTTTATCAATCATTATGTTGACATTCTGTAGGAACCCTCTTCAATTGGACTTAAGATAGTTTCAGCCTGTAAATTTGAGAATGTAAGAGGTGCCTCCCAGAGCTCCTGTTTGGAGGCATACTGCTGTCCAATCCAATAGAGATCCTTTAAAGACAGATTTAAAACAAATTCTACAGATACGGTTAGGGAATGATGGTGGTGCCGCCATGAGTTTATCTCCAGTTATACCTATAGCTAAACCTTCAATGTTATTTATGGAAATAGAAATATTTTACTGCAGAAGGCATGGTTCTTTTTTTATACTGAATATTTAACTTGCCATTATTCTAGCCCAAAACATCACTCCGACACACATCGCAGCCTTGTGGGGCATCTATTCAAGTATGTCTGAGCTCACGGCAAACATTTCTCCTTGCGACGTTGGTTAGGGTTGGCTGAAATACAGTTTTATGCATGACCACAAGTCATTAGAGGATCTTGGGACTCCAGAGACATAAACCAATAACTTTAAATACTGTACTTGCTTACTTGGCCGAATCCCCACATGCTGCCAGATCTCGTCCGATCTCAGAAGTTAATCAGGGTCGGTCCTGGTTAGTACTTGGATTGGAGACAGTTTAGAAATACCAGGTGCTGGGGTTGGGCAGTAGGCCAATCACCTGCTCCTGAAAAAGCTACAGATTACACAAACCGCAGTTAAGGCCTAATGTTCCTCATAGCTTTGAGAGCTCTAACTAACTAATTAACTTGCTCACTGCTCATCAGGGTTTTTTTAACCTCTGCTTTCTTATTACGATGCTTTTGCCTGACAGAAACTTTCCTGAATACGTCTTTATCTAAAGGAAACTTTGGTATCTAAATCAGATTTTTTTACAGTACGATTTTCTTTCCATTGCTTCCTCAAGACATTACACTATTCCATGCTTTTTATCAGTATAAAGATCCTTCTTTTCCACCACTAAGCATACAAAATGTGGCACTACCTCCTTAGGTAATATTTCTTTAACTATGCTCACCTGCAAAACTAATTATTAAACATGTCTGTGATTTAAATCAGTGATCTAAACAGACAGTTGTAACAACATCCGCAATAATCTGCAACACTGAATTTAAGAAACGTGTGGAAAAACAAGCCTTGTAGGACACTGAAATGATGGAAACCTGCTTCCTGAAAATTCCCTTGAATTAATGAATATATCTTCTGGGAAACAGTGAAAACATATGTTAGTGGAGAAAATTGTAAAAAAAAAAAAAAAAAAGAAAGGAAAAACTAAATGTACGCATGTGTTGTTTAAATTGTGTGCAGAGGCACTTTCACCACTGACTGTAAGCCACAGTAGTTCTGGTCGATAACCAAAAGTAAACAAAAAAAGGTAGCACACACGCCTGATTGCTCAGAAGGATGTAGATTACGGTCTGGGCCCATGAGTGAAACTATAGTCAAACACAATCAATTTGATGAATTGTATGATAAAAGTAGAAGTTGATTCAGTTTCTTTACTTAGAGACCCTGTAAAGTGAATTCTCTCGGAATACATGATACATGTTGGAAGATAATTGCTGAAAACATGTGCAAAGACTGAGAACTATGTCGTAATGAATTGTGGAGCTATAGCATTAAACTGTTTTCCACCATTTCGGTTTTGGTGTTTTTTATTGGATGTGGCTAAAATGGTGCCCAGTGATGCACTTGGGCGTCTGGCATGAGTCCCCTCTCCCCTACAAATTTCAGCGCCTTCATTCGCATCGGCGGTTATTCAGCGCAAATACCACATCCAGTTAGCGAACTAACTGGCCAAATTCACAAAACATTTTTATTTTTTGATTTTACAGGGACTTTACGTAAAAGTTAATTTTCACTGTCGATTACATTTTGGGGAAGTAGGAGTAGAAAGTACAGATTTCTGTTTTCAAGTGTAGCGAGGAAAAGTAATCAAAAGAATAAGTACTCAAGGAAATTACAAATACTTAAGTAAAGTAACAAAACATCCCGCCACGGTAAGCAGGCAGAATAGGTTAATGTTGATGAATAATTTAAAGAAAATGGAAGAAAAGTACATACCATTAATGTTGTTGTTTTTCGTTCGTAACAGCTATCGATGCTTCATTCAGGAACAGCTGGCCAAGCGGTCACAGCCTCTGTGCTCTTCTGGTCTTATCACGGCAACTCGGAGCTAATTATATTACGCAACTGCAATGGACAGCCTGCTTCCTTTCCCAGACCAGGCCTGACTGTTCCCATGCTACCCAAAGTCATGTTCCATATGCAGCCCCTCAACACCACCCCTCACCCTAGAGACACTTGAACCAGGAGGCCTCAGAGTCAACAAGCCAACACGATTCCAGCTCGTGAATGGAATTATTCTGAGGATTGATGCTTATTCGCATTTTCTTTCCCATAGGCTACAAATTTAGCCCAGTGGTTTGCACACCGGCCTTACGGTTCTGAGGTTCGGGTTTCAAATCTTGGTTCCTGTTTGTATGTTTTCCCTGTGGTTGCATGGGTTTTCTCCAGGTATTCCAACTTCCAAAATCAAATCTTACTCTTACTGTTCATACCCTGGAAAATAGGAGACAAACAAAAGAACCAAACATTTTAGCTGCATGTAATTTGCCTTGACTTAAACCGCTCGTGTGAAAGGTTGTGCTTTCTGGAGGCCATTTGAAATATCTCAATCATCGCAGCATCGGTTCATTCCGCCTCAGCCGGTGTGTACATTTCCAACGTTGTTTGGCTATTGCCCGTTGATTCGGGGGTCGCCGAGCAACGCGCAGCCACAACGCCACCATAATGCATTTATGAGTGGAGAAATTTGAAGAGTGGTCATAAGAAAACATTTCCATCGCCCTCAAATTAAAGGCAGTGGAAGCAACAGTGCAAATAAAACAGTGTTACGTGAAGTATACAGTCCAGTCTCTCATGGGCACGGAAAACAGTTCCATGGGTTGGGAACAAGACAACGATGAGTAAGAATTTTGATGTAGTCAAGGCTTCTGGTTTCAAATCTGAAACCTTGTTTACGTGCCATTGACTACACCATTTTTTGGGGGGGGGGGGGTAATTTTTTATAACACCACACCCCACCACCCACCCACCCCACAAAAACAAAACATACATGGTGAGAATAGATGGGTCTGATAGACATGACTTCATTCTCCAGACCAGCTCGGCTGAAAAAGTGTATTCTGCAATAAATTGCACTGACATCACACGGGAGGCTGAACTAAACTACAAGGCTGGAAAGTCGTGGACATAGCCCATGAACTACAAGTGTATTCTCTGAGCGGAGAATATATACCTGTACAAATACAGTATATTGTACTGTAGTATCATGTATTTTAACATGTACCCTGTGTTGAACAAAAGAGAAACAAATGTATAGGTTAGACCTCGTTATGTACTGTATGTTTTTGGCGCTTTATCCTTCAAGGAATTTCATTTGGTCACGAGGTTTGTATATCAGTGAGGAACTAAATTAAGCCTGGGTTGTTAACGTAGATTACGTAGCATCTTTGCCACATATGCATGTACACGAACACGTCCTAGCGTGTGGCTAGCATGAGTCAGTTACATTTCTTGTCTCCCACCTAATATGTTCCGTGTGGGAGCATAATAATCCACCCATCACATAATCTCATTTGGTTATCATTTTTATGGCTAGTTCTCAAAAATTGTGGCAACTTTTGCAAGCCACATAAAATGCAGTGGAAGACTGGATCTGAGTGCGAAACTGTGATTTGGACTATCCAAAGTAACATGAAATTCATCAGTGTATAAACCAGTTTGAAAAGGAACCTTTGTCTATTTCTGAGCCCACTGTAAGCATTTCTCCTTGTAAAATTGGTTAGGGAAAGGGAAAATATTTTTTTTTTGCATGACTACAAGCCTTTTGAGCATCTTGCCCATTACTGGGACTCCAGAGACACCAGAAACTTCAAATATCTATTTGCAGCTATTCAGGGGCTTTTTAAGAGCTGTTCTTTTAATACGAAGCATTTGCCTGACAGAAACTTCTCTTAATACACCTTAAAGGAACAAACCCGTTTGCTCTGTGAATCACAAACAAATTACCATCACAGTGTGGTTTGGTGCTGTTACAAAGAAGGAATCACACTGCAGTGAACAATTAGCATCGCATAGTCATCAGTACCCCTTAACTCAATCTTAAATTCTTCCAACAACTAAGGTGGGCTGGCAAAATGCTAATGGACGTTTTTCCAACTCTTTTCCCCTGCTAAGGTCTTTCAAACACTGCACGCCAAAACCACCAGACATTCCAATAGCTTCTTTCCCCTCACCATGAAAATAATAAACTGTTGACTTGTAAGATCACTGTGAGACTTGGCCATTTTATTTGTTTTCTTCTGTTGTACCATGATTGATACATTCATCCCTGGAGCATTGACACTTTGCCATCATTTTCCACCTCTCTTTTGTGCCAATAAATATGATTTTGATGTTGATTCTGATTCTAACAAAGAAGAAACAGACACTACAAGAGGAAAGGGCCGTGTCATAACTTTTGTATCACTATCGGGAAGTCAGGAAGTCAACAGCTTCTTGTCACAGTCTTAAAAATAACCACAGTGTAATCATTTTGTTTTCCCACATACTTCTGGTAGAGCACATCATGCTTCGTGAAAACAAGATTTAATGTTCTAGTGCTAAAAAAGAGCAAAGGTAGTACAAGTTGTTAGTTGGTCACTCAGCAACAAATTTTAAAATACCACAACAGAGTGGTGGTTTTCTTTTTGTGTAATGTGATGAAGTGCTGAGTCAGCAATAGTTAATTATTCAATTTAAAGAGGTACAACTGTTCGCAAATAGCACTGCATATTTTTTGAGGCACTTCAAGGCAGGGCAAGGCAAGTTTATTATATGCGGGGTAAATCCATGGTAATTAACAGAGGCAAAGTAATAATAAACACATGATGAAAATCAAGATAAATAAATCAAGATATAATAATCAAGATCACAACTACTGTAAAAGCAGGACAAATCCATCCCATCCATACATTTTCTATTGAAAGGATAAAGAGTAAAATGGCAAACCACATTGATGATCAAGTTAAAATCTCAAAATAAAAGCAAGATAGTGAAAACAATAAATCATATTTTTTTATTTATAAAAAAGCAGCTGCGAACAATAAACTTTTCTGGCCAATTTTAAAAGGATAGAGAGTTTGAGCAGATTTCAAGTGTTCAGGAAGTTTGTTCCAGAGTTGAGAATCATAGAAACAGAATGCGGCTTCACTTTGTTTGGATCTGGTTCTGGAAACATTTGTTAAGTGTTCGGTTTCTGAAGGTCCCATAGGGAACTAAAACACCTTAAATATTGTATATTTAGGTACAAGATGGTTCAAACCTTTGTAGACCAACATTAAGGGTTTAGTCCATTCAGGAAGCCAGTATAGCGTTTTTAGGACCGGCAGTGTTCTGGACCAGTTATAGATGTTGGATGATTTTTTTTTTGTTCAGACCTGTAAAAACACAGTAACATAAAATATTCCAATGTACTGAAAATTAATCCATGAACCAGCCTTTCTCTGTCTTGTTTGGACCGAAGATTCTTCAATTCTGTTCTCATAAGCTTGTTTAGGTGGCTTTTAAAATCTTTTAAACATTTCACCTGTGTCACCAACACAAATAGAAAACCGCAGATTTCAAACTGTTGATGAATGCAAAGGCCGATATTGTTTATGAAGCTTATCAATATCACAGCAGGTAGGACCCTGTCAGAGCTGTCAGAATGTTTACCTCCAAGCAGACCGTCCTGAAGTTCAAACTGTACCATCATTCTAGAGGTTACTGGTCTCTCATGCCACTTTTATTACAATGGTGGCCCACACAGCCTACAGAATGTGTAGCTGTTTGCATGCCTTGCCTTCCCTGATATCTCATTTGACATTCCGATGTCCAAGTTGCATGGCCAAGCTTTTGGATGCGGGTCCAGAAGTGACCTCGTTGTGCACAGAATTAGTGCGCGAGTGGAAGGGGAGCTCTGTGGTGTTTACACACAGAGGTGCTCCAGTGGCCTCAGGTGCTACCCGAGCGCTGAGGCTGACATGCCATTACAGCAGCTACTTCAAAGCTTGGCACAATGTGGACAACAAATGGATTCAGACGTTGCAGAAAGTCAGGACCTCAAGGACACAAATGGTAAGTACAGTACTTATGAAGTATGAAAACCACCAAAGTGAAATGGGAACATACATTTGAGCAGAAATTTGTTTTTGGTAAGTTTGGCCTTTAGTTTGGCGATGGTACAAGGACTCACTCCAGCTAAAGCCACAATTTAAAGACCTTGCAAAGTGTTTTCAGAGATTTTTTTTCGAAATGCTGTACATTTTACATTTTTGATGACAAAGGAAGTGATGTTGTACTCTATATATCATTGCTGTCTCATGCCTATGACCGAATGACAGCCGTAATACTGTCCTGTATATAGAGTACAACGCACAATCCCGAGCATAATTTTGCTTTTTTACAACAGTTCTACATGCACAATTTATTAATTAACAGTAATAAGCAACTGTTAGTGGAGTTAGTCATTACTGTGACATGCTAACTAACTAACACCCCCCCCAAAAAAATGAAACCAAAAAGCTTATTTTTGAGAATTGGACGATTAGTCATGATATTTCGCGTCACACTTCCTTTAGTGGTAGTTCCATGATGGGCAAATGTTACACAAAGTAGGTCGGAAATAAAAAATTAATCCTGTGCACTCGTTAGCCGTATTAGCATGTTGACCGAGTTTCCACTCCTGTTTGTGGACTTAAACGTGTCATTAATCTGTCATTGAATCACATGAGCACATCTCGAGGTTTATGGTGACATCTCCAGTCTTCTGTCCTTGTCGTCGTCCTCATCTGACGACCATTCATGCTTTAAATCAAAAGTTATTTTGGGAACTATGTACAATTTTGCAATATTAAGTCTATAACAACTAACAGTAATGTTAGATCACCACTGACCGTTGAAGTGTTGGTATGTAAAGGGATTTTGTCTAATTCAATAACTTGGTCAGAACTAATTGTTATATAATTTACATTTTTCTCATCCCATGCGCTGAATTTGACGTGTCGAGCCTGATCTCCACCTACTATAAAGTGAGTGTTCATTTAGCCAGGCATCTGGTTCTCATAGAAACCGGGATAAATCTTAAATTCATTTGTTGGCTTGTGAGAATGAGAGCCTTGCGTCCTTAAACGCCCCTAATATTACATATTGACGAGCCCAGCTGTAAGAAGTTACAATGTAGACAGTACATGAATATGTGCGTATTGTAAGATACTGGCATAAGTTAAAAGGTACGACAGATATGGTGCCATTTTATGTTATATATTATTATCTGGTGTCAAACACCCAAGAAACAACTTAACAATTCACATTGTGTACTTGATTTTTTACAGACCTTGTTCAAATTATCCTATGCCATATTAGATGGTTGTGTTATTAATGTGCATAGATTTTTACAATTGAGACTATATGGGTCACAGGATGCACATGGCTGGAAACAATGAGTCCCAGCCCTGGAACAATGAGTCCCTGCAACTTATCATTGTGGAACACAGATACAGTAATCTTCCGGTTTACGGTTATCACTTCGCGGTCCCGCTATAGTGCAGATTTTTATTACAGTTGTTACTGTATTTATAAACCTTTTGTACAATATTTTTGTGTTATCAATATATGATATGTGCGTTGGCCTGTAAACATAACAAATTTTTTAGGAGGATATATTTTCACAAAAGCTGTCATGATAAACAACAGTATCATTGATGTTTTTTATGCCACTGATTTAATGATATTAGAGCATAATAATAATAATAATAACAATAATAATAATCAATGACAAGTACATCCTTTTTTTAAGAACAATTAACTTTTAATTCTAAAAAATATGGAACACTGGCATTGTAATGTAGTATAATAAATGTCTTATATAAATAAAAAATATATATAAATAAAACACCCACATTCTGTTCACAAAGGTTACACTTGGACAAATATTAAACATGGTGTAGAGTGATTAACCAACTAAAGAGGCCCCAAAAAAATGTGTCAAAGCCTGCCAAATTTGAAATAAATAAATACATTTACTCGAAAGCATTTGGGCTTTGTCACTGTTTTGAAATCACATTCCATGAATTTTAAAATCACTGTTGTTTTTTTTCCCTTTATTTGTATTTATTGTATGAATGTGGCGGCACGGTGGATGACTCGTTAGCACACCTGCCTCAAAATTCTGAGGACCGGGGTTCAAATCCCCAGTTTGCATGTGCTCCTCGTGCCTGCATGGGTTTTCTCCGGGAACTCCGGTTTCCTCCCACATCCCAAAAACATGCATGGTAGGTTGATTGAAGACTAAATTGTCCGTAGGTGTGAATATGTGTTTGTTTATAGTATATGTGCCCTGCGATTGGGGGGCGACCACTTCAGGGTGTCCCCCGCCTCTCGCCTGAAGATAGCTGGGATAGGCTCCAGCACAACCGTGACCCTCGTGAGGATAAGCAGTACATAAAATGGATGGATAAATGTTGTTGTGTTATGTACTGTATAATTCTGCTGTCTGTATACTTTCTACTGCCTCCTGGCTTTTGAAAAATATATTTTATCTCTCAATAAGCGTTTACCTGGTTAAATAAAGGATAAATCAAATCTAAAATAAGGCACCCCCTCAATCTGCTGGACTGTGAGGTAAGAACTTCACCTGTCAATCAAATGACCCCGAAAATTAGTTAGCTGAAGTCAACTACCACCTGAATATTGATAACATGTGCTGCTGTGGTTATGGTAAATAAAAAGTTAACTTTAGCATATATATGTGTGTGTGTGTGTGTGTGTGTCCGTGTGTGTGTGCATGTGTGCGTGTGTGTGTGTTTGCATGTATGTGTGTGTATTATTTGGGCAACACACACACAACTACGAGGGCTGACATTTTAAACGATATCGCTGCAGTCAAGTGAGCTGTTTAGCTCCTTAGCTTGCTAGCTCGCTAGCTCACAGGCTAGCGAATGTAATAAACAGTTAACTTTCCCTTAAGTGTCCCAATAGTGTGCATCTACGGAGCATGTTCTGCCAGCGGCTTGCTGCGTCGTGAGCGGCACGGCGGGTGTTTCCACAAATATGACAATGTATCGAGTTCAGAAAAACTCCTAAGTCCATTGTATTTCTCGAATGATAACCCAACCTACACTGCTTGTGACTGGCTATAGCGATAGGACAGGACTCATACTTTTTGTGTATTCCTCCTTTGATTCACTGTGTGTGGAAGCTCTTCACCAAGACACATACACACGTACAGGGGTTTTTCAGCCAAGCGTCTACGGACGCAGATAGAAATCACGTCATGCGTCCCTGCTAATTTTTGTGCGCCAAAGACGCAGGACACACATCAAACGAGATCCGTGAATGTGCACCAAATTATTGTACAGCCACATTCATAAGAAACTGAAATACAGTGATAGTAACTTAAGTGACAAAGTGTTAAGTGATTTTTCAGGTACCTGTATTTTACTTGGGGATTTATTTTCTGACAACTTTTTTCTCCCAACATTCGACAATTTATATATGTGCATTATACTTACACTGTGAAAATGGGCCTGTTACTTTTTTTCAATCTCAGTGGATGACAACATATCATAAAAAAGATCTTGTTTGATTAAGATCTTGGGGACTTACAAGGCAGAAAAAACATAGACAGCAGTGGCATGAAGGAATGTGAACCAGGAAACATTAACAATGACGCAACACATTCAGGAAAGCAAGATGTTCCCCATCCATGTCCTTATTTAAGATGATTTTGCTAGGTCCTAAAATGATTTGTGCAGGCGCCAGCTTCAGGCATTCAAAAATGATCTGTTCAATCTAAAAAAACACAGACAAGTAAGGTGTCTTTTCTCAGTTGTTAGCTTTAGGTAATTCAGCCTTTTTTGCTACTCAACAACTCATCTCATCAGCAAAGCTATGGGAATATGGGATTTTGATAGCATAAAAGTTGAGTCAAAGCTAGCTAGTGCTTAAACAAAATTTGACATTAAAAGAGATTTTTTTTTTCTTCTCACTACAATCACAATGGCTTTTATAGGCCCAGTAAAGTGGCCAAAAAATGTCTTCTAAATTTCACACGGCGGAGGCTTCTGTTTCACTGGTGTTTTGCTACGGGCACATGTGGGGGCACACAAAAGAGACACTGTATCCAAAATAATACATAACATTTCAGGAAAGATGTATTCTTTCAGATTGTAGGCATAGCTTGATAGCCAATTGCATGCTGTAATGGTAGAAAACTTATTATGAATAAGTGGCCATTACACTGAATTGCCATAGCTAAAATGAGGGCACTGCTGAGTACTTATATAGTGGGGCAGAGCCGACTCGTGCTTTTCCCTGGTTATGTCAGTGTGCCCGTGTTTAGCCGCGCCCAAAAAATCCAGACAACTGAGATGGTGAAAAACTGTTTAATACTATATCTTAAGAATATCAGTACTAAATTGTTGTCCGTGTTTGCACGTTTTAAGCACTTATTTTCAAACATTTAATGCATCTAGGGGGGAAAAAGACTTTCCTGGGTCTTTAAGAAAAGAGAGAAAATATTTTTTTTTATGTAAAAGTACAAGTATTTGAACTTCTACTTGTACAACAATTGTGCCACCTCTGCACAATTGTTGTACAACATTTATAAGGAACTGAAGTGCCACGATTTATGAGTGTAACAGTAACAATTGAACGCAGTATTGTGGTCGCATGAATATAGGCTGAAATCACGATTTGTTTGTCGCATCCTTCATCTATGCGTCCAATCGCATGCACCCACCCACAATGGTCAATCAGAGAGAAAAAAACAATACCAAAGTCTAGACCTCGCGTAACCTCATACCTGGCATCGGCTGTTGCACTGACTGTAACTGTGTAACTTACAGTTGCAAGTGTTGAAAACAGTCCTGTCCTACTTGCATGAAAAAGCTACGGAAATGAGAGCTAAATCTCAGTTGAATGTGTGGTTTATCCTCTGTTCACTTTATTTGATTTGGCTTTCCGACTGAGTAACTGCTGATATAATGTACAATCAGGGGTTGCTTTCTGTTGTAAAAGCTGAGATGCTATTCACCTCAACGCTGGACTGCACTGCAAGATTTGTGATCTCAACTTTATGTAGTTTTTGTCGTGGTTTTAATTTTTATAGAAGAATTCCGTGAGTAAACAGACCATTGTTCAAATAAGATATTGCAGAATGATGTGGTCTGAGTTCACTCTGTACAATTCTAAGATCATTTAGCGTACTGTGCTGCCAGTGTAATCACTGTGGTATCATTCACCTCTACTCATTTACTCCCAAGCCATCAAACCATTGAATTATTTTTTGCCGCAAAGATATTTCCTATACTTAAACGTGATTTATTAGGGCCCTCGTATGAGGTGAAGGCCATCTTGGAATCGCTGTTTGGAGGGTCTGAACGTGTAAACGCGTGTATCCTGGTGAACAAAAACCCTGATACTAATTTCACCGACTGACACGGAATTTAGTGGACATGTCTATTATGACAGGATGTAGGAAAAAGTCTCAAGAACCAAGTTGGCTATGTTGGCTTGAAGTAGCCTTTTTGGCAAATCCAGGGCTTGTTCTCTGACAAATTTAAACTAGGGAATTGCCCACTAAATGAACCCAAATCAGAAAGACATGGCATGGAATTTGGTGAACATGTCTTTCATAACATGGCGCACAAAAAAGTCTCAATTTGAACAGGAAGTCGGCCATGTTGGTTTGAATTCGCTCTTTTGTGCACTTCGTCTTTGACAAATTCAAACTAGGGAATTTGCCCACTAAATGAGGCCAATCGGAAGTAGATCTCTTAGTCAGATGGGACATAATTGGATGGATACTGTATGTCTATCATAACAGTATACACAAAATATCTCAAAGACCCTTGTAATCAGTCTATTTTTGAAAGGGGACAATGCAATTTCATAAAACACATGAAGTACACATGGTTAAAAAAGCCAGAATTAGCCAGAAGGCTAGTTTTCATCTGTAGTCCCCTGGCCATGATGTAAAAAAGCAGTAAAATACATCTACAAGACAATATAATACAGGATACATAATCAAACTATACTATTAAGAGAGAATACAACCATAAATGAACAAAATTGAACAGGAAGTTCGCCATTTTGGGTGAATATATGGGCTCATACTTTGACAAACTCCTACTAGGGAATTCACCCAAATGATCCACAGTCAGTAGCAGGTGTCCTAAGCACAGAGCTTTTTGGCATACAGCATCTCTCGTGGGCAAAGCATTGGAAGTTGTTGTTTTTTCACCCCTTAATTACCAAATCTACTCTGGTTGATCGCTAGAACTGACCTACTCCACTCATATTTCCGCTGACTCGCTTCGGTTTAATAACATTTACATTACACCCTCTAAAAGACTGGTGATCCTTAGATGGATATATAGCCATCCATTTTCAGCACCGCTTATCCTGGTGAGGGTTGCTGGAACCTATCCCAGCTGACTTCGGGCGAAGGGCGGACTACACCCTGAATGGGTCGCCAGTCAGTTGCAGTTGCATATATATATATGCCTCACAGTTCTGAGGACCGGGGTTCAATCCCCCGCCACGCCTGTGTGGAGTTTGCATGTTCTCCCCGTACCTGCATAGGTTTTCTCCTGGCACTCCGGTTTCCTCCCACATCCCAAAAACATGCATGGTAGGTTAATTGACAACTCTAAATTGCCCGTAGGTGTGAATGTGAGTGGAAATGGTTGTTTGTTTGTATCTGCCCTGCGATTGGGTGGCAACCAGTTCAGGGTGTATCCCGTCCTCCTGCCCGATGATAGCTGGGATAGGCTCCAGCACACCCGTGACCCTAGTGAGGAGAAGCAGCTCAGAAAAGGGATGGATGGATATACACGGTATATATATATTTTCTGAAACCCATAATGCACCTACAATGTTAGCACTGTACTGGACATCTATTTCTTCATTTATAATCTCTTGATTTTTTTCACATCTGTTGTTCCTTTTCTACCACCATGTTGTAAAAAGTGTGACACATATTTGCCTTTCAGGTGATCCCTTGCTCAGACTTGCTTCATTCATGCTCAGGAGTATAAATGTATGGCTATGTGTTTTCAAATGGGAACATTGGATTTTCAGTACAGACGACTGCACGTTTGTGCTTGCAATTCTGGGAAAATTCTCCCTGGAGAGTGGAGGACAACCCCCTACTTTTTTATTCTAACAGTAATTAAAAACAAAAGCAAATCAAGCTGCGTAATTTGTTCATAACATTAAGCCAAAGTGATTTACAGCATTATACAAAAATATTGGCTCATAATGATAGAAATTATTCCGCTTACTAGATGTTCATTTTCATGGGCGTTGGGTTCTTTTGGAAGGGATGAGGACATTTGTTCTTTGTAACAGAGATTCTAAAACAAGATATTGAAGACGTTCAAAAAGAGAACAAGTAAGCCTGAAGGGGCATGATGACAAAAAACGCAATACGTATATAAATCATCATCATTTGTAGCAACCCGTTTAAACCAGCTTTGAGAGGAGGCAGGAGAAGAATGACAAAAAAATATATATACTAATACCTTTACATTTTCATATTGGTCGGTGACATGGGGGCTTGAAATTTAAATTTCCATCCATCCATCCATTTTCTGTACAGCTTATCCTCACTAGGGTCGCGTGCGTGCTGGAGCCAGTCCCACTAATCTTCGGGCAGGAGGCGGGGTACACCTTGAACTGGTCACCAGCCAATCGTAGGGCACATATAAACAAACAACCACTCGCACTCATATTCACACCTATGGGCAATTTAGACTCTTCAATCAACCTACCACGCATGTTTTTGGGATGTGGGAGGAAACCGGAGTGCCCGGAGAAAACCCACCCAGGCATGTAAGCTCCAGTCCTCAGAACTGTGAGGTGGATGTGCTAACCAGACCCCGGTACGACCCAGGAAACACTGGAAAGACTGCGTCTTTCGGCTGGCCTGGGGACGACTCGGGATCCCCCCCTGAAGAGCTGGATGAAGTGGCTTGGGAGAGTGAAGTCTGGGCCTCCCTGTTAAAGCTACTGCCCCTGCCCCCGCGACCCGACCTCGGATAAGCGGTAGGAAATGGACTCTATTAAAATAATTAATAGAAGGTCAAAATGTTCAGTAACATGGTCATTAAAAGCAATGATAAATACTAATCTATTGAAATGTTACTAATTGAGTTAGAAATGTGTTTCTTTCTGATTCTAACTATTTTGAACAATTTAAGATGCCCTGTGTGGAGTATGGAATTGACCCCAAACCTTATTGCTGTTTCTGAGAAACAAACTAAACAGGAGGGTTAATGCAATGACTTTTCTCAGAATTGTGATGGTTACCAGCTTTTCTAGGCATTAGAATTTTTTACTTTCCATCATCAAAGTCTCAACTTTGAGTATGGTCTGTTTGTTGGGTATATACACATATGCATGGGGTCAAAACGGTTTAGCAATGTGAATCTTTCAAAAAGAAAGCGCTACCCTGCACAGTATTCCCTGCACTGTGGTGCAGTGGTTAGCACTACTAAGTGAGACACTTTGGGATGAGATCTGTGTTCGACAAGGTGATGGAATATTAAACCCATTTTTTTATGCCTGTAATGAAGTGATAACATACGTTCTGCCACTGTTGATGGTTCGACTGAAGGGACTGAAACACATTACAAACGTCATTTGGTATTGGTTATAGGGACATGTGTGTCTTTATGCCTATCCTAATTTTCTGAATGCCCGGAACAAATTGGAGCTCTACACATTTTTAGAAAAAAATATTTGAACTAATTAGGGGAGAATGAACTGCCTGTGATGTGTTAAGATAACTATTTGATGTGAAGGGCAAGTTCCACTTCCTGAACATCTGCATGCAGCCACTTGCACATAAGTAGACACACGAGTGCGCTTCAGTTAACATTTTGGTTGTCATAGCTCAGCGATTACTTGTCCCTTTTAGGCATGTTCAATTTACAACCTAAGAGCATTGAATCTGTTTTTGCAGGCCTAATTACAGACACACACACACACTAACTCATAGCACACGTAGCACACCATAGCACACCACATAGCTGGCGGCAGATATTTCAGGTTGATTTGTCAGCATCTAACACCTTCATCATTAGTCTGATTTCAACTGATTTACAGTGTTTTCTCTCAGATTTTATGTTGAATGTATGTTAAAATGACAAACCACCAAACATGGTGGCAGACGAATGTGGCACCGCAACCCACAGCAGATGCTCTGGTAGCCCCTCTCTCCAGGTATGATACAGCCAAACAGCCACAGTCAGACGTTTGGCTGTGTCAAGAGGATGGAGGAGATACCAAGAGAGAGGCCAGCACTACCAGACTCCACCTGACGAGCAGTGGTGGAAAGTAACAAAGTACAAATACAACCCGTATTGCAATGAAGTTGGGACGTTGTGTTAAACATAAATAAAAACAGAATACAATGATTTACAAATCATGTCCAACCTATATTTAATTGAATACACTACAAAGACAAGATATTTAATGTTCAAACTGATCAACCTTGTTTTTAGCAAATAATCATTAACTTAGAATTTTATGGCTGAAACACGTTGCAAAAAATCTGGGACAGGTGGCAAAAAAGACTGAAAAAGTTGAGGAATGCTCATCAAACACCTGTTTGGAACATCCCACAGGTGAACAGGCTAATTGGGAACAGGTGGGTGCCATGATTGGGTATAAAAGGAGCTTCCCTGAATTGTTCAGTCATTCACAAGCAAAGATGGGGCGAGGTTCACCTCTTTGTGAACAAGTGCGTGAGAAAATAGTCGAACAGTTTAAGGACAATGTTCATCAATGTACAATTGCAAGGAATTTAGGGATTTCATCATCTACGGTCCATAATATCGTCAAAAGGATCAGAGAATCTGGAGAAATTACTGCATGTAAGCGGCAAGGCCGAAAACCAACATTGAATGCCCGTGACCTTTGATCCCTCAGGCAGCACAGCATCAAAAACCGAAATCAATGTGTAAAGGATATCACCACATGGGATCAGGAACACTTCAGAAAACCAATGTCAGTAAATACAGTTCGGCGTTACATCCGTAACTGCAACTTGAAACTCTACTATGCAAACAAAAAGCCATTTATCAACAGCACCCAGAAACGGCGCCGGCTTCTCTGGGCCCGAGCTCATCTGAGATGTACTGATGCAAGTGGAAAAGTGTTATGTGGTCCGACGAGTCCGCATTTCAAATTGTTTTGGGAAATTGTGGACGTCGTGTCCTCCGGGCCAAAGAGGAAAAGAACCATCCAGACTGTTATGGACGCAAAGTTCAAAAGCCAGCATCTGTGATGGTATGGGGCTGTGTTAGTGCCAATGGCATGGGTAACTTACACATCCGCGAAAGCACCATTAATGCTGAAAGGTACATACAGGTTTTGGAGAAACATATGCTGCCATCCAAGCAACGTCTTTTTCATGGACGCCCCTGCTTATTTCAGCAAGACAATGCCAAACCACATTCTGCACGTGTTACAACAGCGTGGCTTCGTAGTAAAAGAGTGCGGGTACTAGACTGACCTTCCTGCAGTCCAGACCTCTGTCCCATTGAAAATGTGTGGCGTATTATGAAGCGTAAAATACGACAATGGAGACTCCGGACTGTTGAACAGCTGAAGCTGTACATCAAGCAAGAATGGGAAATAATTCCACCTACAAAGCTTCAACAATTAGTGTCGTCAGTTCCCAAACGTTTATTGAATGTTGTTCACAGAAAAGGTGATGTAACACAGTGGTAAACATGACCCTGTTCCAGCTTTTTTGGAACGTGTTGCAGCCATAAATTCTAAGTTCATGATTATTTGCTAAAAACAATAAGGTTTCATCAGTTTGAACATTAAATATATTGTCTTTGTAGTGTATTCAATTAAATATAGGTTGAATATGATTTGGAAATCATTGTATTCTGTTTTTATTTATGTTTAACACAACATCCCTACTTCATTGGAATTGGTATTGTACTGGATAGAAATACATAGATTTTTTTTTAGGTATCTGTTCTTTACTTGAGTATTTATTTTTCAAAGGACTTTTTACTTTCATTTCTTACATTTGACACCAGATATCTGCTCTTTCTACTCCTTATTTTTTAAAAATAGGCAATGTCATCTTTTCTCACAATTGCGCCAACTTTCTAGGAACTGCAGCAACACATACTCTGTTTATAACATACAGTAAATGGACATCCTTCCATCCATTTTCTACACCGCTTATCCTCACTAGGGTTGCCGGTATGCTGGAGCCTATCCCAGCTAACTGTGGCAGGAGGCGGGGTACATCCTGAACTAGTTGCCAGCCAATCGCAGGGCACATATAAACAAACAACCAGCATCTGAGTCGCAATAGAGTGATTTGCTGCCCTTAAAAACAGGGCTTCTGTTTTCTATTTGTTGATTTGTCGATGCTTCCACCCACCGAGTAGCTGGCAATTGCAACGGTTGCTTTGATTTTGATTCCATTGTTAAAGAGAAATTATTTTCTGTATTTTTTTTGTTAATTGAAAATGATGGTATTGGATGACTTTGTGACAACACAATGAGCTTTATCGTTTTACAGTTTATGCAATGTGTGCATATTTGCATCATTAGCAGTTTTTAAAATTCTGTGCACATTCGCTGACATCCTGTGCATCTCCTGGGGCCTAGGCCCCCCCCCATCCATAAAACTTAGTGACGCCGCTGGCCAACACAATCAGCTGAATAGCGCTCAAATTAGTAGCTGTATTTCAATACAATACACTAACATCAAAGTGAGCTTTGTTATGGGAATAAAAGTATAGTATTTATACAGTATACAGATTTAACTATTTAAATAGTGTTTTTTTCTCACAACAGCGGTTTACTAAAAAACTAGTTATTTGTGCCTATCCATCAACATCAGTGTGTTTGTGCTCGATGGCTTCATCATTGTAAATAATGAGAGAAACAGTTGCCTATTGCTAATAAATTATATTGTTGTGATGTAACTACGTTGTTTCAGTTAATATTGCCGACCTTGCATTCTTTCTCTTGAAATGACACGTCTGTGCCAGTGTGATGTTTTTCCTCAAACTCATGATGATGATGATGATAGTGGTGCAACCCCGAGGCAGTACCTTGGTCCAACCTTGGTCTTTATTAGTTTTTGTGTTGAGAAATCGGTGGCTTGTTTTAACGTGTAATATCCAGGCACACTTGGGCTCCTCCAATGGATTTGCCATGACCCTGACATGCCTAAAACCTGTATTGCAAAGATGTATTGGTAAGAGTTGCTCAGAAGCACCACCCCCCTGCCCCCATGTTCACATTACACAATGATCTATGAAGCATTTTTATGCATGTCTGTTGTCTAGTTATAGATAGATTTTCTTGAATCTCATAAAATTCACTCCCCCATTTTTAAAATGTGTATATGAGATACAGTCGATAGATAGATAGATAGATAGATAGATAGATAGATAGATAGATAGATAGATAGATAGATAGATAGATAGATAGATAGATAGATAGATAGATAGATAGATAGATAAGTTATAATTAACAAGCCAAATAATTATTTAATGAAACAAGTAATGTAAATTTAAAAAATGAAAAGAAACCAACAGCTTGCCATAGACATGGTGCCCGTTAATATATTCCAAAAGCACTGATTTATTCATGTTGGAATCTTTTGACCCACTGTACAGTATGTGCTACCAGACAGCAAATACTGTGCCTTGCCTCACCTGTACAACTCTATGTGATAAAAGAGCGTGAGAGAGCTAGAAATGCAGTGCACATGCAGGGATGTCAATTATATCACAGCTTGTAAATGGCCCAAAGCTAAGGTAGGGAGGACTAATTGGTTTAGTAAGTTTGTTTTATTGGTACGCTGGTCCCCATATGCACTTAAAAATATATATATAATTATACAACATAATAATCTATTCCAAATGATTTTGCAGCAACCCAAGATATTGCTCCTCCAGTTTGAGAAGCACTGCCATATAGTATATTGAACATTGTCATCTCAACACATTTTATGGTTGTTCCTCCCAAAGAGCAATCACCAAAATCCGTTTCTTTGCAAAAAAAAAAAAAAATGCATCAAAGATTGTAAACATGCTCGGGTTACGTTTGTTCAAAATTTTGTTTTGTTTGTTTGCATTTAGCAGACACGCATGGAACCAAGCATCTGCTTGCCAAGAAACCTCCTTTAGAAACCTCCTGCTTGGTTTTGGCAGGAGTCTGCGAGGAAACATCTGTATGAACAGAAAAGCAAGATGAAGAAAAGCTCAGTGAATAAGGTCAGGATTAAATCATCTGACAACGATGAAATTCATCTTCGTGGTTTAAAACTGTTAGGACAGGCAGTGTGTTTGCCTAATTACGGTGATTTGTTTTGGGTCCAATGTAGTTTGTGATTCAAACATGTTTTAACACCTCTGGCTGGGATCAGACACTCACACGTGATGATCATGTGTCACAATATAAAACTGAAAAGTCTTCCAGCACTATACATACTCTTAGTCTTTTTTTTTGAGAAATACAAGATAAAAAAATCAATGAACTGTAGATGAAAAGATTGACGTGAATAAATATTGGTACAATTAATCCACTGATGGGCTGCAACGGAAGAACTGCGACCCTGTATCGCGTTTTTCGACTTTACATACAACATACTGTTCTTTATTATTATTTCTTTATTTTTAGACAGGAAACAGGCAACAATAAAGGAGAGAATGTGGATATTTTGAGAGGCTCTTGGCAGTGATTCGTTCGCCCCATTAACTGACTGCACCTGTGCCTTTTTGCGACACAGACTCTCCCCACTTTGCTTGCTTGCAACAGGTACATCTGAAATTATAAATAAAGTTAAGTATTATTTTAGAACACACTATACATATATACTGTAGGTACTGTATTGGTACGGCTTGGCAACAATCACCGGTTGGGTAAGTATTGCCAATGCTTAAAACATGGTAATGTGTGTGTGTGCGTGTGTGTGTATATATATATATATATATATATATATATATATATATATATATATATATATATATATATATATATATCAGAAAAATCAAATCTCAACACCAGCTTCACAGATGAACACGAAACTGGGTGTAAATACTTTATTTATCATAACAGGATGCACGAAAAAACCTCAAGGGCGTATGGCAGAATTTGAAAAGGACATCGCCCATGTTGGTTTGAAGAGTTTTTTTGGGGGGAAATTTCAGGGTTAATTCTAACAAACTCAATTCGGAATTTGACCAAATGAGCCCCAAATGGAAGCAGGTATCCAAGACGGATGGGGGGATGCCAAAGTCTGAAGCTTTTATGAGTGCACCATCCAATTTGGTTTTGATGATTATTTTGAGGATTGGGGTGCACGTTGGTCGACTGGTTAGCACATCTGCCTCACAGTTCTGAGGACCCGGGTTCAAATCCGGCCTCGTCTGTGTGGAGTTTGCATGTTTTCCCCGTGCCTGCATGGGTTTTCTCCAGGTACTGCGGTTTCCTCCTACATCCCGAAAGCATGCATGGTAGGTTAATTGAAAACTCTAAATTGCCCGTAGGTCTGAATGTGAGTGTGAATGGTTGTTTGTTTGTACAGTATGTGCCCTGCGATTGGCTGGCAAACAGTTCAAGGTGTACCTCGCCTCTCGCCCAAAGTCAACCGGGATTGGCGCCAGCACGCCCGCGACCCTTGTGAGCATAAGTGGTTAAGAGAATGGATGGATGGATTTTGAGGATTGTCCGTTTTCACCAGTTTTCTCAAAAGTCAACAAACATGGATGTGAAGACTTGTTGTTGAATTGGCGCCAACAGAGATTCTTTCTGCTTTATGCCTCAGTGTCTTGCACAAAGAGTAGGTTGGGGCGGCTTGGCTCGGATGGTAGAGTGATAGCAGGTTCTGTGGCCAATTTGACCATGTCCAAGTATACTTGAGCAAGATATTGAGAGTTGTAACCACATACTGTGAAGTAGAATAGGCTCAACATCTGGAATTTGGTCGGTCTGCTATATATTTACAACCCTGAAACCTAGTCTGACAACACTGCCGCACGACTCCACTGTAAAAGTGCGGTTAAGGACGTCATTCATTTTTTTGCCTGACAAAATATGTCGGTGTGATGCGGCAAAACTCGAGTGGGACAGGAAATACCGTGGAGACAGTTGTAAGCTTAAGTTTGGGAGTTAGCCTGGTTAGTGGGGAAAACCGCATCCCGTCTACGCATCACTCTGTCTGTACTATTTTTTATTTTATGATGTGATTTGTCAGTCAGATGGAAGTGAGTGTAAAGAGTTTTTATGAGGCGAAACAAATATTAGTGAGCTCAGTCATTCATAGGAAATATGTGAAATTAAAATGAAATACGGGGAACAAATTTTTGTTTTTGCTGCATTTACTATGAAAACTTATTTACAGAAATTTACTCCAAGATTCCTGTAGCAAGGGTATATTGGAGATTTTATTTTATTTTTTCATGAATGCACTGTTTAAATCGTTTTGTTTTCAGACATAACCCCTTTTATTCCTACTGTATTTAAATGCATTGATAATCACTTCTAACCAGGTGGGATTATTACCTTTGAGAATATTTACACTAAATTACATTGTCACAATGCACATGTATTCTGGTGAACCTAGAAAGTTAGAAAGAAATTAGCCCTGGACACGGATTTCACCACTTTCACCAAAAGACACAAAAATGGGGGTCTATCATGACAGGACGCATGAAAATGTCGAAAGCAGTCATACCTGAAATTAAACAGAAAGTTCACACTTTTGATTGACACAGCCATTTTAAGCAAAATCACAAAATATTTGTTTGCAGCTTAATGAGCAACAGTGTACAGTATGTACAATGACTGCACGGAAAGACGAAAAAGATGAGCAAAAGGCATATGCGCCTCCTTGTGTCTCTCTCATCCTGAGCCAAGTAGTCATGCATCCATCCATCCATCCATCCATCCATTTTCTGAGCCGCTTCTCCTCACTAGGGTCGCAGGCGTGCTGGAGCCTATCCCAGCTATCATCGGGCAGGAGGCGGGGTACACCCTGAACTGGTTGCCAGCCAATCGCAGAGCCAAGTAGTCATAAGACTGCATTTCTTTGAACCCACTCAATGCCTGACACAAGCTGTATGTTAAAAGTAGCATCCATATGTGCAAGTGTCGATCTGGCTTCTATAAGAACAAATGTCATATGTCTACTCGGTTTTGCATGAATATGCAGGTGCCAAGTTGAGCCGTCTCCACACAAGACTCGCACCTTTAATATTAGGAGCTGTAGCTCATATAAGTCTTAATTGGAATGCTTATGCCGGCATTTTTCAACAAGTTTTCCTCAATATTTATTCATATAGCTGTCAAACTATTCCTATATAATTGTTTTAATAACACACCATGTCCTCTGTGAGAAAAGGTAAATAGTAATTATAACTTGAAAGCGAAATTTCTGTTGAAAATGCGTGAATGCTGAAGAGTTGACTATGAACTGAAATACTGCGCAACTAATTATAATGGAAAAAATGTTAAATGTGAATATGGGAATCTGGGGAATTTAAAACGTAATTCCCAAGATGTACTAAATGAGCTGTACTGTTTGATATTGGAATGGTTTGAATTGGTTGAGAAATGTGGTATTAGGCTCTGCATTGATTTGGGAACGTTGTCATGGAAAAAATTAAATAATACGAAATGCAGGATTTTTTTGAATATTTTGAAGTTGGAATGGTTTGAATCGGTTGAGAAATTTGGAAGGAGTTTAAATTTGTAAAATGTCTCATCCATTAAAATAATGAATTGTGGGATTAATCGCATAATTGTGGGAAAAATTGTGTAACGTGGTTCGTGAATTATAAATATTTTTAAGTTGGAATGGTTTGAATTTGTTAAGAGATGTGGAAGGAAAAACTGGGCATAAAAATGGAATAATAATAATGTAGCGGACATGCAAACTGAGGTGCCACAGGGACTTGCAACCAGTTGATAACCCCACTCCTCCACGCTGCCCTGCTGTGAGACGGCGACTAGGAGAGTGCCTGGTGTACGTCAAGAGGACCTTAACCTAATTAGCAGCTTCCCGTCAAATCTTGATTCCTGGCTTCAGAAGACTCCTTCCCCGATCAAAAGGTTGGAGGGACCCTCCCTTCAAGGAGACTATGTGGTTATGGACTATGTGATGCGCCACCCATTGGCGTTGAGAGGACCTGCAAGCACCACCCGTGGACGCGCCTTTGATGTTTGTTAACGGAAGATAAAATGTTCGTTTTGATAGCTTACAAATTCTGTAGAAATATTCCAAATGTATGCCTTGGTGTCTGTGGTACTATTATCAGTTTGACAGGTCCTCTGCAAGATTTTGAAAGCTGTTCTTCATGATTTGAAATCAAACAGTACGAAATGTTCTATTGAACAATAAGCAACCGATCTGCCACGACCAAAGTTTAAACAATGATTCTATGTGTGAGTGTACAAAGTTGGGACTGTTTTAGATTAATATGATTTGAAACCCATTTGATCACATTTGTCGTTTTCTCCAAGTTGGCAATCCCTCTTCCTACGCCCCGCCTCCGGGGTATTTAACTCTGAATTCACACCAGCCAGCCGGGCTGGGCGTCGGCCACCCCTCCCCCGTTTCCCCTTTCTTTTGTGCGGGCACACGGCTTTCTTTTGTGCGGGCACACGGCTTGGTAAATGTGGGCCGGGATCGAACCGACATGGCTACCCAGCCTTAACCTGGGCCTCCGCTAAGCGATCAGAGCCACTACTACGAAGGTACCGGGTCCACTCCCAGCCAAGCGGGATGGCTCTGGAATTGCCAGCGAGCCACAAAAAGAGGCATAAAGAGAGACGTCCGGTTCTCCCAAGAAGACGACGAGCCACTTTTCTTCTCCCGCCTCTTTTTTTCCTTTGTTTTTATTTTTCTACAGCTTTTTCGTCTTCAAACAAATCTGTCGCCTTGCTTCCGGAGCCGCTTCAAAAGAGAGACTACCACCCACCAGCTTGAATTTACGGTCGCAAATAAACGCGGCAACTTTGCCAAACTACAATATTAGTGCCAAATAATTTACTTGCTTCACACGAAATCCCAACTTAGCCTTTTTTCTCACTCTGACTCAACACATTAAAGACTCACACTCTCATTTATGTTAGCCCAGCGACCACACACATGATGTCCTCTTTTCCATTTTCGTACGCCTAATTTTCGTTCTTTCTTTTACCATTAGTGTTATTTTCTCTTTTTATAGTTTGTAGTTGTAGCTGTGTGTTCCTTAGATGTCATTAAATATACCATACAATTCCACTCTTGGTTGTATTTTGTGTGTGTTCTGAGTTTAAGTAAACCTCTGTGATCTAGGACTCAAAATTTTACAGTGTAGCAACCTTCAGATTACGAGACTGATAAAAAGGTTTCTCGTCATTTCTCCTAAAGTTTATACTTATAAAAAGTGACGTGATGCCCTTCTCGAGACATTACTTTTGATTTTAACAATTGAATTTAAAATTACGATAAACCAGAAGTAACACAAGCATCACTTCCGGCTTATTCTTTTCTCCTAAATTAATGAAATTCTTATTTGACCCATACACGCTACATATTGGTGCCCCAAGTGAGAATCGAACTCACGACCTTCAGATTATGAAGCTGATAAAAAGGTTTCTTGTCATTTCTCCTACAGTTTATACTTATAGAAAGTGACGTGGTGCTCTTCTCCAGACATTAGTTTGATTTTAAACTTAAAATTACGATAAACCGGAAGTAATGCAAGTGTCGCTTCCGTCTTATTCTTTTCTCCTAAATTAATTAAATTCTTATTTGACTCATATACGCTATAATAATAATAATAATAATAATAATAATAATAATAATATGATTAAGATGCAGAATAAAATATGAAAAAATTGTTCCGCATTCACACACTTAAAGCAATGAACGGGCCCCTCCGCCCCTTTTTTATGGCTAATGGTCTGAATGATTGATCAAATGTTGCCAATTTAGCACTTTCCATCTGTTGAGGTGGATACTGTATCTGCTTTTGGTTGGGACTCATTTGGGTGAATTTCTTAGAAGTTAATTTAAGTATAAACCATGAGATTTGCCCAAAAAGGCTGCTTCAAACCAAAATGTGTGACTTCCTTCTAAATTTCGGGCATGGATCCTTGAGACCTTTTTGTGCGCCCTGTTATTTTAGACACGATCACCAAATTTCATGTTGATTTGATGAAACTGGTGCTGGGAGCTGATGTTTCCTGACCTTCCACGAGGCATTACTGAGCGATTTTTAGGGCGCAAGTTTTCAAAAGTTTGAGTTTTCATGCATATGTTTAGGCCCCAAAAAGGCAATTCATTCGTCTAAAGAATAATAAACCCAGTTAGTCCAAGAGTCCCTTCGCATCGCCCTAATAACTAAACTAGCAGAAAATGTTTGAAGTCAGCTATTTTGCCCTTTTCCCTGGACAGAATGCCTCTCATCAGGAGTTGGACATGTATCTTCAGGAGCTCGCCAAAGTGACCTGAGAGGACAAAAGATGCACAGTACAGATCCTTTATGAGCTCAAATTTCCAAACTGTGATTGGTGCGGACTGTCCAACCTCAAATAGCTGAGCTGTGGACAGAGCGTCTTTATCACAGAACACAATTTCACACAAACACAGGTGCACAATCCATCCATCCATCCATTTTCTGAGCCGCTTCTCCTCACTAGGGTCGCGGGCGTGCTGGAGCCTATCCCAGCTGTCATCGGGCAGGAGGCGGGGTACACCCTGAACTGGTTGCCAGCCAATTGCAGGGCACATAGGAACAAACAACCATTCGCACTCACAGTCATGCCTACGGGCAATTTAGAGTCTCCAATTCATGCATGTTTTTGGGATGTGGGAGGAAACCGGAGTGCCCGGAGAAAACCCACGCAGGCACGGGGAGAACATGCAAACTCCACACAGGCGGGGCCGGGGATTGAACCCGAGTCCTCAGAACTGTGAGGCTGACGCTCTAACCAGTCGGCCACCATGCCGCCCAGGTGCACAATGTCAGAATGAATTCTAATTTACATCACACAATGGTAGCAATGCCTGGCTAGTTTTGATTTAGGCGTTTCACATACAAGTCTAATGAATGAAATTGAAGGACAATATTAAATTTGAGATAGTGGCATAAAAGAAAACAGTCTTCATTCATTAATGTTCCAATATATCTTTTTGAATGGGCTCATTTCCAACATGTGATAGATTTGGGGATTCCTATGTCAAAACCTGATGCTTGTATGGCTTTCTTCGGGGAGCATTTCCAGCAATTGTTCTTCTCTTGTGCGACTGGTCGATGTCAGAGTTCTTCCACAATAATGCTTATGGACGTCTTGAAAGATTCCATCTCAAGACTGTAGAGATGATCGTGGAGTACAGGAGGCATCCTTCGCCACGGCTTCCCCTCACTCTGTCTAACTGTCCTGTGTCAACCGTCGAGACCTTCAAGTTCCTGGGAATTACAGCCGCTCAGGATCTGAATTTGGAGATCAACATCAACTCCATCCTCAAAAAGGCCCAGCAGAGGATATACTTCCTGTGGCTTCTGTGGAAGCACGGCTTTCCACAGGAGCTGTTGAGACAGTTCTACACAGCAGTCATCGAATTATTTGCACCTGAAACTAAATTTTAAAGAAATCCGTAATGTGTAGTCAAAGAGTAAGTACATTTTATTGGGACACCCTATATACAGCTATATATAGCAGGGGTACTCAAGATGAATCAAATAATTTTTTCAATGAGTCCAAGGGCCATTTATTGAGGCCGGTCAGGCTACATGTGATAATACTGTAATACCATATCAATATCAATATTTCACTGAAAACAACACAAAATGTAAATAAAAAGTCATATCGACTTTGACAAACGAAAATAAATATAATAAACATTTATACCATTAACATAAAACTTTCTTTATTATGCTCTTATTTATGCAGTCACAATTTAAGAGCTGCATGGCAAAGCTGTTGTCTTTTGGTCTGTTTTTTGGTCTGGCGTGGCTGTTTACCCCCCATCCCCAAATCAGTCATTTTGATTGGCTCGCGAAGGCTACGTGCATTGTTATGTGACTGCCTTGTGTCATCTGATTGGTGAATTGGAGTCGAATGACATCAGTGATCGTGTTTGATTGGCGCAATGGCCGCCCTATGCGGAAGTTGAAGATGTAGTCTAAAAATACACACGCACACGCTTGAATGGATCAATAAAAGTAGCGAACGGCATATCGATCATTGTAAAGGAGTAAAAGTATCGATCCTTCTTCACATTAATACTCAAGTAAAAGTAAATAGCACAGTGCATTTAAAGTACTCTGACAAGTACAGTTTATGGAAAATATTACTTGAGTAAATGTAGCGCGTTACTACCCACCTCTGCTTGTGTGTCACTGTCACTACTCACTTTGTCATTGACGCACAAGCCAAATGAAACCTAAGGGCTCTATAAGTACCCAGGAAGCAGGACAGCAACAGTGTATTTGATGCTGTTACATAGGAAAACCCTGGCTTTGCTTATAATGGGAAGTAGGAAACGTTCTCCAAGTAAAGCATGTGTGGCTAAGCTATATTTTGATTCAAGCTAACATTGTTATTGTAATTAATAACCAAAACACACGTTTCTACCGCTTTCAACCAGCCCGGTATATTAAAAGAGATTTCCGTCCATAGCGCTGCTGTCTTTACCATGTCACAGCACAACATTTGTCATGTGTCCTAAGGTTTGGGTCACAGGGACAGACACTGCAATAATAACATTTTGCTCCATTTTATCCATGGTGTTTTTTTTTACAACTCTGCCAAAATGATTGCCGTTGTCACTCATATTGATAATTTTTCAATTAGATTTGTCAATTCATTAGTCAAGGTAGCAAATGCCTTGTACCGCAGCAGCACCGACACAATAAATGGGTTGGTCTACAATGCACTGCTCTGTGTAAGTGGATTGTGAAAAGAAAGACCTGTAACAGTTATGGCCGCCTATTAAGGACCACTGCTGTATAGTTTTTCCCTTTCTTTCGCTGGCATGGAAAAATCTCGCTATGAAAAACAACCCACCTTCTTTCCTTTTCTCTTGTCAAAACATTGAGACACACACGAGTACTGTATAGGGGGACGTCACCATGCATGCGACCACAGCTTCTAAACTTAAGGTTACAAGGCGCTACAACTGTTTGGTGTACTTCATGGGAAGGCTTTTGTTAAGCTGGGGAAACAAACTGTGCTTCCGACGGGGGCTTAAATTAGAATTTAGGCTCGTCCACAGAAATGTGGCAGAGAAGGACAAACAGGGTCACCTATCGAGTGTTGTTGTTTTTTTTTCTTGTGAGGATAATAGAGCAGAAAAGAAGATTTGAATAGTTGCCACTGTTTCCTAAAAGCAGGGCTCTCAACCACTCGGCCAATTTTCATCACTGGTCACAAACAACAGCATTGTTTCCGTGGTTCCCAGGGAAGAACACTGTACCTCCTCAACACTCGGCTCCCCTTTGGAGTTGTCCCTCCTTGTTGCGGGGTAATTACTGTAACTGTCACTTTTTTGTTCTTTCTCATCGAAGGAAGAAAATTGAAAGTCTTTCCTCCCCTCCGCCCCTTCATTCTTTTTGTCGTCCTCTTTGCGACCACCCTGGGTGTGCGGCGTAAACTGTGTCCACTTCAATCACGACCTAATTTCTGAGTAGATGTCAGCTCAGCTGGGGTCGGATGGGGGGTTTGGGCTTGGACGGTTAGTTGAGGTAAATAGTTAGTGTGGGGAAATGTCTGTCGCACGTTTGTGTGTCTCTATGGCTTGTCAGATCTCAATATAATCGCTGCAGATGACATTTTCCATTTAGATAACAATAATTATCACCTTTTTAAAGTAGATAACATGGACTTTCTTCAGATTCCTAATTTGTAATAATATATACTGCTATGCTACTTGACGCTGAACTCAAAAGACAACAAAAGACTACTTAATTTGCCCTTTTTACTTTGTTTATTTGATCTGCAATTAAACATGAGACTGCACAACAGATGTGTTTGCAGCGTTTGTATTGAATGAACACCAAATGTTTTGTTTACTGGCAGTAGTCATTAGTTTGTGTGTGCACGTGTGTGTGTGCGTGTGTGTGTGTGTGTGCTTGTGTGTGTGTGTGTGGGTGTGTGTGTGTTTGTGTGCGTGCTAATGAGGTGGTGACATGACGAGGAATTAGAATGGGGAGACTGGAGGTTGACAAATGAAATTCTGAATTACAAAAGATTATTTGGAAAAAATAATACCCCTGACTCCAAGTTTCCAATGGACACACGCACACACACACACAAGCACACACACACACACACAAACCAATGTAAACACACCACTGAATGCAAACAACTTTTTGGCAAACTGTTTGTTTTCACACTTGGTAAATTTCAAAACACCTTTACCCATTAAACATTTGGAAGACTTTTCAACCATAATTGCTTGATGTTTCTCAACGGATTCGTGTCGCCATCACCATTCTCACACATTATGGACAAAAGACAGACCTCTAATTTAGTCAATAATTAGGGGTGCTCGTATAGACTCACAAATTATGGCTTGTGCTCGTAGGATTCCAGACCGATGACTGTGCATTTATATATTTATTTATGCTATATTGTTATTTCTAGAGTTTCAGTTTTTAAAATCAACATTACAAATACAGCACTATACATTGACACAGTGGAAATGTAAAGGCTTGTAGAAAAACAACACCATCAATAAAGTGAAGAAAACTAAATGCAAAAAAATAAACATTTTATTAAGAATAGTAATACAACTTTTATAATAAAATAAATACACTACACAAGTAAAGTAAACAAAAGGAATAAAAACAATAAAAGGTGACATACTCTATTATGAAAAAATTACTTAAATTGCAGGTATACAAATCTTCAGCCTCTGGTATGAGTTGTAGTGTTTGAAGTGTTGCGTCCACGGGTGAAATGTTTCTATCTTCATGTGCATTCACTTTTTTCCCCACACTGGAGGCTCTTCTTCCAAGAGTCGAAGCTGCTTGCGTCATTCAACCCCTGTAGCTCCGCCCCTCCAGTCATGGTTCCAAAATACATTTTCACCATTGACCCATTAGTATCTGGAGCAGGGTATAAAGTTGCTTGGATGCATGAGACAGGGCATCCCCTTCAAAACAAGCTATGTTCACCAAGACAAGAAATAGGGTTGTGTTTCGTTGCACTCATCTCAGACATGAAATTCCCGAATCACTGAAAAATAACAAATATGACGTGCATGAAATTCAGTCATGCATGTGTCAGCAGGAATGGTCAATCAGAGTTTAACCAGGGCGGTCATATTGTGATAGCTGTTGTCAAGCTTTTCACCAAATTGGTTACGAAGGCAATTAGCATATGTTCACGACCATAAGGCGCACCGTATTAAAAGGTGCAGTCTCAGTTATGGTGTCTATTTCTGTATTTAACACATACATAAGGCGCATCGTAGTATTGGGCGCAGGCATGGTAAAACATACGCTAGCTTAAAACATACGGTAGCATGCATGCACGCTAAAACAATGTTTTTAAAAAGGTAACGGGAGGAAAACTGAGTTCGGTTGTACTTTATTGAAGTATTTAACAATGTACTCATGTTATTTTTTGATCAATCCTCATCCACAAATCCATCAAAGTCCTCATCTTCTGTATCCGAAATGAACAGCTGGGCAAGTTCTCAAGCAAACACGCCAGGTTCGAGTCAGTCTCGTTGCCGTGCGAAAGCTCGAACAAGCATCCACAATCCATTCACAAATTGTGGCGTAACTCGCCCGGCACTGCCTCCTAGTCTTAGTAAAGCTGTGTTCGCCATCTGTCATCCATGGCTCCCACGCCGCCCACGCCGCTCACTTCACTTCGAACGCCCTGTTTACACGAATGTCCAGCGGTTCGTCAAGCCTCCCGGAATGATAGCAAGCTCCAAGTTATTGCACTCAGTCGAATGGTGACTGTAGAGACGCTTCTCCCGGACGTTCTTTGCTCATTAATCCAACTCGGGCCACCTCCCTTGTTTCTGCGTTTTGTTTTTCTCAGCTTCTCAGCGGAAACTCAGCTTCGTCTTCTTGACTTGGCAAAGCTCGTTTTCCTGCTTCCTCCACTTGCGAACCATGGATTCGTTGATCTTGAATTCTCTCGCGGCTGCTCGATTCCCTTGTTCCTCCGCGTAACTGATAGTTTGCAGTTTAAACTGCAGTTTAAACTCTGATAGCTTGCAGTTTTAACTGTGCTTCGTAAGCGTGTCTCTCCGTGCCCTTTTCAACTGCAGTCAAGCCAGCCTCCACTCGTAAAGTAGCAGGCAAGCCAGCCGCTTCTAATTTTGTTCATACTAGGCATTACGGTAATAGGTCGCCAACTTGCGGTGAAAGCCACCTTCAAAATAAAAGCTTCCCAATCATACGGACGTCAGTGCTCTTCGGTTAAGGAATGCAACCAGCAAAGTTAATTTGAATCTTGAGATACATGAAAAAAAAATTAGTTTATTTGATATCTTAGGAAAAATAAATGACAAATGGACTGAACTTATGTAGCACTTTATCTACATCATCACAGTGCCCAAAGCGCTTTACAAAGCCTCACATTCACACACACATGCATAAACCAATGGACAACTGCTGCCATGCGAGGCGCTGCCAGGCCCACTGGGAGCAAATTAGGGTTCAGTGTCTTGCCCGAGGACACTTTGACATGTGGACAGTTGTAGCAGGGATTCGAACCTGTTCTACCTACTGAGCCAAAGCCACCCCAACATAATCCCACTGGTATTGCAAGACAAGTCAAGATCTGTGTGACAGGCCACCAAGGACTCCACTAAAAGAGGTTTGATGAAGAACTGATGTATTTTAAAATAAAAGCCTCTGAAAACTAATAAACTACATTTTTTAATGCATCTCAAGATTAAAATTTAACCTTGCTGGTTGCATTCCTTAACCGAAGAGCATTGACATCCATATTATTGGGAAGCTTTTATTTTGAAGGTGGCTTTCGCCGCTAGTTGGCGAATTATTACCGTAATGCCTAGTATGAACAAAATTAGGGGCGGCTAGCTTGATTGCTACTTTACGAGTGGAGGCTGGCTTGAATATACCTAGTGGGGGCGTACCTTCACGCGCACCCTTCCCCCTTTACGTCCGTATGTTGTCCTCAGCCACGTCCGCTTTTCCTTTGTATAAGCAGCGTGTCGGCAGGAAATGCTCCCACTCAGTCAAGCGGAGCGCTCATCACACAACAATATTTATAGATTTTGGAACTCGGTGCACACATAAGGCGTGCCGCATTATAAGGCGCCCTGTCCATTTTGGAAAAAAATTACGACTTTTAAGTGCGCCTTTTGGTCGTGAAAATACGGTATTTAGATTCTTCAAACACAAGTCGAAGGTAAATCATTGTTCGTGGGAAAGGGTGCGACCCCTGCCGCGAATAATGAAAAAACACAAGTGTTACAAAATTGCTGCCTGGTAAAAACAATTCTGTCCCTGACTGCAGTTCAGTGTCAGTTTGAGAAGCTCTATGTGCATCACACTGCTACAACGCATAGGTTAATTTGGTACAAAGTTCTAAGGATTCAAGCAGAAGATTATGACGCTCAACAAGCTGAAGTCGGTACGGATATAGTTTTATCACTGTCCGAAACATCAGCTGAATTGATTTTTTGTTGATCTTCCAGTGCAGCCCTGCAGATCGACTTTCCCTGGCTTTGTGCGAATGCCAGCTCTAAAGGTTCAGTGTTTTCATCAGTGGTGCTAGTAGCAGGTTTTCTGCTGCATGGTTTGTCAATAACCGATCCTGTTTTGAGAAATTTGCGGAGAGTGTAAATTGTACTGTGCGTTGAAGCAGTGTCCTTGCAAACTGCCGCTGAACTACTGTTGGGGACAGAAAAACATTTTGCCAGGCGTTGATTCTACAATGCTGCTCTAATGTAATTGGTGAGCCATGGGCAAGGAAATGATATGCTTTCACATAAATGGTGAATCGCAAATAAGCGGGACTCACTGTATGCCCACTTTTTAAATCCCATATCACCTGCTTAATCACATGACTGCAAACATACAGATGCAGACAGTGCAAGGGTTGCAAATGCTCATCAAAGTCACTTACAATGGACACGTTGCCTCTACAGAGATTAGAAGGCCTTCAACATGGTTGCCCACATTAATGTAATAAAAGGGGGCTCGCATGCTTTGAAGTCATACCATGCAGTAACCAGTTTCTTTGAAGGGATATAGTAATTGTTCATGTACTACCTCACGAATCAAATCTTCGACATGTTTCCACCTTCCTTAATTCAAGGGAATTTCCTCCTTACCACACACACACGCACGCATACAGTACACATGCACACACACACCAAGAACCTTGATGTCCTCACATACCGACCGAAACGGGTGGGACCACCCCAATCACCCACATCTGGAGTTGGTCAAAGTTCTTCAGGTCCCCTTGAGGTCTATGATTTTTGAGGCCTCCAAAGCTGTACAATTCAGAAGTGCATGCGGAGGTAAGGATGACCAGACAACTCCATGCAAACATTTGTGATTGTACCCAAAAACTGGTCAATAAGAAAGAAAGCAGTGATGAGTAGGCCCTCGGATGCGCTTCTTAAGCACGGACCTCTGACTTCTGGCAGGGAGCTCTGACCAGCACGGACCTCTGACTTCCAGCAGGGAGCTCAGTGGCCTCAGTGATGATCACACTTTGACGCCATGTTCTGAGACCATTGGATGGTAAGGGCGCCGCAATTTAGCGTCACCCAATCCTGCTTCCAAATTTTCTATTCAGACTTTATAAAAATACGATTGCCCCATATTGGGTGCTGAAGAATTTCAAATATTTTAACAGTTTTTGCTACATGTTTTGCTTCAATTCAATGGATATTGTGCTGCTCCTTCTGGTGAGCGTGCCTTGGCCATCTGGGGGCAGTATAATACAGACATAGACACAAATGAAGAAGAGTTTCACAACTGATTCAGCAAGATGCAGTAATATTAGACATTTTTCACCAAGCATATATACCTGTGAGTATGGTTGTATTGTCTGGCCACCATTTGTGTTAAAACATGAAGGGGTATAAGGGTTATAACATTGCCACATAGATGCTGTTCGTTAACATGTCTATGGCATTTTCCATTTTGTGATAGCATTAGCAGTAAGATAACGGATTTAAAGGCTAAGCGTGGTTGTTTTAAATACACAAAGTGTAATTGTCTTTGTTTAATGTTTACTTTGACAGTAAACTTCAACTGGGAGTGGCAATAAACAGCTTGAAGCCGCTTTTCTGAAGAAATTACAATATCTGGCAAACCGCTGCTTGGTGTGAAGCGTGTCACAGCCACTATACCTATCTCACAAAATTGGCCGAACGACAGCACATATTTTGAAAAAAAATGTGAGTCAAGTCAGTCGTATCTCAAGGCACCACTGTATATGTATACGCCTTCTAAAATTTATATGACATACTGTATGTCCTGTGTATTTTAGTTGTAATTGACCTGGTAATAGATGCATGTTACGGCGTCCTCAAGGGTACAAATCTCTTGAATGGTGATTCTGTTATGGCCCCACTTGAAGTTGAAACTCATCTTAAATGACTTCCTTTTTCCTGTGCAATCTTTTCTGACTATATGGTGTTGAAAACCAGGTGACTTGCCCCCAGGCGAGGCTTTATAAAGTCACATCCTGCATGCTGTATGATATCCTAGTAGGGCAAGCCCTGATGTCTCAGACTCAAGTCTAAGAGGTTTATCAGCTCTAGCCTAGGAGATTAGACACCACTTACTGCAGGGATAAAACTACTTTAAATTGTGCATTTTAAGACAATCTGAGGCTGCTAATTAGCCCTCTTGCAATCGCTGTTTATTATTATTTTCCATCAAATTTGTCACCTTATTGTGGCCTCCACATGCCTGTAAACTCACCAGTCACAAGAACGTGTATGCTGGTGAAAATGTATGTTTAGTAAGGGTCTGCAACAAGACTCAGTAGCACCCCCTGTATAGTTAGAAAAAAAGAGCCCATCGCACCGGTTTGACCAATCAACACCAAACGTGGTGGTCCACCATGACAAGACAGCTGAAAAAGACTCAAAGATTAAAGATGAATTATGATGTTTTAAATCTGTTTTATGTGTTACGTTTTAAAAAGTACATACAGTAATTACATATGGAGACTGGCGTGCCAATAAAGCAAAACCGCTCCCTTATCTTTGGGCCGATAAAAGCTCTGACATGATTGTGACATACAGTATCATCACAAGTATCTGAATCTGAATTAATTTTATTTATTTTTTTAGAAAAGGGGTATTAGTACAGGATTTTTTTTAAAGAACAAAATCCACATTTTCTATCCGTATAGAATCCTATTTTCCCAAAAATATATAGGCATCTTTTCTGGAATTAAAGGTGTAACGTTGCAAAAATAAAGGTGTATTTATTATATTGACTAAATTGTTGACTTTCTTCTCTCACTGAACTTTGACTTTAATATCATATTACAACTTTATCTTGGAAAAATACAATTTCACTCTCATAAAATTACTTATTATCTCAATAAAATACGTCTTTGTGTCTTTAAAGATGATGATTTATTTTTTTTTCTCATGAAAATACTGCAACTTAACTCTCACAGCTTTACAACGTATCGTAACTTTATGACTTTTTTCTTGAGGTAAACATGGGAGCTGTGGTTAATTGCTGTTATGAGAGGTCCTTGGAAATATTTCTCCCCGGAACCCAAAATGTTGACAACCCCTTTCCAAGATGGATGGGTTCCGCGAATATGCAAAGCTTTGTGGACTACGCCATGTAAAGAGACCGCAGCATTGAATCAAAGTTTGACGATCGTTTTCTTTTAATAGTTAACTGAAAGAGAAAAAGAAATCTCACCAGTGCATAAATGAATACATAACTTTATTTAAATAAATGCTTTGCCATAACAAAAAAGACAAAGGTTACAAGAGTACATATAAATTACAAGTTGAATAAATATTACACAGTGATATTCACTTGAATAATTGGATTTTTATTCTTATTTGTCTTTTCTTGTCATTCCAAATAACGACCAGTTCAATTCCCCCTGTCCTTGAGCCACAATTCGGTCCATTTCAGAACACCCAAATAATGATAACCAATTGTTCTGTGTCATTACAACCAAAATGTGTTACGTATTCAGAAAAACCTGTCACTACTGTACTACAGAAGTATGAAGTGTGAGTTAAAAACCAATCAGATGCAAAGGAAACCTGAGAAACTCACCACTTGCGACCAGTTGTGGATAAAAAGCAAATCACATGTAGCTCAACCTGTTCATATCGCCTTAATCAGGTGAAATTAATACATACAGGTATAGCATATCTATAATCTTTAAAACAAACATTGTATTCCAACACTGGCTGCAATAGTTCATTCTCCAGATTTCATTGCCTCCTGTCATGCTGTTTTACTAACTTGTATCTACTGATATGTAGTCGGAGACCCCGCGTGGGAGAAGTGGCTAGGCCCTGAATATGTCCACTGTACAAGGTGATCAATTTTCTTATGTCGCCGCCTCTGGGGAAAAAAAATAAAACAAAAACAAAACAAAAAACAGCCCCACAACCACTCTGCTTAATTCTCATCAATGTGAAAGACGCCAAGAGAACACCTGTTGCTGTGTATTATTTTTTGCTCCTTTTGTTTCTGCTATAGTGGACGTCCCAGGCATGGGCTTGCTGAGCCCCTGTCAACAAATATTACCCCAAAAATCCTTTAAAAGGTGAGCACATTACACAACATTAAGATATTTGTGTGTGTGTGTTTGTTATTCTTCCACTGACTTCATGATACCACCACATTGGATCAATAACAATAGTGGGTACTTGAAATAAGTGCAAGCTGCTTTTTTTTTTTTTTTTAAGTGGTAGTGGGGAACGGGTGCTGGGAGTGGGGCAGTGCCTGGACATATCGTATATTCACAACTGGTACCCTTTTTTAAATGTACCATTGTTTCTTTTGTTTGAAGCAGAGAGGGAAGTATTGCTTTGCTTCTAAACAAACATCCTCTGGATGCCCCTCTTTCTGGCTATAATATACATTGGCATTCACAACAACAACAACAACAACAAACAAGCTTTCATGAATCTTAGCTTATCACTTCTGAAACAATGACAAAATGGAGGATGAACCACCTGTAGGTAGCAGTTTCAATCAAATCAGACAAAGACAAACTAAGCACTATGAATTGTTCCTCTCGTTTAACAAGCACCAACCCCTTGACCCCATGTCAAGTGTCAGTCCTTGCGAGGGGCTGTCTGAAAAAACTAATGTCACCTGCGTGATGTTCGGTCACTGTTGCGTCACTATTTAAATGTATTTGTATATAGGAAGGCACTGGGGGGACGTATTCACAGACAGAAAAGCAACACTATTGAAATGGCCCTGTTTGTTTTGAGGGTGTTGATAGCCTTTACGTGCTGCTGTCTCCTTGGAAGGTTTCTAGGGACCACCCTAAGTCATGCACAATAACATGTTCAAATTTCTAATAGGCTATGTTTTTTTCCAAGCATCCCAAACAACACATTCAATGACTATATTTCAAAGCATGGTTACACTGGAGGGGAAACCACTTGATAAAAAGGAACATGGCTCAAAAAAAGTGGGCTATCTGTTCTTCACTGAAGTCAAATAAAACAGCACAAAGAAAACAACACCTCAAGCAATAGAATCCCAATGAACCACCGGCCCTGACTTTGTACATTTGATAGTGCACTCGACTCAAAAAGTCAAAAGGGAGTCCTGTCAGGTGAAAAGCACTTTTTTTTTTTTTTTTTTTGCCTTTTATTTCATCAGGTAAGTCAGCGCCCCCGCTTGGCAGTGTCTGTTCAAAATAGGCACAGTTGGCATATCAGGCCAGCTACATAGTCAAAGAACCACTTACACAAGTCCACCTGTAACGATCGGCGTCCTCTTTTTGTTGCCAAACGCTCCACGTCTAACATGAATTTACATTGGAGAGCAGTCTGCAAGCAGCACTTGCGACAAAGGAAAAATCAAACGAGAGAGAAATAAAATGACATTCTTTTTTTGTAATAGAATAGGCTCACTCCATTATACAGCAAAGCAGGCTAATACATACCACGCACTCACACTGTAAACATCCATACGTTCAAGCACACTTTATTTTCTGAAGATAGACATCTAAGAAGATTGCTCCTATTTGTTTAAGTGCTCTGACAGAACCACATATCCATAGAACTGGTGCAGCGCGTCCGTCTCTCATGTTTCAATCTCGCCAGTGGACAGTTCTAACGTATTAATTCTGTCAACTGATTTTCCCTCTTTTTATTTGTCCACACAATAATTTTGTATGGAGCCCCGGACATGACATGGGATATTTTCGTTTTAATTGTGGCTACAATATTGATATAATGTGTGCACAGAATGCTAATTTGTGCACACAAAATAATAAATTGTGCCCACGAAATAGTTATAACATGCACGAAATACAAATTTATGGGTATAATATAATTCCAATTAACTGCTTGGGACCCCCAATGTCATGTGTGGGACTTTGTATTTTTGCATGCAATTTGTGAATTACAACTGCTGCACTGTCCCGACCCCCTGAAACCCAGTGACCCACCCACTCCCAGTTATAAAAATATATCCAGTATGTGCATATATTTTTCATTAATCGACAGCCAGAAAACCTGACTTGTACAAGGTGTCCCGTGAGCTGCAGTCAAGGGATATTTGAGGACTTTACCCTCCCCCCCAATTTGGAGATGAGTGCTTGGTCAACAACATACAAGAAAAAAAATATACAGGTGTTCTTTTTGTTTTGAACATTGTGTCTTTGAAAATAAATCTCAACCCTCCTGTTATGTTGCGAGTCAAATTGACCCATCTTAAGACGATTATTTTTTTTTTGGTATGAAATGTCATTTGCTTGGCTTAATATGTGTAATCAATTCATTTCACATAATTGAATGATTACAAATGGAGTTCTTAAATTTTTTCCGTTTCTCACCTCCCCGGGTCAAAGGAACATTGCTGCTGTTCCTGAGAAACGAACGTAACAGGAGGGTGAATAGCTCTTGCGGTGAGAGGGGAGCATATACGCGTCATTCAAAGAGGAAATGTTGGCTGTGGGTCTTGGAGAAGTTAGGATTTGGGGTGTGGGTGGCATTTGATTGCGGTCCATTTATATATATATATATATATATATATATATATATATATATATATATATATATATATATATATATATATATATATTCCTTTTTCTTTTACTCATTGTTGTTATTGGTGCTCTCCAGGTCTTTACACTGAATGTCTCCACCGCTGTAATCTGTCCCAGGGAGTTGAATGCCGTACTTGTCCACGCACCAACAGATACCCCGTTTGCGGCCACGGGATGGCTTGCACTGTGGGTCAAGAAACAGGATTTTGTTTGAGTAAAAACTGAGCGATGGTTTCCATGGTTATGTACAGACAAGTTGTAGCCGTAGGCACTCAGTGGTTTATTTTATCTCATACTGTGTACACTTCCCTTTGGTTGGGTTGTTAGCAAAAACAGAAAAGTGTATGAAGTAGAACAGAACAGTGTTTGCCAAAGTTTGTTGGGCCAAGGCACACATTTTACGTAGAAACATTTAAAATCTTACTTCACAACACCCCCAAAAAAATAAAAATAAAGGATAAAAAGTTTAAAAAAAAAGTACATACAGTGAACCCCCAACATACTCGTGGTTAGGCATGCTTGGATTTTTCAAAATTTTGTTTTTAAATGTTTTAATTTGTTCATCTTTTTGATTTTTTCTTTTTTCAGTGGAACCAAACCCGAAAACATTTATTGTCATTTTATCCCCGCTTAGTCAAGAAATTTGGGGGTTAAAAAAAATAAATAGTGAGGGTTCACTGTATACTGAAATAATGATAACCTGGTCTCAATTTGCTCGCAAATTGACTTAGTGTGAAACCTGGGCCCATTTAGTTGAACACAAAGCCATTGTATGAATGTCAACAGGTGGATACAGAGGTTAATATCTTCTGCCATTTAGTGGAAGAGCATTTAATTGTTCTGCCTGTCACTATACATCACTGGCATAGCTAGATGAATAAAGAAACATTGGGAATAAATCATTTTTTCGGAGCAATTAAAATCATTTAATGCCATGGTGTATTTGTCAACTGGAATCCAACCGATCACTGCCATTGACAAATATATATATATATACATAAAGTACAATTTCAACGGGTAGGGATGGAGGACGGTGTCACCCAGTTTGTCTGTGAATCAATGAAGTTTTTAAACCACTCTAATGAGAAACAGATCCCTGTAGATGGCGATGTTGCATCATTTTAGATTTTGAGCTTTTGAGTGGAAGATAAAGATTAGGGGGTGAATCTCGGCTTGTCATTTCAATTATGAGGGAGAGAAATGCCAAAATGTTAGAAGTCGGACAAGTTTATGTACCTCAAACTCGAACAGATTATGTGTACATATGGTATAAACACATGTGTTACAGTAGCAGGTAGAAAGTGTTTGTCGTTATCGTGAAAAAAGATTACACATTTCATGGAGTGCACGACGAATCCCATTTTTAAAAAGCCAAAAGAGTTAAACATCTCGAGCCATGAGGTGAGTCAACGTCGCTCACGACGCGTTTCATAGTTTTATATCAGTAAATAGCTGATTATCTTGCCATCAACAGCTCTTTTTCAGTCTTGTTTTTTGTTGTTTTTTTAGTTGGCGGTGTCACAAAAGCAAAAATGATTAGTATCAAAGTCATCAGATCTGCTTGACATGTGTCTTTTGACAAAAAGCTTGTTTTCTCCAAGCAACCCACGTTCTACTGCTGATAATAAGCACCTAAAGGGTAGAAACATATTTTTTTCAGGTGAAAGAAGAGAGTCTACTCTTTCTTTGGGTAGATTCGGTGCTTCCTTGTCACAGAATATTCTGTGGGTCTCGGAAAAATCTGTCATAATGCTCTAAAACGGCTGGCAATATGGAGAACCCTGTTTTGAAAACGGCTGGCAGTGAATGAATTAATTGGAATTGGATAATTTCCTGTGTCACATGACTGTGGTTGGTAATCACTGTACTAGAAATTAACTAAAGTACAAAGTAAGGATGCTAGGCATTATACATAACAATATAAAAAGACGAAATCTCACCTGTTTGCGCTTGAAGAACCCTTTTCTGTCACAGTTGGGAAGGTACAAAGATAGAGCCATTACTCGAGAAGTGTCTTTCATTCCCTGAATGATGCCATCCAGTTTCCTCCGGCAGGGTCCCTTTTGAGACGAGACGGCAAAGATTCACAAATCAAGGCATTCTTTTTTGTTTGTTTGTTTGTTTGTTTAGTACTTGATTTTTTTGATCCTCACAAATTCAGGTTCATGTTTGTCCATGGGCAGTGGGGAGTAGTCCATCGGGGAGCCCATGGAGCGCTGCTTTCCCAGCTTCCTCTTCAGCTCCTTGCGCATGGCGTGGACTTTTTTACTGTTGACAATGTCTTTGGTCAAGAGTGGAACTTTAGCCGGCTGCAGCTCCTCTGTAATCTCTGTAGCCATGGTCTCCTCATGTTCCCGAGACTCACGGTCTAAAACCAGACCCCAGCCCAAAAAATCTGGTTAATGAATATGGCATTGTTCAATACAAGTAAAGACTGTCATTGCCCTTCCGCAAATAGTGAAAAACTGTACATAATTGTCCCCCCCCCCCCAAAAAAAAAAGAACAAATAGAATTGCTTATATCAGCAATTTAAAACTCAAATACGTATATCACAACTTACTGTATTATCAGTAAAAAAAATTTTATATCATTTAAATTCATCTTACCTTACCCTTAAAAATAAATGGCTGACAGACCGATGATTTGAGATTTAAAAAAATGCCTTTGCATAATTTCCACTAACACAGCGTGAATTTAGCTCCTCCCCATCATACAAAGCTTGTCTCTCAGGCATGATTTATCACTTCAACATATTTCCTCGACACTTTCACATTGAGGCAGTGCTGTACTGACATCTGAGCGTGTTTCAGAAAAAGCACAAAACCCCTGAATAGGTTCCATAAGGGGAGGGGGGGGAAGCCAATAGATGAACTGCTGAATAGTGAACTGCGACTATGAAGGGAATTACTCTGATCTCTGTACGGCCGAGCGTTTGTATGAAAAGGTTTACAGATAAACCCTGATAGAATTTAAAATGCTTAGTAACATTGTTTTGTTTTGGAATTACCACTAATACCGTATTTAACATTTTGAGAAGTAAAAGGCTCTGTCGCTGACTCCTCTGTGATGCAAGGTGTTATTAGCAATAGCATTGGCAGCTAGCAGGATGACGGTACTGTAGGTGTTATTGATATGCTCCCACCTTGCTCAAAAATCATTATGATGGCATATGAACTGATTCGAAGTCTTTCTTTGAGGTTTAAGATGATTTGTTAAAATTGTGCATCTGATGTGCACTCAGCTATTAACTGATGACTTGCAGTCTGCTAGATTATCCAGTCAAGTATTAGAGTTACCAACAAATTCCACTTTTCTGTGTTTATTCAGTCATGACTCAATACTCTGTCCAGCAAACCTCTTTCCTGTTTACATTTGTGTGACCAATAAGAGAAGAGAACCATGTCACGTGGTTTGTTGATATCTCACATGGATATAGATTGTTTTAATTTCATGACATCCATCCATCCATCCATTCATCCATTTTCTGAGCCGCTTCTCCTCACTAGGGTCGCGGGCGTGCTGGAGCCTATCCCAGGTGTCATCGGGCAGGAGGCGGGGTACACCCTGAACTGGTTGCCAGCCAATCGCAGGGCACATAGAAACAAACTACCATTCGCACTCACAGTCATGCCTACGGGCAATTTAGAGTCTCCAATGAATGCATGTTTTTGGGATGTGGGAGGAAACCGGAGTGCCCGGAGAAAACCCACGCAGGCACGGGGAGAACATGCAAACTCCACACAGGCGGGGCCGGGGATTGAACCCGGGTTCTCAGAACTGTGAGGCCGACGCTCTAACCAGTCGGCCACCGTGCCGCCTATTTCATGACATTTACAATTAAATTATTATGTGTAAAAAGTGCACAGGGTTGCTTACTTTATATATTAATTATATTTAAATTATATATATATATATATATATATATATATATATATATATATATATATATATATATATATATATATATAAATAAATCTCATAAAGATTCAGATTTTGTCTCATTTGTCCTATCGTGAGTGAGTTCAGGTTTGTTCCCAAAACATTTTAGTGCTATTGAGATTAACTATCAGTAAATTATGACAATTAGAGTTATTGCTAGTTAAACACATTTGAAAATGTATGGTTTACAAATGTATCCGAAACTACCGAAATAAATATATTCCATTATGTACGAATTAAGGAAATATCAAACGCACAAAACATACATCTATCTATGCATATATTTGGTTTTATTATAAAACCTACTGTGGTGATTGACAAATTGTTTGTTGAAACAATGAATAGGGATGTTTAGACACAAACGCAACAGCAGGTGTTCTTTCTCTTGTGTTTGTGGAGACACACAAGGTCAATCAACAGCTGATGAACTACAGCTGACACAAGCCTTCCAAAATAAACATTTCTCCCACCAATCTGCTGTCAAACACACCCGTTCCCTTAGTTTAAGATAAACATCTGTTCAAACAGCTCATGTGGTGTCTGTCTGGATAGTTCCCTGAAGCCACTGGTGAAAATATGTTACGCAAAGAAACTCCATGATATGCTATAGTATGCACCATGCATTGTGCCCTATATCCAAATTTAGGTGTTTTTTCTTTTATGGTTCAATTGGACCCATTAGCAAGTAAAACTAAATTTGTAAAATCAAAATATAGTAAGTGTAATCAACTATAAATATTAATTGAAATGGTGATTAATAGATTGAATGTGCTTGTTTATTTGGATTTTTTTTCCCTTAGTGACACTTTTAGGTAAGAGGTCAAATTTACCCAGTAACACCATTGCTATTTCTGATAAACGAACGTAAATGGAATGTTGAGGGTTTTGTGGATTTTCACCAATGACACTTTCAAAGAGGGTATTCATGTAACAATATGTTTATTATCGTGCATGTAGTTTATAGTGGTGTTGAACTCCAATGCATCCTACAGCGCCATGTCAAATATTTTTACCAGCGTGTTTTGTTAAGTAAGAGAACAAAATATTAGACATGGCTTTCAATGTGAAACCCACATGACTAAACATTGAGTCTGAAAATCAAAAACGGACCTGTATTACCTTTGTAAATTAAGTCTGACAATAAAAAACGAACCTGTATTACCTTTGTAAATGTTCTATTGCTGTTGTATTGGATGGCATTAGATTACACAAATGATCATAAAGTTTTGGGCGATTCGACGACCTTACGACAGATTCCAGAAAGTGCCTCGATAGGATAGTCCATTATCCTTAACCTGTCCCCCCACACACACACTCTTTGGGGCTCAGCTTCTATAAGACAGGACCCTGACCAGAAGTGCTTTGAGGCCACAAAAAGAAGCCCTCAGACTCCCTTGGCTTAGTTGTACCACAAGTTGGGTTATTGAGGGGACTTTGCCAGACCTCGACTAGCTGGAGCAATGATGCCAGTAGATGACCCCAGTTATATTTATCTGACAAGGAAACCCGCTGTAGTGCAACGGGCCAGACGCACTGAACCAGAGAGGAATGTTGGCTGCAGATGAATGGCCAACTGCTGTCGAAATACAATTTGACCAGATTTGTTTAGGGGGCATTGAAGTGAGAGAATGGGTTGGTAAAGTATGATTTACCAAGTTGCCCACGAGTTACTACATACTGTGGTTGCCATGGAGAAAGGCAACAGGGACACAAGCCACGAGGAACTGATGTTCAAAGAGCCTGACACAGCTTGAGTGTCTGGAGTCTCTCGCAGAGGAGGGGGGACAAGGTGATTACCGGAATTGGGTCTTTGGCTTCTGCACAGCCATCTCTTTGAAATTAATCTCGCAACTCATGACTTGGCAGGCCTTGGGTTTGTGTTTGGATGTGTCCTTGTGTCTCCCTCCCAGACTACAGAGCTATTACTTGCTAAATATAAATATGCCAAACAAACATTCTCATGTACACCACCCCCTGACTGCTGTTGAAAACATTTATTTACTTTGTTTTTTCTCTTGAATCCTTTTAAGGCATATGCTTGGGTGACAAAAATATTTGGTTGTGAAATATATCCAAACTGGTATCTACCCAATTCAACACAGTTTAACAATCTGTCTTGGATGTGGATTAACCAGTATGGCAGAATTCTATGCTGTCACTAACCAAATTAATCTTTTCTGGGGATGCAGTCCCCAGGTTACCAGTTTCACCATGCTTCAGGTACCCATCTTTGTAAAAAGGGAGGCTTAGAGGGTCCGTGTTAAACTCCTGAAACGCAGCCAAGAACTGGACAGAAGCCAAGTGAGCCAAGTCATGTGCTTCTCCGACCGATTACTCGAGCTCAAAGCCATGCTGCCATCTCCTCCTCCCACTTGACTTCAAGATTTTCATTAGGACACCAGTAGCTAAAGAAGGGTGCACCTGATACGCCTCTGTTTAAAAATTAACATCTATACATAATTATGGTTCATAAATAACCCACATTTCTGCCCGCCAATTGTCGAAGCATGCATTGGATTTTTCTATTTACAGGATACATGAAACTATATTTAAAAAAATAAAATAAAAAAAACTTTTAGATGGCCACAAAACAATACAGTAGATCCTCACACCATTTACTCGAATTCCCAGAATTACGTGTTAAGTCCAGCCTTTAATACAGCCAGTCTCAGCTCAACATCTGAAATTACATCTTTTTCAAGATGCAAGAGAGCAGTGAATAGGCTGCTGTCTAATCTCGACTGCTGGTAGGATACGATAATTATAGGGAGAAATTAGCCTGAGGCCCGTGTCAAATAAGGCGTGACGTTAGTAAACCATCCTCCAGCGATAGACTGCCTCTTTAATATTTGAAGATAAGGCCTGATAGAGCGTCAGTTTGAGGTTGAGGTGTGAACGAACCAGGCTCCCAATGGAGTTTTCCATGTGGAACTCTGGGATGTGGGTGCAGCAGTCCAAAATTAAGACCCTGATGATGTGCCTGTGAATATTCTCATTTATCCTAAGGGCATTGAATGGATCGCAACTAAGGCAACCTGGACAGTCTCGTTGCGATCGAGTCAATGCCCCGAGATCCATGATGACCAAACCAATTAGGTGTTTCTTGGTTGCAGCATTGCTAATGCTGCTGGACAAAGTTCATCCTATTTTTATTTGCATCACTATAAGAAAACTCCTCTGACCTTTGTGTCTCGGTAACAGCAAGAATTTTTCTGGGTCAGTTTGACCCATGACCTGTTTCATCATCCCAAAGTGTCAGAAATAAAACAATAAATAAAAATACCAATAAACATTGTTTACATCACACCATTAACTCCCTTACTAACAATTTCTTTGCAAATATGAAGTTAGTTGTTCATATTTCATTATATAGCTTAGCAGAAGTTCTATACTGAAAACCTACTTTTAGATTATTTCGAATCATATTCTTCAACTTTTGTTGATTCAATTAGACCCACAACATAACAAGAGAGTAAATTATGTGTGATTTGAATTTGCATCAGTGGGATAAAATTGAAGAACAAAACGTTTTAATCCTGCCTGGTTTAATGTAGTTATGTTCTTCCTTGGTGAAATCCGAGTAGACAGTAATTGAAAAGGTTAACATTCGGCTAAATCGGATAATTACTACATGTTTCGTATTTAGTCATGTCCATTATTGGGTTTGAGCAAAGTGAAAACCCTTCTGTTGATTAGAATTCCTGTTTTTCAGTACTCTAGTCTAAAGTTCGCTTCTTAGTTTGGAGGAAATGGCTATTCATAATGTATTGTGCCGAGAAATCTTTATTGCAATCACAAAGTTTCCTGCATTTTTCCAAATGCATGGTATAAATACCGACAAAAACAATCAATTGCTTAGAAATCACTCTACAGAAAATATACAGAGGATGCAAGTTATTTCATGAAGGAAAAACTGCTTTGTGGAACAAAAATTTTTGACCTTTTTACAGCTGCAAATAAATGTTCCATGTCCTTGTTGTATTTAGTAATGTCAAACGGACTGTGAATGTGAATTCCTCAAAACCTCTTTTTGCGTTAGCCGTCACCGCAAGACAATTACTGGGTGTAACCAAGCAATGTGATATCACGAGATAACACATATAAACCATAACACGTTAAGGACATTTTCCTCGCCATATTGGTGCTTTTTAATGTGTATGAGAGACATGAAGAGATAAAGTAGAACGATATTTTATCACTTCATCACTCAGACTTTTAGGATTTCTCTAAGTTTGTGGGGAAAGAACTGTATGAAGATATTGGTTTCGAAAATAGAACAGGAATAAAAGCTCCGTCCATCGGTTGAAGATATGTACTTCCGATGGGGGCTTAATTTCCGGAATTACCTAGTAGGGGTTCATGAGTATGAGCCTTGGAATTCACCTGAAAATGGCTGCTTCAAACCAATATGCCCAACTTCCTGTTCATTTTCTTGCGTAAGTCCTTCAGAGTTTTTTTTTTGTGTGCCAATTTCATGTTGATCAATGAAACTGGTGTTGGGGGCTAAATTCTTCTAACTTTCCAGGTGGCACTACTGACGAAATTCACCCAAAATGGCCACTTCAAACCAAAATGCACAACTTTCTGTCAAATTTGACTCATGGGTGATTGATACTTTTCCCTCTGTCTTTATATTTAAAACTGGGGTCTAGGACGATTTTTTTTTTCTAACTTTAGGAGGCATAATGGAATGAGGGTCATGTTCGAGACACTTAATATACATACGTTTTCACCAGGCGTTATGAGTTTGGAAAAATTTGGGGGTTGAGTGAATCCTTCGTCGGTGCTCGGGCCCTAATAATAACTTAGACTAACATCAATACATCTCAGTGGACAGCTTCTCAAGTTTGTGAAGCATTTAGAGACACAGTGTAGCTGTTATATCTAGTAGGAAAGTAAGTAAAATTGCATGCAGTTTGAGGAAAAAAAAAGGTCACACATTTGTCAAAACTGGAGAAGGTAATACCGTTTAGGGCTCATATTGACATATTAAAATACTGTCACTAAGACATACAATGTGAATATGTTGCAAGAAATGTCTGACCTCTATTCTGTGGATGGCAGATGGAGCGGCAACTGCATGATTTTGAACTGAGCAAATACTGCCGTGTATGTTTGCTGACAACACATGCGTGTCGAGGAGACGATTTGTTAACCAGTGAGAGCTCCAGTGGTGTAGTGTGTCACCGAGATGACCATGTAACTCAATATCTAATATCACTGTCAAAAGCGTATGTATATGATTTTGGCATGACATTTTCCATGACTTGTACCCTTTTTTTTTTTTTTGTTCTCAAGGCAGGCCATGCACGCAAACTTGAACTTGAAGACCTTTATAAGTAACTCTAGTACCTGCTAGGGATCTGCAGCAGCATGCTAACTAAGCTTGTGGTGCACTGTATTGGGTGCTCAAGGTGAGATGGACGGAAAACCAGATTGAGTCTTTCCAGTTGGATGAGTACATCATGAAGCTGTCAGGCAGAAGAGTCCACAGGTGGGGGGCTACAGTATTGCGAACTTGTCTGTCTGTTCATCTATTGGAAGTGTATAGTAAGAAGAAAAGCACATCTACAATGGAACAACAGTCTGTTCCGGTAAACTGGAGGTTTTGTTTATAATTGGCTATTATAGTTTATTTGACACCAATTACTACTTTTCTATTTAGCAAGGGCTTTTGCACCATCTTGTGGCACCTTGGGCATTACAGAAAGAGCAGAGAAAAAATTGTAAATATATGAATTTGCTAGAGCAAACTGCAAATAGGTGGAACTTAAAAAACAAAACAAGTGGTGTCATAGCTGATGTTGCACATGACAAATTATGTTTTGTGGGACTTGAGAGCTCTATTTTCCCACAATTTGTGAATTGTATGAGGTGTTTGCTGTCTACTTAATGGACTTATAAACTTCTATGGTTGTTAGAAATGAGAAGACAAAATATGTCTATATTTTTAAATGTGTGATATTCTCTGGCAAATATTTAGGATCCGTATAGCAAATGACTATAAATAATAGTGTGCTGCGATTGGCTGGCGACCAGTTCAGGGTGTACCCCGCCTCCTGCCCGAAAATAGGCTCCAGCTCGCCCGCGACCATAGTGAGGATAAGCGGTAAAGAAAATGGATGGATGGATGTAAATAATAGAAGGGAAACGGTTTCTTGTTTCGATGTATTTCTTTTTATCTGCGAGTCAAGTATGCCGGATTTGGAACCACTCCCAACCCCTCTTTTGTTTCTTGGCAAAGAGCAATCGACTGGAACTAAAGGTCCTTTCAGAAGCTTGAAGGATAAAGTCGTCTGCTGCCATGAAGTCATATCTATTGGCCAGCTTTCCGGGGCCAAATCACTCCTCCGAGGGAGGCTGTTTGGTGAATGTAACCCATGCCCATGTACCAACTCTCACAACTCATAATTCAAATAACTCTTTGGGGCACAATTCCTAGAGCAAACCACTATTTAATGCTCTGCTGGGACACTGACCCCAAACGCACAGTGATGGTTACACAAAGTAATACAAGAAGGGTGAGTGGAACTTTCAGATTCCTTACTCCCATTGTTGGGCTAATCATTCTGAACGTGCTTCTGCTGTCATGGCTTCCTGAGTGTGAATGCCCATTCCTCATTTACTTTTTGTTTTCAGAGCAATTAACCCATCATGATGGCAAACGTTTGGTTAACTTTTGAAGATAATTACAAATTTCATTTAAATTTAATAAATGTGTGCTACTAAATGTGTGGAAATGTCACAGAAGTGCTCAGAAAATTAAAAAGACAGTTTCACAGCTCCACCAACACGAAGCACCAGAGATAAGTGTGAAGAAGATGGAACTGCTCAAGACATAAACAAAGTTCTGGAAGACCTCGAACATGCACCAACTACACAAGAGAGGAACAACTGGTGGGAATGCTTCTCTGATCACCAAAGAAATCCATACGACAATTGGGTTGTAAAATCTCTAAATTGAGTGTCCATCGTATGATGTATTAAGCCCATTGAGGAGTGAGTAGAGAAGACTAGGCGGAAAAGACTCGTTTTCTTTTATGCCATTAAATTGAATTATATTTAATGGTATTTTCTTTACTTTAGCTAATTTGACAAGGTATCTAAGGGTCACTGATTGCGCGTAGTGGTACACTCACCCAACTTCAGTGCAGTTAGCGTGGGTTCAATCTTGTGAATATAGTGAACATATTTGAAGATGTGTATATTGTGGGGACATTTGTGCTTTCCAACTCCTTAGCATTAGTTTGAGGGTTATGAATTAGTTTTTGGATGAAGGTTAATGAAGCAGACGTTGCGCTTTGGGAATTAAGAGGCATGAATAAGAGGTATGAATTGGTTTGCAAAGGGAAAAAATGGAACCTAAAAACAAAAATCCTGAACCTGGTCCTTCCAGTCGATGCAGTCGAGAGTGTTTATCGACTAGTTTAGAACACGACATCCATCGACAAAAACTACTCATGAACGTCCAAATAATAAATAAATGCTGGCAGCACGTCCTAACAATCTGTTTGGATCCAAAATGAGTCCAGAATCAATAAAACCTAGAACGGGGCTCGGAGCCAAAAACGTTTGCGGTTACCAACTATTTATCTACTCGCTGACAAGCTGCTAAACCTCTGGAGTGCCAGACCCTGTGTGACTCTTGAGAAATGCCTTCACATGATTTAAACCCCGGGGCTCAATTTGCCTCTCTCCCTTTGTCTGACACTCTGTCTCTCTCATTCCCCTCTGTCTGTCTCTGTCGCGTACCGATTTAGTGGTAATTTGACTCTAAGGGTATATAGCCCTGCCTTTTAAATGCACTTAGACACAACTCAAAAGTGTGATGAAAAGCATTCCCAGCTGGATGGCCCTTATTTTTTTTTCTTTGAATTTTAACAGCGTTTATGTCATCACAATAAAAGCCATGGGGGAAAAGTGAGTTACACTGAAGATGAGGGTGGAAAATTTGGCTGGTTTGACAACATAAATGATCAATACTGCTAACTCATTCACCGCTGTGGATGTTTATATTTCTCAACTGGAATCCAACCGTTTGCTGCAACCAAAGTATAATTCGTCAAGTATGTTTTTCGACGGGTAGGCGTGGAAGAGGGTCTCGACCAGCTTGTCTGCGGAATTCAGCTTTGCAAACTACTGTAATGACAGATATATCCCTGTAGGTGGCGGCATTGCATCACCTTGGAATTTAGATCAGCACAGCTTTTGAGTAGAAGATAAAGATTTGGGATGAATCTATGCTTGTCACGTTGATTATGAGGGAATGAAATGCCATCAAGTTTGGGCAGCTAACACTCAAACAGGGTATGTCATGTATATGTATGATAAAAAAGTATGTGTCACAATAGTTCGTAGAAAGTGTGAGAAAAGATGACAGTTCACGGAGTGACTGATGAACGCCATGTGCAAAAGCCAATGGCGTTCAATTCGAGCCAAGCGGTGAGTCAGCATCACTCACGGAGTTTTTCTTAGTTGTATATTTGTAAATTATGATTTTTTCATCAAAAGCCCTTTCTCACTCTTGTTTATTTTTTTTGTTTTATTGTTTGAAGTGTCACAAAAGCAAGAAAATAGTAGCATTAAAGTCACTGTTCCACTTAACATGTTTCTTTTTACAAAAAGCTTGATGCATTTTTTTGGTGAAACCAAGCCATGTTTTACTGCTGACTACTAAAAAAATGGAAAAAGAGAGTCTACTATTTAATAGGTTCAGTGCTTCCATTGTCCATCCATCCATCCATTTTCTGAGCCGCTTCTCCTCACAAGGGTCGCGGGAGTGCTGGAGCCTATCCCAGCTATCATCGGGCAGGAGGTGAGTTACACCCTGAACTGGTTGCCAGCCAATCGCAGGGCACATATAAACAAACAACCATTCGCACTCACATTCACACTTACGTGCAATTTAGAGTTGTCAATTAACCTACCACCCGATTGAACCCCGGTACTCAAAACTGTGAGGCAGACGCTCTAACCAGTCCTTCGCCGTGCCACAGTTCCATTGTCACAGAACACAGAATTCTCTGGCTCTTCAAAAATCTGTCAAAATGCTCTGAAACGGCTGGCAATATGGGGAACGCGACTTTGAAAACAGCTGACAGTACATGAGTCAATAACCTTATTCAAGCTTATATTTCAGTGAGGCATACTAGATGCACATCTTTAATAACTTTCCTAACAGCCTTTCTCTTCCTTGCAGTCAAAACAGTGAAGCTGAGAGCTGTCAATCAACCAGTCCCAGGTCTCTTTTTTTCCCAAGCCCACTTTGACAACCAGTACCCAGCTAAGCTTGGACTATCCCATGTGCTGTTTAGTTCACAGCATATTAATGAGCACCGATGAAGTTGCTTGTTCAGAGTGTTTGTTCAGTCCGTGAAAACTGGTTGGTGCAAGGATTCATAAAGAGCTTGTGCGAGCCCAGTCACATGAATCACAAGCGGACTCCTGATATGAGTTTAGATTTCCATGAGAAACCTGCAGAAAGCCTGTTTAAAATCAAATAAGGCGCTAAGTTAAATCAGGTGGCACCTCATAGACTGCCATCTGTCAAAGTAACGGTCTGTCAGGGAGCAATGCTACTTTTTAGATTCGGCGACCATCTGGGGTCTTGATAGATTATCACATACTGCAGGGATGAATATTGTTTTATTTAATTGATTAACCCCTCCCGTGACTGTCAGGAATAGTCAGGAATGTTGACCCGAGGCACCTAAAATGATGCAAAAGTGTCAGATACAAAATAAATTCAATTGTATCTGATGATTAACTCCATTACTAGCTATTTTAGTATGCACTGGGCTCATTTTTTTAGATTCTTCTACCATCTGGGGTCTCAATATAGGATTAAATAGGATAAATATATGTATGGGTCAATTTGACCCGGGGCATGTTGAACTATCCAAAACTGGCAGAAACACACAAAAAACATTTTATCATGCATCCAGTTACCTTTTTTTTTTTTTTTTTTGATTTGGTGACCATCTGGTCTTGATCAAGAATCAAATACGTTAAATGTTCCAGGGTGAATGTGAATTGGGGCAAGGTTATTTATCCAAAAGTGTCAATTGTGAAAAAATCCCTATAGACATTGTTTCTATTGCATATTAACTCCATTACTAACAATTCCATTGCAAACATGTGACATGACCACTTTCATTGTATACACTGATGATACATTCATTTTCCTTAACTTTAACATGGGTCAATTTGACCCAGGGGATGTTTAATTAAAAAAAAATAATAATCCCGGTTTGTATTTCATGATAGACTCCATTACTGATCATGCATCTAGCTACTTTATTTCGATTCGACATGTTCTTGGGTCAGTTTAACCCGGGCATGATGAATTGGAAAAATGACAATAAACAATAAGCTTGTATCTTATTATGAACTCCGTTATTAAACATTTGTATCATGTTTTTTTTTTGTCTTTAGATTCACTGACCATCTGGGTGGGGTCTTGGTAGAGGATAAAATTGGATAAATATTGCTGAGTCAGACAGTTTGTCATCTCATGATGGACTGATTCCATTACTAACCATTTTATCATGCATCTGGCTACTTTGTCTTTTAGATTTGACCGCCATCTGGGGTCTTGATAGAGGATGAAATTGGATAAATGTTCCTGGGTCAATTTACAGGGCAGGTTTATTTGGAAAAAAGTTTTTATGTCATCCTGAACTCATTTCATTGCAAATAGGTGACCTTTTACACTGATGACATGTTAATTGTGTTTCTTTAACTTCAACATGGGTCAATTTGACTCAGGGCAGGTTAAATTGGAAAAACGGCAATAATCATATAGTTTGTATGTCATCATGAACTTATTTCTTGACAAATATGTGACTTTTGGGATAGCGTTGATGACTGCATTTCTTTTGCTTTAACATGGGTCGATTTGACTTGCGGCAGATGTAATTGGAATAATGCCAATAGATCAAGGTTGTGTGTAATCATTTACTCATTTCATTGCAAATATGTGACTTTAGAAATGTGACGATGACATGTTAATTGTAATTCTTTAACATTAACTTTAACATGGGTGGATTTGACCTCAGGGACAGGTTTAATTGGAAAAATGCCAAAAAGATAGTTTGCATGTCAGCATTAACTCATTCCATTGCAAATATGCGACCTTTTGACTAGTGCTGATGACATGTTAATTGACTTTAACATGGGTCAGTTTGACCCGCAACAGAACAGGAGGGTTCAAACAGCTTTACATCGCCCCCCGCGGTGCGCGCGCCATATGCGTTAAGGTAAGAAGACATCATCGCGATGCCAAAAGCATGGCAACGACTGTCTCACTGGGTGCGTGCGTGTTTCTCACCTATGGGCGGGTGCGAGGGTTTGTATCCCTTCTCGTTGCTGCACGCTCCGCGGCCGTGGAGGAGGGCGTGCAGGGGCTTCTCCTCGCCGCTACGGGGCAGGCAGCGGAGGCCCTGCGCGCAAGTCCCCGTGTACACGCCGCACGCCTGGCCCTCGCTCAGGGCGCATGTGAGGCAGCAGCCGCAGCCCGGCTCCTTGACCAGCTGGCAGCCGCTCGGGATCGGCGGGCACATGGACATCGCCTTGTCGTCGCACGGCTCGCACGGCACGTACGAGCCCCAGCAGCAGCAGCCGCGCAGTCCCCACAGAAGCGTCACCAAGAGGCACAAAGTCCCAAACATTGTTGTCGTCTCGTCTAAGTTATCGCGTAAAAATTGCGGAGAGGAGGAGGAGGAGGAGGTGGAGGGAAGGAGGAGGAGGAAGGGGGGAAAAGTGGACCGCTCTAATGAAGCAGAATGCCTCAATCAGATAATCCCAGTCTTAAAAGCTAAAGCCAAGAGTCTTTATCCAAGTATTGTTGCCACCTAATTCAAAAAATACAAAAATTTAAAAAAGCACATTAATTCTAGGCTTGTATAAGTTGATGCTCTCTCACCCCTCTCAAAATGATTGTCAGGAAAAAAAACAACCTTTGCATTCAAAACAAAAAGCCAAACTCCCAAAACACTCCCCTTCAATTAGCAGTACTTTCTCCAGCTGAGGTTGCAGAGCAGACTGATCAACTTGGGAGCTGCCTTGGCTTTTTAAAAACCGCCCGAGCCCAAACCCCTGACTATGAATATGCTTAACAGCAGCCGGGGAAGGGAGGCGCACTTGTTCCACGGCTTGGCTCCAAGCCAAAACTTTTCTCTCTCTCTCTCTCTCTCTCTCTCTCTCTCTCTCTCTCTCTCTCTCTCTCTCTCTCTCTCTCTCTCTCTCTCTCTCTCTCTCTCTCTCTCTCTCTCTCTCTCTCTCTCTCTCTCTCCCCTCCCTCCCTCCTTCTTTCAGGAGCAGCAAGCAAGCAAAGCGAGGATCTTTCACCCTGAAACACTGCTGAGCTCATGCTGAGGTGCAAGAGACGGAGGGAAAAAAAACAAATGTCACCCAAACTTAGAGCGTTGCAACATTCGGAAGACCAATAATAAAAAAAAAGTCTTGTGACATGATTACAATTGGATCGAATGATTGGGCTTTTGCCCTCATCTTTTGTTTGTTTGACCTGCCGCATACATAGACCCCAATATTAAAAATCTATACATTAAAAGAATATTTAAACAACAACCTGTTTTTGGCTCGCTATTCACGAATTCATCCATTCGTTTAATTTTGTGCTCTTTCTGTAACACCCACAAGATGGCTCCAAAGCCCTGGCTTACAGGAAAGTAGTAGTTGGTGTCAAGGATATGCTGAAGTGATACATCTGTTCTAAGGTATTTGGCTGTTGGGGAGGAGTTGAGTTTAGCCTGGGTTGTTAGTGGAAGTTAGTCTTTGCACACAAACAACAGAGGTCTCGTACTTGACAATTGCTATTTTTAAGGGTTACAAAAGCGACAAATAACTACAAAAATGGATACATGGATGGATTTGTAACATAGAGAGGGGTCAATTTGAGCCTAAAGTTGTTCTATGTATTCTTGGTGGTAACCATATGATTACTGTGTTACTCGTCTTCCTACAGCAAAAAGAGGAACTAGAGGTACTTTGTTAATTTTCCAGATTTGCTTTGCATTCAACAATGTCCTGCCCACATTAAACTGTGTAGGCAATAAAAGCTTTACAATTGTGTTTGTCAAGAATACCTGTTTCCGATTGGGGCTCATTTCGGGTGAATGTCCACCCAATTCTGCATTAATGTGTGAAACTTGTGTTGGGGTTTCATTTATTCACCTCCTTTTTCAATGTTGACTCTTCAAAGTGATCCAACTCTGACGCCATTCTACACCCACATTAGAAGGGGTAGCCAAAATGGCTTTGCAATTCAGCATCGCCCATCTAACTGGGGTATCTGCTTTTGATTGGCTCATTTGGGCGGCTCATAAAAGCAAGAGCCCCGGAATTCACCCAACAATGGATTCTTTAAACCAAAATGTTCAAGTTCCTGTTCAAGTTCAGGCAGGAGTCCTTAAGACTTTGACATGTGTCCTGTCATGATAAATATGCCAACCCAATTTCGTGTCGATCGGTGAAACTTTTTTCTAACTTTCCATGGGACAATACTGAGGTAATCCGCCCAAAATGGCCACTTCAAACCAAAATGTCCAAACTCCTCTTCAATTTAGTCACAGGTTCTTGAGACTTTTTTTGTGCATTCTGTTATGATAGACATGTCCACCCAATTACATGTCAATCAAACTTTCTGAGGACCAAAAGTTCCAACTACCTGTTCAATTTCAGGTGTTGCTCCTTGAGATTTTTTCGTGCCTCCTGTTATTATAGACAGGTCTACGCAATTTTGTGTCAATCGCTGAAACTGATACCGGGGGCAAGTCTTTTCCAACTTTCCACGGGACACTACTGAGGTAATTCGCCTAAATTGAACACCTAAAACTAAAATGTCAAACTTCCTGTTCAGTTATTGCTCCTTGAGACTTTTTTACCATCTTGCTATTATAGACGTCCACCAATTCTCGTCTCAATTGCTGAAACTGGCATTCAGGGATAATTTTTTCCAACTTTTCAGGGGCCGCTACTGAGTGATTTTTGGGGTTGGTTGTGTCCAGCACCCCTAAAATACATTTTCAAGAAAGATGCGCAAAAGTTGGATGTGGATTTCAAATAGTTTTACAATGTCAAGTGTCATGTCGCATAAGCCACTTGCACCTGTTGCTTCCATCAGGTACCATTTGGTGTTACAAATGTGGCCACGTTTCTCCTCCTGTTTAAACACGCGCGCACACACACATCCTGATTCATGCACACATGCATTCATGTTTGAGTGAGAGAGGTTGTTTGTGTGTGGGGGTGGAGGGGTCCGGGATGTCACGAATCGCAAGATTTTTGCCAAAAACAAGCCTGACAAGTTAGTATGAGACAGTTGTGCTGACATTATAGCCTGCATTCACAATAACGGCTGATTGTTTCAGCGTGTGCTCCGCTCGCTCTGCACGTCATTCCCGGCCTGCCAAGCTCAAGGCTGTTATTTCCATCTATGCTTGCTTTCTGGGACGCAGGAAGTATATCACTTGTCCTTCGTATAGCACACTCGCGGCGTAATAAACGGCCGCATTGATTTTCCAAAAACGTGCCATTTATACTTTTCATTATATCTAACCTTACATTGCTAGCATGTGTATGGAGGGGTGGTTCCCTCATGTTGGTTTACTTTTTTGTCCAGTAGAAGGCACTGTTAGCAATGCTAAATTGTGGAGCCTCACATGTTGTAGCTACAGTATAATGTCCAGCTGTATAGCAAGCTTACCATGAAGTGTATAGTGTGTAGGTATTGGATTGTATTCCCATGAATTCAAAAATACCCACTCAGGTATTTGTTTTTAGCAATAGTATTTTCCCTCTTGAGAGAGTAGATGATTAAAAATAAATCCTGCTGCTATTGAGAGACACATTCTTGTAACAGTGTTTACATTTGCTTTCTATTCATCAGGCCATTTTAGTTTTTAATGCATGTCTTTAAATATTTTAATCTAAAAAAAAACTACATTAGAGTGTTCATGATCATTTTCATGCATTTGTAATTAAACACAAAAAAATTATTACAATTTACAACAGTCCCGATGAGGTTACAAATGCCAGCAATGAACAAATGTGCGCAGCAGTGTAAGAATACATTGTCACAAGAAGGCATGCTCAGTTATCATCCTATATAATGGTAAGATAATAACTATTAACCATTTGAAATGGTAACCCTAACCTTGAAATGTTGTCACAGTTTATCAGTGAACTGTAAACCAGCGATGAAACAGGATGAAAATTCCAAATGGCAATAACAGGGTTTCCTTAGTTTAGAAGGCACCCCCAGTTACCACACACACACACACACACACACACATACATATATATATATATATATATATATATATATATATATATATATATATATATATATATATATATATATATATATATATATATATATATATATATATATATATATATATATATATATATATATATATATGCGGCACGGTGGACGACTGGTTAGAGCGTCAGCCTCACAGTTCTGAGGTGCGGGGTTCAATCCCCGTCCCCGCCTGTGTGGAGTTTGTATGTTCTCCCCGTGCCTGCGTGGGTTTTCTCCGGGCACTCCGGTTTCCTCCCACATCCCAAAAACATGCATTAATTGGAGACTCTAAATTCCCCGTAGGCATGACTGTGAGTGCGGATGGTTGTTATTTTCTATGTGCCCTGCGATTGGCTGGCAACCAGTTCAGGGTGTACCCCGCCTCCTGCCCGATGACAGCTGGGATAGGCTCCAGCATGCCCGCGACCCGAGTGAGGAGAAGCAGCTCAGAAAATGGATGGATGGATATATATATATATACATATACACACACACAACCCCAATGCCAATGAAGTTGGGACGTTGTGTTAAACATAAAAACAGAATACAATAATTTGCAAATCATGTTCGACCTATATTTAATTGAATATACTACAAAGACAAGATATTTCATGTTCAAACTGAAAAACTTTATTGTTTTTAGCAAATAATCATTAACTTAGAATTTTATGGCTGCAACACGTTCCAAAAAAGCTGGAACAGGTGGCAAAAAAGACTGAGAAATTTGAGGAATGCTCATCAAACACCTGTTTGGAACATCCCACAGGTGAACAGGCTAATTGGGAACAGGTGGGTGCCATGATTGGGTATAAAAGGAGCTTCCCTGAATTGTCAATCAGTCATTCGCAAGCAAAGATGGGGCGAGGTTCACCTCTTTGTGAACAAGTGTGTGAGAAAATATTCGAACAGTTTAAGGACAATGTTCCTCAACGTACAATTGCAAGGAATTTAAGGATTTCATGATCTAAGGTCCATAATATCATCAAAAGGTTCAGAGAATCTGGAGAAATCACTGCATGTAAGCGGCAAGGCCGAAAACCAACATTGAATGCCCGTGACCTTCGATCCCTCAGGCGGCACTGCATCAAAAACCGACATCAATGTGTAAAGGATATCACCACATGGGCTCAGGAACACTTCAGAAAACTGTATTTCAGTAAATACAGTTCGGCGCTACATCCGTAAGTGCAACTTGAAACTCTACTATGCAAAGCAAAGGCCATTCATCAACAACACCCAGAAACGCCGCCGGCTTCTCTGGGCCCGAGCTCTGATGCAAAGTGGAAAAGTGTTCTGTGGTCCGACTAGTCCACATTTCAAATTGTTTTTGAAAATTGTGGATGTCGTGTCCTCCGGGCCAAAGAGGAAAATAACCTGTTATGGACGCAAAGTTCAAAAGCCAGCATCTGTGATGGTATGGGGTTGTGTCAGTGCCAATGGCATGGGTAACTTACACATCTGTGAAGCCACCATTAATGCTGAAAGGGACATACAGGTTTTGGAGAAATATATGCTGCCATCCAAGCAATGTCTTTTTCATGGACGCCCCTGCTTATTTCAGCAAGACAATGCCAAACCACATGCTTGCACGTATTACAACAGCGTGGCTTCGTAGTAAAAGAGTGTGGGTACTAGGCTGGCCTGCCTGCAGGCCAGAGCTGTCTCCCATTGAAAATGTGTGGCGCATTATGAAGCGTAAAATACAACAACGGAGACTCCGGACTGTTGAACAGCTGAAGCTCTACATAAAGCAAGAATAGGAACAAATTCCACCTACAAAGCTTCAACAATTAGTGTCCCCAGTTCCCAAACGTTTATTGAATATTGTTAAAAGAAAAGGTGATGTAACACAGTGATAAACATGACCCTGTCCCAGCTTTTTTTGCACGTGTTGCAGCCATAAAATTCTTAGTTAATGATTATTTGCTTAAAACAATAAAGTTTATCAGTTTGAACATTAAATATCTTGTCTTTGTAGTGTATTCAATTAAATATAGGTTAAACATGATTTGCAAATTATTGTATTCTGTTTTTATTTATGTTTAACACAACGTCTCAACTTCACTGGAATTGGGGTTGTATATATATATATATATATATATATATATATATATATATATATATATATATATATATACACACAATACATTGACAACTGTGATTATGACTTAAATACTGTGTTGGTGAGACTGCGTTCCAACTTACACACAAATTCGGGTTACGTCGTCGCCCAGCAATGGCAATCCGTCAAAACCAGAGGAGCACTCGAATAGCATTAGCGTCATACTGGCAGGATAACCAGGTTGCAACCGGAGGACTTGGGGCAACTATGTCAGTTGTCAGTCAGCAATCGAACATCCGAGGCTAATTTGGTCTCAGGCCACTTTCTTCATGATGTCACCGTGGCTGCCCCTAAACTATCTGTCTTACACATTCTGGTACATTTACTTCTCAGGAACCGCAATTATTTTCTGTGGTCAATTTAACCTATTGTTATAAGACCTATAAGTGTCCGAAATGAAAAAAATCCCAAGAATTTTAATCATACCTTCATCACTCATCATTCAGTCAATATTTATGGTTGATTTAACTTGCTACTTTAAATTACAATGGTTAAATTTGACCTGCAGGATAACAGGAGAGTTAAATATACTGTACAGTAATATATATCTTGCATACTTAGGGAAAACTGAAATGAATGCTGGATTTGTTTTTTCTCCACCAAATATGCTCCAATGAGTAAAAAAAGACCAATGATGAACTACAGGCTTAAGGTCCACAAAAAAATATACAGTACAGGATAACAATCTCATGTCAGCCTCATTCAAACATTGCAGGGTCCTTTCTTTCATTCTCACATTATTTGCTCTGTACATGGATACATTCCAAAGATCTGCTGCATGCATTATTTAACTTTTAGGAATAGAACCGTTTAATGACGCATTATGGTACACTCTCTAGAGAGAGATTGTATGTATTCTATTTTCGGCAATAAAAACAGAAGCGAATTTTGTGGACTCATCAACTGACCCTACAATTTTCCAGATTCAGTCAACTCCACAACTGGACATTTCAACCGCCAAATTCTTGATACAACACAGAAATGCTTGGCTCTCACTTGAAGCGAGACGGTGCCAGAAAGCAGTCATTAAAACAATTCAGCTGGATCTCAGGTATTAGTTTATGTTTCCAGTAATTTGATCATTTCACTTATTGTTTTGCGGCTCCAGCCCGACACGAGTAGAGGTCAGTCCTTAAAGATGACATAAAATGCCAAGCTTGAGGGGGTACAAGGAAACCCATTGGACTTAAGAGGGCAGTAGGGTCATCCTGCCAGTTAAGTTAGCTTCTATGTTGTGGAATATAAGATAGTCAATACGGTGGGAGAATTAATAATTGTGATGCAAACGTAAACAATTCAGAGTTAATTGATAACTTTGCCACTGTTGGGTCACCGGACTCCCGAGGTCACATTACACAGAAAATGCATACTTATGTATAGAAAGCACAACCATCTGAGTGAAAAACTCTCGCTCGCAATAAAAACTGATCGGATTGAGACATGTCACTTAAGTCACTCCTCTTTCGCTAGCACAATGAATACATATTTAAGTCGGTCACATCATCTTTCTGCGATGCATTCACATTTGTGCATTTCCCTCAAAAGCAAACATAACATAGAACAAAGTTATGTTTTGAATTTATAAGATGTCCATTTTTAGGTACACAACAGAAATGTGTATGTGATACATAAACACTTTGGCCACAATCAACAACAATCTCATTTATAAAAACATATGGCAGGATGTTGTTTTGTGCTGTTTACCTCGCTTCAGAAATTATATAGCTAGAAATTTGCTTTCAACAATGTGTCTTAAACAATATGAACAACTTTCATACTTATATAGATAGAAACAGCAGATAGTGAGTGACGTGACAAGAGGCATAAAAGGAAATGTATTGAAAGTGTGCATTGTGCATTCACACAATTTGTACACTCATTACAGCGCAAGACTTGGACCAAGAAGTCTGTCGATGCTTCGATGTGTATGTTTTGGATTTATTTTCACATCCCTAATAAATATGGTATAATGACTGAAAGTGTTCTGTTGGGAGCCCACGTTCTCTTTTGCAAACCACTGCAAAGCCTACAATCATCTTAATTTCTGGATAACTGTAACTTTGTACTATTGTCCAAATCCAGCCACATAGTTACGCCAAGAATATAAAATATTGACTTTCGGACAATACGCTGAAATCTTAATAAAGTGTATCACATATCTGTCAAGATATGAGTCATGGAAAGCTCCCATACAAAAACACTGATATCAGTGTCAGCCTTGAAACTTGTGAAATCTGTGATGATAGAAGAGACATTATAAAACTCATTTTGAAAATTATGGGGTAGAGGGGTAATTCTACCAGCATATTCAATGGATCACTAAAACATTTCCAAATTCACATTTGAAAATTAAAATACATAGGACAAATGTGGTTGTATGTCTCTCAAATACCCCTCGACTGAAAAAAAGTGAATAACTCACCTGGTTTTTACATATATTGAATTGTGCCATTCCTAAACTGACTGTGTTGCTACAGTGGTATTGTCCACAGCATAGCCAAACTCTCTGGAGATTGGGAGCTGCAGGTTTCAATTACCATCAAACTGCCTCAATGTAACCATGAGAGAACCTGCATGATCTTGTAATACGAGACTTATCTGTGCGCTGGGATGGAAACTGTGTAGATTAAGATGGCTGGTAAACCTAAAACTGTCCACACGTGGTAGTCTTTTTATAGTCTGTTCATGTATGGTTGGCCTAAAGCATTTCCAAAACAAAGCCCATTTAAACACGTCCACGAAGCCATGCAGCGACGTTAGAGGGAGGAACGCTTGAGAGTGCAGTGGGATGGTTTTGCTTTGTGGCCTGGTCCTTGGCCAAACATTTACACACTTAACTTACAACAGCGAACCCTGGGTTTTGTTAAATAGTGATGTATTTGTGGTTTGTCCTCCCTGAAGTTTTATTTTTTTACAACATCAAGGGTGCGTGTCACTTGCCCCCCAACAGATTTTTATTTTTGGAGTGATTTCTGAAATATGATACATCTTCTATCAGACTCAGCTTTGAAACACAGCACCATCCATTTGTTGGGTTTCATTTATAATGAGAAAATATATTCTAAAAAAATTATATAATATATATCAGAATCAAAATCAAAATCATCTTTATTTGCCAAGTATGTCCAAAAAACACACAAGGAATTTGTCTCTGGTAATTGGAGCCGCTCTAGTACGACAACATACAGTCAATTGACAGAGAACACTTTTGAGAGATAAAGACATTGAGAAAAACAGTCACTGAGCAATAAAGGGTTGCTAGTTATCTGGTAATCTGGTAATGCCGGAACTTTTTTTTTTTTTTTTACAATTGTGCAAAAGATGCAGAGTCCTCTAGCACTTAGAGCATACAGTGGGTACGGAAAGTATTCAGACCCCCTTAAATGTTTCACTCTTTTTTGTATTGCAGCCATTTGCTAAAACCATTTAAGTTCCTGTTTTTCCTCATTTATGTACACATAGCACCCCATATTGACTGAAATAAAACTTAATTGTTGACATTTTTGCAGATTTATTAAAAAAGAAAAACTGAAATATCAAGCGGCATGGTGGACGACTGGTTGAGCGTCTGCCTCACAGTTCTGAGGAGCGGGATTCAATCCCCGACCCCGCCTGTGTGGAGTTTGCATGTTCTCCCCGTACCTGCGTGGGTTTTCTCCGGGCACTCCGGTTTCCTCCCACATCCCAAAAACATGCATGGAAGGTTAATTGACAACTCTAAATTGCCCGTAGGTATGAATGTGAGTGCGAATGGTTGTTTGTTTGTATGTGCCGTGCGATTGTCTGGCAACCAGTTCAAGGTGTACCCCGCCTCCTGCCCGATGATAGCTGGGATAGGCTCCAGCACGCCCGCGACCCTAGTGAGGAGAAGCTGCTCAGAAAATGGATGGATGGATGGATGAAATATCACACAGCCATAAGTATTCAGACCCTTTGGTCAGTATTTAGTAGAAGCACCCTTATGCGCTAATACAGCCATGAGTCTTTTTGGGACTTGAGTTTTTCACACCTGGATTTGGGGATCCTCTGCCATTCCTCCTTGGAGATCCTCTCCAGTTCTGTTAGGTTGGATGGTGAACGTTGGTGGGCAGCCATTTTCAGGTCTTTTCAGAGATGCTCAATTGGGTTTAAGTCAGGGCTCTTGCTGGGCCATTCAAAAACAGTCACGGAGTTGTTCTGAAGCCACTCCTTCGGTATTTTAGCTGTGCGCTTAGGGCCATTGTCTTTTTTTAAGGTGAACCTTCGGCCCAGTCTGAGGTTCTGAGCACTCTGGAGAAGGTTTTCATCTTTTCTTCGATTGCAACCAGTCTCCCTGTCCCTGCAGCTGAAATACACCCCCACAGCATGATGCTGCCACCATCATGCTTCACTGTTGTTGGACAGGTGATTAGCAGTGCCTGGTTTTCTCCACACATGCCACTTAGAATTAAGTCCAACAATTTATATCTTGGTCTTCCCAGACCAGATAATCTTATTTTTCACCATCTTGGAGTCCTTCAGGTGTTTTTGTAACAAACTCATGTGGGCTTTCATGTGTTTCACTGAGGAGAGGCTTCCATCGGGCCACTCTGACATAAAGCCCCGCCTGGTGGAGGGCTGCAGTAATGGTTGACTTTCTAGAACTTTCTCCCATCTCCTGACTGCATCTCTGGAGCTCAGCAACAGTGATCTTTGGGTTCTTCTTCTCCTCTCTCACCAATGCTCTTCTCCACCGATTGCTCAGTTTGGCCAGACGGCCAGCTCTAGGAAGGGTTCTGGTCATCCAAAACGTCTTCCATTTCAGGCCACTGTGCTTTTAGGAACCTTAAGTGCAGCAGAATTTTTTTTTGTAACCTTGGCCAGATCTGTGCCTTGCCACAATTCTGTCTCTGAGTTCTTCAGGCAGTTCCTTTGACCTCATGATTGTCATTTGCTCTGGCATGCACTGTGAGGTGTCAGGTCTTATATAGACAGGTGTGTGGCTTTCTTAAGCAAGTCCAATCAGTATAATCAAACACATCTGGACTTCACTGAAGGTGTAGAACCATCTCAAGGATGATCAGAAGAAATGGACATCACCCGAGTTAAATATATGACTGTCACAGCAAAGGGTCTGAATACTTATGGCAGTGTGATATTTCAGTTTTTTTTTTTAATAAATCAGCAAACAATTTCAACAATTACGTTTTTTTTTTGTCAATATGGGGTGTTGTGTGTACATTAAAGAGGAAATAGAATGAACTTAAATTATTTTAACAAATGGCTGCAATATAACAAAGAGTGAAAAATTTAAGGGTGTCTGAAAACTTTCTGTACCCACACAGACACTACACACACATACACACTACACACACACACACTACACACACACACACTTGCACACACACTTGCACACACACATTCCACAGAAAAGAGTGTTGTTTTATAACCCTGCTAAATCTTCAAATTTTCACCCCCTGGTGGAGTCGCTCTCTAGACTGGTCTTAGATTTGATCTCACACTTTCTGTCACTGTGGATGAACGTTTATTACAAGTTTTACGTCTCATCATACCGCCACAATTTTGAAGGTAAATTTGCTAACATTGGTTGGTTAACACTTTATCGGACAAGTTACCATATTTGGTCGCTTGTGTACTTGTATGAAACAGGTGTCCTCCTGTCTCCCAAAAGGTTGGAGAACCACGTGATTCCGACCTAGCCACTCGAGGTTTCTCGCACAGGGTGCCATTCTCTAATAATGCTTTAACTATGACTCATGGTTAAACCCATCTATTCTGCTTGACTGTAATATTAGTTTGACTGGATTAATGTTTTCCATGTGTAAACATGTTGACATTTTCACTACTGTTGCATTATTTTCTATTTGTGAAAGTATTGCCAGATGGCTGAAAACCTCAACATCTCTAAAGACAAGCTCCACTGAGATTATAGAATCATTGCATGGCATCCACAAGGCTCTCACAAATCTTCCATGTCTATCCCAAACATCTTATTTTGCTGTTGCTATTGACTCTTGTTTGGTCCTCATTGGTGTCACAGTTACAGTCACCACTGACCATAGGGTAGTGGCCAAAAGTGATTTGCAGTTATTGAGGAATCACTCTGTTTATATGTCCCAAAACTCACATTTTCCTCAGGATACATTCATCCATCCATCCATTTTCTGTACCGCTTATCCCCACTAGGATCGCGGGGGTGCTGGAGCCTATCCCAGCGAACTTCGGGCGAGAAGCGGGGTACACCCTAAACTGGTCGCCAGCCAATCGCAGGGCACATAGAAACATGCAAGCATTTGCATTCGTGAGGCAGATGTGCTAACCAGTCGTCCACCGTGCCGCCCCTCAGGATACATCCGCTTGTAAATTATTTTACATATTTTAATGAGCCCAAACACGACCCCGTGAAAACTAACTCTGGTAGTGCCCCATGGAAAGTTCAAAATAAAACAAAAAATCACCCACTGACACCACTTTCTCCCATGAACACGAAATTTGTCCATCCAAACGGCGCACACAAAAATGTCTCAAGGACCCATGCCCAAATTGAACAGTAAGTCTGACATTTTGGTTAGAAGTAGCTGTTTTGAGTGAAATTCTCAGTAGTGCCCTCTCGAAAGTTAAAAAAAATAATAATAATTAGGCTGACTACCAGCTTCATAGACAGACGCAAAATTGTTTGGGCATGTCTATTCTAACAGAAGACAGAAAAGTCTCTAGGAGGCAATCTTTACAGGGCTCCAGACTTCCCTTCAAGGGTTGCATTTTGCCCCTAAAATTGGAGACAGGGTGAATACATTTTTTATCTACACAGGCATGTGCGACAAGTAAATTTGCCGATTAAATATTTGTTGTTGCTGACAATGCACAAATGAGCTCATTTGCCAGCGGATATTAACTCCAAAAGAAGAAGAAAGGAGACGAACACCAAAGATAGAAAAGGCGGGTCAATTTGTGTGAGAGCATGAAGGTGAATGGCACTTTGATCATTTTTAATTGTGTGAAAAGAGGCAGGTGTTGGGGTTGTCGCGCAAATCTACAGATTTCAAATAACTCTTATGAACATTGGCAAACAAGAATATCAGTGCTTACTTTCTCCCCAATAAAGCCGTATAACTTATTATAACTTATTATGTTTATGTTGTGTCAAAACCTGCACAGTAAAATGTTTTAAAACATTTAAAAGATTTTGGTGTCAAATTTACACCATTGTATTTTTTGCTTTTGTCGTCAGTTATGAACAGCAATACAATGAAAATGAGAGGAAATGGGAATATTTACTTTGCAAATCAATTTACAGTGTGCACCCCTAAAATTCAAAGTCAGGGGCTACTGTGCTCCAAGCAAAAAAGTTCATCTGGAGCCTTGTTTAAGTTTGAAAACTAATTTGGTTTGAAACAGCGATTTTTGAGCAAATTCCAGCACTCGTACTTGGAAATTTGCCCAAATGAGAACTGATCGGAACCAGGTGTCCTAGCTAAATTGTGAATCTTTTTTTTTTGCCTCTCTGCCTTCTAACGTGGTCGGATTATGGCGTCAAGGTTTAATGATCATTTCGAGGGTTCGTCATGAAAAAGGGGGCGTGAGAGCATTGCTACTCTCAGCTTTAATTTTGAACTTTTCTTGACTTGTGGTTGTAAATGGGGAAACCAGCATTTGCAGTTAAGTCTGGTCTTCGTTTAGTCGCGTACCACAATGTTGGACTTTATATGAGTATGATGTGATGTCGAAATGACCACGTCAACTGGAGGTCATCGGCACTCACTCGAATGCAAAAGTGTGGGTTATTTTTTGGTTTGGTTGGATTCCAGTCATCTCCTGCTTTGTGTTTTTATTGGCAAAAATGGGCCAAGAGAGAGCAAGAGAAACATATGCAATAAACATGCACCATAAACCGTAAATTTATAACAAATCAGATTAAGCATATATTCTGTAATTTACCATATGGCAACGAGCAGTTCCTTCATTTTGTTTTCTTTTTTCTAAATTACTGGTTGCATCCCATCAACCACAGCGGTGATTTTGCTGCAATATATTAAGGTTTTTCCTCTAAAAACCACTGCCAACTATAATGATGGGACATGTTTCGTAAAAACCTGCAGGCTTTCAGCTGAGTGCTATTTTATGGTAGCTCAAATGAAAAAAAAAAAGAAAATGTTTGGCTAAGCTGTAAATCAGAAATTATACCCCATTTGTTGGTGTAAGGGTATTTAGCAAACTGCAGACATAAAATGCGCCTTCGAATGTGAGTCCCTCTCGTTCTTTGATTAGAGAGTGGGCTTGAATTTTGATTTGGTCAAGGCTCTGGTCGTGACTGTAATGCAACAGGGAATCCAGAATGGGCCCATAGGACTGCGAAGCTTTTGCAGGGTATGTAATTACATAGTAAATTATTCAGCGGGTCCAAACCATAACATAAAGGCATTCATTTTCAAAACCAGTTTACAAGGGAGCCTATGGCAGTCAAGAGTAAGTACTTTTTTCTTCTTTTTCCTCAGAGGAGACCTTTAACATTTGCTGGACATGTATGTACACCTGAAAATGGTTTATTGTTTAAGTTGTTACAAATATGAAAATATAAGCTATATGCACAATGATACTCACGTTTAATAGAAAATGTCAAAGCAAAGGAAGGGGAGATATGATGTGAGTCTGATGTGTTTGGCTCTGGCCTTGAATCTGCATAGGCAGATCCAATGAATGTGTTTGTGTGGGCAGATCATAGCCAATGAATCTTGAAAGCTTAATACAAAGCACAACTGACCTTCACCGAGTTCAGCATTCGTCTTTGTGAAAAACATTTCCTTCCATACGCATAATAATTAACTCGGTATGAACCTATATTGGGATTGTGAAACTTGTCGGTCGGAACGCCTTGCTCATTCTTCACGGAGACAGTCAAAAGCTGCAGGGTCATAGATTTTGCAAGCTCAGCATACTGGGTCATCGAGTACAAAATTGAGAATTTTTTCATGTTCAATTTCTTGACGGAGCACAGTATGAGTTTAAAAATCTCTTTATAAATGTAACACCTACATTAATAGTTAATGATTTTATGTACAGCTGCATAAGTATAAATATACAATAGTAAAGTACAGTGCTGCCTTGAGATACGAGTGACCCGACTTATTTGTTTTTGAGATATGAGCTGTTGTTCAGCTGATTTTTTTTGCTTTGAATTGAGAGCAAAAATTTTAGATTTGAGTGCTGTGGCAGTGAACACATTGCAACTCACTTCACAACAAGCAACAGTTTGGCAGATAGTGAACAATTCCTCAAAAAAGAGGCTTCAAGCTTTTTATTGCGCCAGTTGAAGTTTACTGTCAAACTAAACATAAAACAAAGAGAATTACACATCGTGTATTTAAAACAACCACCTAACTTTGTGTTAACGTCCGCTAGCTTAATGCTAACACATAATGGTAAACCCCATAGCATCAATGACGCAGCATAACAACCCTTTAAGCGAAAGGATATTTTAACACAAACATAGAGCAACACATGTAGAAGGGTAATATAGCAATACTCACAGGATTATAATGTTTTTTTCCATCCTCTGCAAAGAACGGATAATATTATTGCAGAATTCTGAGGAGCTGAGATTGACTCCATTTATATCTATATGTATTATACTGCCCACAAGGTGACCAAGGCGGACACCAGAAGGAGCGAAACAATGTCCTTTGAATTAAAGAAAAAAATGTGACAAAATCTATTAGATTTATTTACATTATATTTAGTTAAAAAAAACTATTGATTTTTTGGGGGGGTGCTGGAACGGAAGAATAGCATTTTCATTCATGTCAACGGGTAAAGATGAGATGAGAGATGAGTGTTTTGAGTTATGAGCGTGGTCATGGAACAAATTAACTTGTAATTCAAAGCACCACTGTATAATGTTTACAATAGATTTTAAAGTAAAAATTAACAACAAAAATAGTAAGTATGGAGGCTTAATGAGCGTAGCCAGCCATAAATATTAACTGAAATGTTGATCAATGGAGTGCGATTGAGTGTTTAGAGGGATTTTTAGTTTTTGTTTAGTTTGGATTATTAAACATGTCCCTAAACCAAATTGACCTGGGAACCTTACTGCTGTTCCTGAGAAACAAATGTTACGATGTTAAATATGTTTTTGGGCATGCAGTTTTCCTGTAACACCAGACATGCAATATTCACTTTATATTTTACAGTGTCATGCAAAATTTTATCGTTAATACTTTCTTCATGGTAAGGGTAGCGATAATAGTCTTTCAGTGTTGTTATCTTGTTCATGTATAGTATGGTTAGTTTTACTATATACAACCCCAATTCCAATGAAGTTGGGACGTTGTGTTAAACATAAAATAAAAACAGAATACAATGATTTTCAAATCATGTTCAACCTATATTGAATTGAATACACTACAAAGACAATATATTTAATGTTCAAACTGATAAACTTTTTTTATTTTAGCAAATAATCATTAACTTAGAATTTTATGGCTGCAACACGTGTTACACTGTGTTACATCACCTTTTCTTTTAACAACATTCAATAAACGTTTGGGAACTGAGGACACTAATTGCTGAAGCTTAGGAGGTGGAATTCTTTCCCATTCTTGCTTGATGTACAGCTTCAGCTGTTCAACAGTCCGGGGTCTCTGTTGTCGTATTTTATGTTTCATAATGGCCCACACATTTTCAATGGGAGAGTGGTCTGTACTGCAGGCAGGCCAGTACAGTACCCACACTCTTTTACTAAGAAGCCACGCTGTTGTAACACGTGCAAAATGTGGTTTGGCATTGTCTTGATGAAATAAGCAGGGGCATCCATGAAAAAGACGTTGCTTGGATGGTAGCATATGTTTTTCCAAAACCTGTATGTACCTTTCAGCATTAATGGTGCCTTCACAGATGTGTAAGTTACCCACGACATTGGCACTAACACACCCCCATACCATCACAGATGCTGGCTTTTGAACTTTGCATCCATAACAGTCTGGATGGTTCTTTTCCTCTTTGGCCCGGAGGACACGACGTCCAGAATTTCCCAAAACAATTTGAAATGCGGACTCGTCGGACCACAGAACACTTTTCCACTTTGCATCAGTCCGTCTTAGATGAGCTCGGGCCCAGAGAAGCCGGTGGCGTTTCTGGTTGTTGATGATAAATGGCCTTTGCTTTGCATAGTAGAGTTTCAAGTTGCACTTACGGATGTAGCGCCGAACTGTATTTACTGAAATTGCTTTTCTGAAGTGTTCCTGAGTCCATGTGGTGATATCCTTTACACATTGATGTCGGTTTTTGATGCAGTGCCGCCTGAGGGATCGAAGGTCACGGGCATTCAATGTTGGTTTTCGGCCTTGCCGCTTACATGCAGTGATTTCTCCAGATTCTCTGAACCTTTTGATGATATTATGGACCGTAAATGAGGAAATCCCTAAATTCCTTGCAATTGTACGTTGAGGAACATTGTCCTTAAACTGATCGACTATTTTCTCACACACTTGTCACAAAGAGGAGCACCTCAAACCATCTTTTTTGCCAACTGTCCCAGCTTTTTTGGAACGTGTTGCACCCATAAAATTCTAAGTTAATGATTATTTGCTAAAAACAATCAAGTCGATCAGTTTGAACATTAAATATCTTGTCTTTGTAGTGTATTCAATTCAATATAGGTTGAACATGATTTGCAAATCATTGTATTCTGTTTTTTTTGTTTAACACAACGTCCCAACTTCATTGAAATTGGGGTTGTATATTACTTCAAACAACAACAACAAATTATTCAATTTCCTTCTTTGATAACTTGCATATGCTCATACTGAGGAAATGTAAGGTGTAAAAGTAAAAGTAGTCCAAAATATAAATATTTAAGTAAATTACAGATATCTGAAAGGTTGATTAAAGTACAGTAACAAAGTATTTCTACTTCATTACTTGCCACCACTGATTATGCATCAAAATCAAAGCTCGGCAGGAAGTCTATGGTTTATTTGCATTTGCAATAATCACATCAGGCAAGTCAGAAGTGTCCCCGAACTGGCCTGAAGCCACATGAGGTTGTTTATTCCTGGAGAATCCCCATTGCCGCAGGTTGAGACGCGGGAGGGGTCGGGCTTGATTTGTAGCAGTGAGGGTAAGAGGGTCAAAACTGTCAACATGTGTGCCTGCTTGAAACATGTGACTGCTGACCTGTGCATTGTATCACACTGCACTCAATTAAAAGGTTAAGGCTTATGAAACCTGGTGCCTTTTGCCTAATGTGACATTTGACCTCACGTGGACACTTGCTCCATCTTAATCTCCAACAATAGGGTCCATTCAGAGCTAGCAACCTCTAGAACATCTGGTTCTTCACTCCAGACTATGATGAGTGTTTTGACTATTAATTGGTCTAATGTGTTGATTTGTAATTTATTCAAACTGGCCCGTTATATGACAATCCCTGTTGTCGAACTTGGGTTGGGTCTAGGGACCTCTTAAGGGGATAACATTTTTCCATGGACCCCTCATCATCCAAACAACAATTACAGAAACGAATTCAGCATGTTCTAAAGCATCCCCTATTTGGACTAGAATACTGGGGAATGCTCAACTTGGGAAAATTAGGGCGGCTACCTCTGTAGAATTTTTTAAAATCTCGACTTCAGAATCAGAATCAGAATCATCTTTATTTGCCAAGTATGTCCGAAAAACACACAAGGAATTTGTCTCCGAGAGTTGGAGCCGCTCTAGTACGACAACAGACAGTCAATTGACAGACAACACTTTTGAGACATAAAGACATTGACAAAAAAAAACAGTCACTGAGGAATGAAGGGTTGCTAGTTATCTGGTAATGCCGGCACAATTTTTTTATTTATTTTTTTGACAATTGTGCAAAAAGATGCAGAGTCCTCTAGCACTTAGAGCAGTTCGAATGACTAATATTGCAATAGTCCGGTGGAATGACCATTGTGCAAAGGGCGCCGAGACTTCAAGGAGTGTATGCAGTTTAAAGTGACGAGTATTGCGATAATCTGGGACAATGTTGGTTGTGCAAATGTTGCAGATACTCCTCAATCAATGTGCAAATGGAGCAGATGCTACTCTGGCATGAGTGGCCAGTATTGGTCAACAACAGATATGCAAATACTGCATCGTGGCGAGACAACTACAGTGAGTGCACGAGTAATGTATAATTGGCCCCACAGAAATGTGACAATGAACTCAAGTCAAAAAATTGCCAGCATGTTGCAATGGAATTGTAGGTTAGCTGTTTAAGAAGTTGATTGCAAGAGGGAAGAAGCTGTTGGAATGTCTGCTAGTTTGCATTGATCGGTAGCGCCTACCTGAGGGAAGGCGCTGGAAGAGCTGGTGACTGGGATGCGGATGGTCCGAGAGGATTTTGCACGCTCTTGTCTTAGTTCTGGCAGCGTGCAAGTCCTCAAGGGTGGGTAGGGCGGTACCGACACTCCTTTCAACAGTTTTGATTGTCCGTTGCAGTTGGAGTTTGTCCTTTTTTGTAACAGCACCAAACCAGACAGAATTTCTACACTCTCACCATTTGTTAAACCACACCTAGCATGAAATTAGTCTCTTGCCCTGCCAGAGTTCCTGACATCTTAAATTTGCCCTGTTTTACAGTTCTCCTTTCCTCCTCACCTCGTGGCAAGGTGGCATATAAATAAACTTGACTTGATATGTTTACAAAAACAAATGCATATTTGGTCGGGATGTCAAAAGTTTAATGAGGAACAAAAGTCATTTTTTACAACATACACTTTATTCCCGTAATTTACACCTTTTATTATTCAAAAGACACCTTAATTATCTCTCTTATTCTCTGAAAAAATTCATTTATTCCTGTATTAACATGCATTTTGTTCTAAAATAACAACTTCATTCATGCAGGGATGTCAGATTGATATGATGATATGTCACAATCACATCAGACCTTTTAATTGTCCCCAAACCAAGGTGTTTAGGATTATGGTTCATCAAGTAGTGCTGTGACCTCAGACACCACATGATTTTTCTTCCATAAGTCATTCATAAGGAGCAACCCTGTGGACTCACGGTTAGCATGTATTCCACACAGTTCTGAGGCTTTTCTTACGAAGGTTTTTCCCGGGTACTCCAACTTCATCCCACAATCTCAAGCAATCCCTTAAAGAATGACCTCTCCTGAGCACCGGTGACAACCACCACATGTTTTTTCCTCATTTTGTTATTTTTTTCCGCCACACAATACATTGGCGCGAACTATTGTTTTTATCGTTGCCATGGTAATGGGTGTAGCCGGTCGTGTTGACCGGTGGCACGTTTACTGGTTCCGCCTTTCCGACAGTTTTCGATTTGACAAGATAAAGCCTAGTGATTGTAAAAGATAGGATGCGTTGGGATCAGAATAGAAGTTGTGTAGTGTTGCCACTGTCTGATCGAGATACGGCAAGATTTTATGGCAGTAGTCTGACATAGTGCAATCGTCAAAGACCAACTTTGTCTTGTAGTCTGATCCAGGCATTAGCTTAATTCTAAATTGTCCATAGGTATTAATGATTGGTGGTCTATATCCTGTATAACCATTTCATCCTGGTGATAATGTATGTATTAGGGGTTTCAAACATGCCCCCCCCCAACTCACTCAGTAGCACCCCCCTAAAAGTTTGAAAAAAATTAACCCCTCACACCAGTTTCACCCATCTACACAATTTTTTTTGTACGTCTATCATAACAGGATGCACAAAAAAGTCTGAAGGACCCATGCCTGAAATGGAACAGGAAGTTGGCTATTTAGGTTTGAAGCATCCATTTTGGGTGAATTCAAGGGCTCGTATACGATGACGAGCTCCTCGGACAAATCGTAAGGTATCACCTATCTGTAGAGGATAAATTGCAAAGCCTTTTCGTCTATGCTATATTATGTGGGTGGAGTGTGGCATCAAAGTTTGATGATCAGTTTGAAGATTTGCCATAAGAAAAGGGAGTCCAAGGGCCCGTGCATCATTGGTTCACACTGGTACAAGGGCAGTGTGCAATGGAAAATAGGCAGACTAAAATCAAAATAGTGAGTTTTCATTCTTTGCAGTGTGTTTACTCAAGTGTTTCTTCATTTTGTAATCTCCAACTAACCTTGGAACTGAACTGGGTACCCAGTTTCACCTCCATATGATTCCGATGTTCTCTTTGCAAAAAACATAAATCCTAGATTATGTTTGTTTTAATGTTTCCTGATATTGGCATACAGTTAGCGAGCTGAAGCAGCATAGCACAATTGAAAAAGTCACATACAGTATCTGCCAAACCATGCTGCATTACTTAAGGCTCATGTATATTAAAGAAAAGGAGAGCACCCAGAGAACACAGACCTCCGTGAAGGTGACCACATTCACAAAGGTACAGTATATCCCATATATCTCAATATGGGATAGAACACAGGATCAAGATCCTGCCAAAAACGCAACCTGTAATTTTGTTTTGACAGTACAACTTCTACTTCTTCTCACTGACCTAATATTTAATTGTTCTGAGATATCCTTCACATCAGTGTTGCACTGAGTCAACCAACTCCTGCCACCTGTGCATTGATTAATGTAGTGGAATGTCCACTTGACTCCAAATTTCAGTTTTAGCTGTTCCTGGGGCTGTGCTCTTTGTACAGAGATCTCTGATGTTGTTTCTGGAATAAGCTGGTGCCACTTAGCAGTTTGGGGTGTTACAGCTCTGAGGGCTCAAATTACCACACGTACCAGTGTTGCCTTTATCTTCTACATCTTTTCCAACTCTAGGTACTTTTCCAGCTTCTTGTGCTCCTTCATCTGGATCTTGCTGTCGCTTGAACTGGTTGCATCGATTGCAACTGCCATTTTGTATTTTTTTCCAACCAGCATGACATTTGGTTGATTGACCTTCTCTAGCTTCAAGTCTGGATGTAGACGTCCCATGCAAGTTTAGCTCGGTCACTGTTAACCCCTTTTTGAGGTGTCTTCCATTTTGACCTTGATATTTCCAATCCATACTTGACACAGATGTTTCTGCACACCATTCCACGTTTGTAGTTACTCTTCAGGGGCTTTCTGCTTCCTGAAGCTTTCACTTATTTCATCCCTAGAGTTCATCTTCCTGATGAAGTCATAGATCAGCGTCACGTTATCCTCAGTCCTCGGCCTCTCCCTGTCCACTTAGTGTACATTCTCAGGATGTTGAAACCTGGCGTTGATGCTCACGAGTCCTCGGTCTCACTCCTCTCAAGATGCTGCAACAGTGGCCTCTAATGGTTCCTTTGGCCAGCTTATCTGATGACAGTTACAGTTTATGTGTTGATGGCTCAGATCTTGTCCTTACCATCCACCTGACTTTTCAGGACCCGGCGTACGACAAAAGTACTCATTGATGTATATTTTGTTTTTATTTCACGTGCAAGTAATGCTAAGTAATGGAAAACATACGATTATCTTTTGAAGAGAGAAAAAGTGTCATAATGTGCTACTGGAAGTATTAATACTGTACAAAGACAAATTAGAAGAAAGTTTCACAGACACTCTATTGCTTGAATCTAATATCCAGTAAGTGTGAAGTAGATTGTTCAATACGTCCATAAGTAACTATAATAGCTCTGCAAGACATTGGACATCCACCAACCTCACAAGAGATGAAAATTTGGTAGAAATGCTCCTCCGCTCCCCAAAGAAATCCATACGACAATGAGGTCATGAGATAGGCATCCCAAAATGGAGTGTCCATTGCATTTTGAAGCAAGCTGTTGCATCGGAATCAGTAGACAAGGAACAAAGGTCTGCTTACTTTTATGCCATAGAATTATTTTTAATTTAACGTTACTTTTCTGATGTAACCAAATAGACTTGTATATGTCAATAAATAGCAAAATAAAACAAAATATATGCATAATTGCCAGTCAAACCGTGTGTACATTTTTGGGGATTTGGCGGTGGCTGACTTGCATCCCCCTGGTTTCCATTTCAACATGTAGCAATCTTGCCTTCTGGTAGTTCAACCCGTTTTGTTCTGAACATTCTTCCTCTCTTCACTGCCATCGTGCCATACATAACTAATCAAGTTGATCAATCAATCAATGTCTCCCTCATTGTCCTAGCTGGTATATAGCGTGATGTCATCTGTGTGGAGGAGGTGGCTGATAATTGCTCCACAATGGAACAGCGATATGAAGGCTCTGGCATCTTTGTTGCGCCTCATAAATCTCTAGTTGTGACAGGAGAGTTCACCTACTACTAGTTCAGCAGTTTCAAAACATCCACATAGCCAACATTCTCTGCATATAGCCACCGCTCACCGGGGTTGCTTGTATTGTTGCATTCCAACAATTCCTTGTGAATTTGACCATTAGGGTGTTATTCACTTGACTCTCCAGTTGTGCTTAAATATTTGAAAAAGTAAAATAATCTTGATATAATGACACTGACATTTATTCGACACTGATCTTTACCAGTTAGCATATTTTGTATGGTATTTTCCGGTGCTTATGCAGATGATTGTTTTCACCCAGTAGTAGGAAAATACACATTTTGTGCCATGCGAAGCATGGTGGCAATAGCGCACTTTTCTTGTGACAAGCTTTTACATTTCAGGCACTGCAAAGCTGCCCAGCCCAAGTAAGATGTGATAGGTCGCTGACAAAGTGCTGACTCGCTCACTTCTCTCTCCCTTAATCAGTCAAGACAATTGCCATTTTTTCCCTCTCAATGAATTCCATTGTTGTGCTTTTATTGTGCCACAAAAGACATTAGTGGTTTTTGAATTTCTTTATAGAAGTTTTGTGGTTTATTCAGTGGTAGCTGATCAACTGTAACATCTGCCCACTCAAACATGACTAAAAACACAGTAAAACACACAAAACAATTTTTTTTTAAATGCTGTTCATCTATTCTGTCTCTTACTTTCAGTATGGCAGTAACCTAATTTCACAAATATTTTGCAGCAGAGAATGTCACATTACATGAACACAACACAGTACACATCAAACCAAAACAAACTTTGTGCAGTCCAAAATCATTACATTTCTTTTCATTAACAAATTCTGATTCTTTGTGGAAACAATTGCTTGAAAAAAATACAGTGCAGGGACAATGAAAGCACTGTATATACACTAAGCGTGTCAGAGTTAATTATTGCATGTTTATAAGCATGCACATGAAAGACAGGATGACATAATAGGCATGCTGGTATCCCATGCCTGCTAACAAGCATATTTTTGGGCTATGGGCATCTCTCTGTTAAAATCTTCCATGTGCTGTGAGGTTTACAGGGCAATTCATCAAGCGTAATGATGCACGGGCACTCTGAGGTAATGTCACACTGATTCTAATCTTCTGGGGGGGAGGGCGTGAAGAATCCAAATTTAATTTGTAAGAAAAAGTTGTAACTCTAGTCACACATGGGCTCACCAATCATGGGTGCTGCTTTTCAACAACATGCCATATCGTTCACATTGATCCAATTATACGCATTCACACCTGGGAGTCACGCAGTTCAACTGCTTTGCACAGCGGTTTCACTGCAGCATCTGGAGGTTAATGACCTCCCAACAAAACTTCTCAGCAGGTTCTTATAAAATGGTTATTGTGCACTTACTTCACTGTGCCCACACTTGGACCTCTAATTTCTTTCCATGTAGTTGAAGTGCCAAGATACATCATCATACCCAATGTGAACAGAAATCAAGGACAAGAACTCATTGATAAGGTTTCTCAACGTCAACGCTGCACAACCAAGGTGAACCTATATAATGATGATCTCTCCAATTTTTCAAGCTTAAGAGCAAGTCACAACCCAAGCAATGTAACTCAGATGCCCCTCAAAAGCCTCTTTCTGGGCCATATTCCCAGATATACCTCAATTAAATGGAGATTTAATTTCTGGGCCTCGCTCAAGATCTCTTTTCAATCCAACATGCCAGTAATATCCTGACGGAGAGGAATCCCGAGCCCTGGCAACTCAAGTGACTGAGCAACCTCAAATGTGGGGTCCAAAACAATAGACTACTTTTCTTTAAAAAAAAAAAGAGATGTGGTTTACAACATTTCATTTTTCATACACTACCACCTGATAAATCAAGTTTTATTTTTCTCTTTTACTCCTAAAATTGGAAAGGTTCACGCAACACCAACAACAACCACAGAAACTTTAGACGCTTTAAACAACCATTTTACTTTCTACTAACTGCTTAAGTAGACCAAGAAGAAAATTCTATTAGTCCCTGAGACAGGAACTCATAACTCATTGAATAGGAAAGTACCACACACGCACACACACGCACACATGCATGAGACATACAACCATGTGCAACAGGATCCTATAGACATTCACTAATGGAGGGTATACTTCTCCCAAATGAGCTCCCTTAGCATTTGGGGGTTCATTACCTCGTTTAAGGCTATGTCACCAGTGCTGTAAACATATATGGCACCTCTGGCCTAACTGGTTGGTCATGGAACTTGAGCTGACCAGCTTTTGGTCCTCCAGCCAAGTCTTTCGCCCAGTATAATACGGAAAAGGCTTTTAAAGTTACTGGAACTGTGTCATCAATCAAAACTAAGATCCTATCTTAGTTGAGTACAATAAAATAGAGTGGAATAGAAGGCTATTGTATGCTGCAGATTTAACACAATTGTAATTCCACATGTATAGTTATGTGAGCATGGTCTAAATCGGTCATGAGCATGCTCTAAATAGATAAGGACTACTGAACATTTTGTGGTCCATTTCTTTTTTTGACAGCTTTAGAAGATAAGATAAATCTAAATAAATCACCGTAATGACTCAGGCTTTGAAGCAGCTTATCTAACATGCTAAAACATGCTCTGATACAATCTTTCCACCTGGTTATGGGATATATTGTAGGGATTAGATGGTGATGGTAAAGCTGCAAGGCCAAACTATTGTCCCTTCCTGCTTTCATTAGGGTGGAGATCATGACTGGTGATGGTGAAGTTGAGAAGGGAAGACTGGTGAGAAGGTGAGATAATGTATGTACCACGAGACTCAAAGGAGAAGAGTCAGTGGTGTCAAGGGGACTACAACAGTAGTAAGAAAGCAATATCATCTCTCCTAGTAAGGAAGCACTAAAAAGTAGTAGCCATTTCATGTCCGAAGCAAGACTCAAACTGTGACCGTCCGGTTCCAAACCCCAATTCATTTCAGATGAGCTATTGTTGCCCCTAGTTGCACATATCAGATATTCTAGAAGTATTGTTGTAGACTACGCTAAGCAATTTCATTAGAGCTGTCATGAAGAAACCATCCAGTATCATGGAGTGCTTTGATGCAGACTCTTTTCCGTTTTTCACTTTATGTTTTCCAAGTTAATAGCCTTTTGAAAAGACTTATGTTAATTTATTACCTATCTGTTATCTGGAACTCCAAGCCTTTGGGACCCATAACAGACACATGTATTAGCCGCTATCGTAAAAGACAATGATGTTTATGATGAAAATCAGTGTGTTACAAGTTGAGAACAAAACTCTCTGACGTGATACGAAGTGATGCAAGACAGTGTTGCTCCTTCTGTTTGGCTGACCAGTGACAAGAAAAGGCATGGACTGAAGCCATGATATCTCTGGATGAATACCCAAAGGGACCACAACCATACCCTGTTGTGCAAGGGGAACAACAATGGGAGTTGAGTTACAAGTATCTCAATCTGAAGAATTGGGTTCTGATGCACCATGCAGGTATGTGTGCTCACAAAGGGCAGTTCCTTATTTAAGTCTAAGCATTGCTTCTTCAGTGGCACCAAGCAACAGAATGTTGGACTAAGGACAGATTTTCCAGAGGAGCAAAGTAAAACCTGTGGACCCTGTTGAAACAATAGTTGATAAACATCTTTAAATGAGGTAACCTTAGAAGAAGTAAATTATTGCTGGCCATAGAGAAAGTGTTAGCCTCAGATTCTGGCATTATTGGAGACTGGTGTGGTTTTGTTAGGGGCCAAAATAAATGCACTAGAGAACAACGACAAGACCTTCCAGGTGCTACTCTGACAACAGTCCACGTACTGTTTTGTGTCCCTCTAAAGAGGTCACTAAACTCTCAAAAACGGCACCCTATCCTACTGTTATGAACTCCTGTGGCAGCGCTTACGAGTAAACATAGATAGAGATTTTACTTGTGAGCTGTGGACGGATGTGGGTGAAAGAATTCCAAGCTGGGTGCCAGATGGTGATAGCAATCAACCACTGAGGCAAGCAGGACTGTTCAAAACGTAGAGCTCCAATTTACTCATACAGTTTCTCTTGACAGGGCGTATGGTTTGACAATCTTGCAATAGAAGGTGAAAATGAAGTTACACAAGAACTGTGCTAATTTGACCTACCTCCTCTTAACTTGATTGCAAAGTTAACCTCTGAGTGGTGGGACAGAAAGCGACATAGATACGCATTAGTGTAAACATCTGAACACGTTGACAGGACTGCCCCAGTCCTACATCTGCCGCATCAATCTAATCAGTTTTACAGTTAGTCAGGCACGATGAGAACACGACCGATATACCTTCAATGTTGAAAAAAAAAGCCCCCTCTGCAAGTGAGTTTCATGAAAAGGACACATTTCTCATTGAGAACCCGGCTTGTCCAAATAAAACCAGCTACCAGCAAATCATAAAAATGATGTATTCCGTTGCCTCCACCGCCAATGTTGTAAGGGTGTATGGGGTGAGGGCTCTGTTTGGGCACAGAGATGCTGTCAAAGTCTGTCGCACTCAAAGGCGATCAAACCATCCTTCACTTCCCTTTCTATAGGGCTAATCTTGTGAATGGTCACTTGCTGACGATGGGTATGAAGCAAAGTGCACTGTTGACACATCACCAGAACCCGGATTTATTTTTTTGCTTCTAATTTCTCTCCAATGGCAATAACATGAATTGCCCAAACAGAATTCATTTGTGATTTGGAAAACGTTTTTTTTCCTGATTGATATGGCGCCGCTCATGATGACGTCATGATTCTCAGGTGAGCAGCAAAAATTTACCACATTATTTATAAGTTTGTAGGATTAAATAATTAAATAATGGAATGAAAGTAGGTACTGGTATTAATGGGGGGAAAAAAATATTTCCTTATGTATAATACACTCTGTCGACTTTTAATGAATTGTTTCAGGAAAAACAAATGCATATTATAGACAAGAAATTATGGTGACTATTTCAATATTTACTTTTTTACTTTTCCTTAAGAAGCTGAATCAGTATGTTTACCAGTCTTTGTTTTGACACACCCCTTCTTGAGCCGTCACCTTATCGTGGTGGAGGGGTTTGTGTGTCCCAATGATCCTAGGAGCTAAGTTGTCTGGAGCTTTATGCCCCTGGCAGGGTCACCCATGGCAAACAGGTCCTAGGTGAGGACCAGACAAAGCACGACTCAAAGACCCCTTATGATGACGACAAAAAATGGACTCAGGTTTCCCTTGCCCGGACGCGGGTCACCGGGGCCCCCCTCTGGAGTCAGGCCTGGAGGTGGGGCTCGAAGGGGAGTGCCAGGTTGCTAGGCCTGCAGCCATGGGGCCCGGATGGGCACAGCCCGAAAGGGTAACGTGGGTCCCCCTTCCCATGGGCTCACCACTTGTGGGAGGGGCCATAGGGGTTGGGTGCAGTGCGAGCTGGGCGGTGGCCGAAGGCGGGGACCTTGGAGATCCGATCCCCGGCTACAGAAGCTGGCTCTTGGGACGTGGAATGTCACCTCTCTGGCAGGGAAGGAGCCCGAGCTGGTGTGTGAGGTCGAGAACTTCCGACTAGATATAGTCGGACTCGCATCCACGCACAGCTCGGGCTCTGGTGCCAGTCCTCAAGAGGGGTTGGACTCTCTTCCACTCTGGAGTTGCCAACGGTGAGAGGCGCCGAGCAGGTGTGGGTATACTTATTGCTCCCCGGCTCGGCGACTGTACGTTGGGGTTCACCCCGGTGGACGAGAGGGTAGCCTCCCTCCGCCTTCGGGTGGGAGGACGGGTCCTGACTGTTGTTTGTGCCTATGCACCAAACAGCAGTTCAGAGTACCCACCCTTTTTGGAGTCCTTGGAGGGGGTGCTGAAGAGCACTCCCGCTGGGGACTCCATCGTTCTGCTGGGGGACTTCAATGCTCACGTGGGCAATGAGAGTGAGACCTGGAAAGGCGTGATTGGGAGGAACGCCCCCCCCCCCCCCCCCCACCCCTCCACCCCCGATCACAACCCGAGCGGTGTTCTGTTATTGGACTTCTGTGCTTATCACGGATTGTCCATATCAAACACCATGTTCAAGCATAAGGGTGTCCACACGTGCACTTGGCACCAGGGCACTCTAGGTCGCAGTTCGATGATCGACTTTGTGGTCGTGTCATCGGACTTGCGGCCGCATGTCTTGGACACTAGGGTGAAGAGAGGGGCGGAGCTGTCAACGGATCACCACCTGGTGGTGATTTGGCTTCGATGGTGGGGGAAGATGCCGGTCCGAAGTGGCAGGCCCAAACGTATTGTGAGGGTCTGCTGGGAACATCTGGCGGAATCCCGTGTCAGAAGGAGTTTCAACTCCCACCTCCGACAGAACTTTGCTCATGTTCTGCGGGAGGCGGGAGACATCGAGTCCGAGTGGACCATTTTTTCGCACCTCCATTGCTGAGGCGACCGACCGGAGCTGTGGCTGTAAGGTGGTTGGTGCCTGTCGTGGCGGCAATCCCCAACCCGTTGGTGGACACCAACGGTGAGGGATGCTGTCAAGCTGAAGAAGGAGTCCTATCGGGCCTTTTTGGCCTGTGGGACTCCTGAGGCAGCTGATGGGTACCGTCTGGCCAAGCGGAATGCAGCTTTGGTGGTCGCTGAAGCAAAAACTCGGGCATAGGAGGAGTTTGGTGAGGCCATGGAAAAAGACTTCCGGACGGCTTCGAGGAAATTCTGGTCCACAATCCGGCGTCTCAAGAGGGGAAAGCAGTGCACCATCAACACTATGTACAGTTGGGATGGGGCGCTGCTGACCTCGACTCAGGACGTTGTGAGCCGGTGGGGAGAATGCTTCGAAGACCTCCTCAATTCCACCGACACGCCTTCCCATGAGGGAGCAGAGTCTGGGTTCTCAGAGGCGGGCTCTCCTATCTCTGGGGTTGAGGTCACCGAGGTGGTTAAAAAGCTCCTCGGTGGCAAGGCCCCGGGGGTGGATGAGATTCGCCCGGAGTTCCTCAAGGCTCTGGATGTTGTAGGGCTGTCCTGGTTAACACGCCTCTGCAACATTGCGTAGACATCGGGGACAGTGCCTCTGGATTGGCAGACTGTGGTGGTGGTCCCCCTTTTTAAGATGGGGGACTGGAGGGTGTGTTCCAACTACAGGGAGATCACACTCCTCAGCCTCCCTGGTATGGTCTATTCATGGGTGTTGGAGAGGAGGGTCTGTTGGGAAGTTGAAGCTCAGATTCAGGAGGAGCAGTGTGGTTTTCGTCCTGGCCGTGGAACAGCGGACTAGCTCTACACCCTTGGCAGGGTCCTCGAGGCATGGGAGTTCACCCAACCAGTCTACATGTGTTTTGTGGACTTGGAGAAGACGTTCAACCGTGTCCCTCGGGGGGTCCTGTGGGAGGTGCTTCGGGAGTATGGGGGGTTGTTCGGTCCCTGTACAACCGGAGTCAGAGTTTGGTCCGCATATCCGGCAGTAAGTCGGACTCGTTTCCAGTGAGGGTTGGACTCCGCCAAGGCTGCCCTTTGACACCGATTCTGTTCATAACTTTTGTGGACAATATTTCTAGGCGCAGCTGAGGCGTAGAGGGGGTCCGGTTTGGTGGCCTCAGTATTGCATCTCTGCTTTTTGCAGATGATGTGGTTCTGTTGACTTCATCAAGCCGTGACCTCCAACTCTCACTGGAGCAGTTCACAGCTGAGTGTGAAGCGGTCGGGGATGAGACCCTGCCCCAAGTGGATGTGTTCAAGTATCTTGGGGTCTCGTTCACGAGTGAGCGAAGAATGGAACAGATCGACAGGCAGATCGCTGCAGCGTCTGCAGTGATGCAGACTTTGTATCAATCCGTTGTGGTAAAGAAGGAGCTAGGCCGAAAGGCGAAGCTCTCGATTTATCGGTCGATCTACGTTCCTACCCTCACCTATGGTCACAAGCTGTGGGTCGTGACCGAAAGAACAAGATCCCTGATACAAGCGGTCGAAATGAATTTCCTCCGCAGGGTGTCTGGGCTCTCCCTTAGAGATAGGGTGAGAAGCACGGTCATCCTGGAGGATCGCAGAGTAGAGCCGCTGCTCCTCCACATCGAGAGGAGCCAGATGAGTTGGCTGGGGCATCTGATTCAGATCCCTGGTGAGGTGTTCCGGGCACGTCCCACTGGGAGGAGACCCCAGGGACGACCCAGGACACGGTGGAGAGACTACATCCTTCAGCTGGCCTGGGAATGCCTCGGGATCCCCCCAGAAGAGCTGGATGAAGTGGCTGGGGAGAGGGAAATCTGGGCATCCCTGCTAAAGCTACTGCCCCCATGACCCGACCTCGGATAAGCGGTAGAAAATGGATGGATGGATGGATGTTTTTACAAGTATTTTTACAAGTATCTGTACGTCTACTTATAGTAAATAAAGATGGTGAGTACATTTGCCACCTCTGCTCACACATTAAGAAACTGGCGGAGGCAAGGAAAAATGCCCTTGAAGTCCAAGTTCAAGCCGACTCAGTCCAACTTTGATGCATCTAACTTGTGTGTGGTATTAAAAAGTCCAACCTGGACACCTTAAATTCACTCTGACTTCTCAGTGCTGAGGACAAGACCATGTGGAAACAACCACACGCTTTGAAAACTACTCACCCACCAACATTTTTGGAGAAGAAGCAGTGTTTTTCTTTATGATGCTAACTTCAGCCGGCTGCTTCTCAGTATTGTTTTAGGAGTGCAAGTATCGGCATCACACTAAAAGCACAGCAAAGGAACAGTGTTTTCTTTCCTTGACGTCATGTTGACTCTTCTCACATCTCTCTTGAGGAACGGGCACATAGTTTTCCTTCAGGTATTTATCTGTACTGCATATAACTTAATGCTAAAGCAATAAAAAAAATCCTTGCTAAAATTAGGTTGAAATGAATACAAGAAAAGACTAGCTCGCCCTCCGTACATGGCTATAGGTTCTTTGGGGACTGTGTAGATTCATCCATGGATCCACCTGTGTGCTACAGTGTATACCATTTGTCTTTATTGGGATTGCAGGTAACTGGAATATATCCGAGCTGACTTGGCGCCCGAGGAAAGCAAGTCACACCCTGGAATTGGGCTCAAAATCACCCCCAGTTATCGGTATGGGTGTACCTGGCTTTAGAACATGTCATGTATGTGTTCCGATTCATTCTACTCAACACTTACCCATTCCATTATTTTTTTGGGTGGAATGAGATATGATCAGTCACAAGATATATGCATTAAATTTGAAGGCTTAATTCAGACCAACATACCAGAGATGATGTCAAGAAGAAGACAGGGAGACCACGGTCTGAATATCACAAAAAAAGCCTGACATTCTCTTGCGCTTTAGGTTGTACTTCCATTAAAAAAAGGGCCCCAAGTTCATTGCCGGCTTTTGTTGAAATATGAGGTGCCGAGGCCGGAATTCTTTGCACCCAAACAACACTTAAAAGGGCAAGAAAAAGCCATGGTGATTCATCGGTTTAGAGTGTGGAGATGTACGTCAAATAAGAGCCCTTTGACATTTACATTCACCACACAACAAATGACAGTCGGGTCATTAAGGCGTCACTGCTATTTTTTCTTTCTCTTTAGAAACTACAATACAAAAGATTAATGAACCCAATGATCTCAAATAGAGAAGACCAGACACAGGCGGCTGACCACAACCCGCACAAAGAATTCTAAATGCCAGAACAATGCGCCCAGGTTTTTGTGTCAGACTGATGGTGTGACAATGTGGAACCAACTTGCAGGACTTAACAAGCTTTCCCCAAGGATGGATTTTAAAGTCACAAAGCTTTGGGACAGGGGGGGGGGGAGAAACAAAGTCAGTTTTTCTGCATGTAACTGACTGCTGTGAACTATAAACCGTTACAGTTCACCATGGTCTTAAAGGCTTTCTCTTTTTTTGTCTTAATCCTTTACTAAGTCAAGTAGAAGTCCGTTTTGCATGTAGGCACGATGGAAGGCGAATTAGCCCTCCTGTTGTCTTTGTTTCCGATCACGTGGTTCATGAGACCCTCTTGACATTAAGTCAGCAAAACAATATAACACAATGCTAATTGTTTTTTGTTTTCAATTATTATATATATATATATTTATATTTTTTTCTCAAAGAGCCAATTGCACCCATATCATAATGAGAATGTTTTGATAAAAATGTTCCAACTTATTTAAAATTACACTTACTGTAGACACACATCGAGGCCTGTGAATATTCACTTTCAGGCCAACAACATCAGTGAAACAGCAAATGTCACCACAATTAGGTTGGATTTACACTGCATCGTTCGAATTGCACAATTTTGTTTTGTCGCATAAGTGGCCCTATTGAATATGCATAAATAGAAAAGGAAAAAAAACATGGAATCCGCATGTGGATAAAAATCTGAAACGCATCAGATATCAGTGAATTTGAGTGTAGCGTAAACGCACAGACTGGCTGTACTTGTCAATGACAGCTTGACGTCACTGAAATACACCAATGGGTGACATATTCACACCTGTGTCTGCCAAGACAACACAAATAAACAGTAAAAACACCAGCTGTATATCAGCTAATATCATAGCGAGAGATCCGAAGATTATTAAATCTGGATGCAGAGATTCTGTTTTTGATAAAAAACGGAAAAAGAGAATGGCAACATGGTTTCCACTCAAAGATAAGAGACATAAAAACTATGACATCTAACCTCAGATAAGCTAAATTCATAGTTCAGCTCACCTTCATGTTGGTTATACATTTAATTGAGAAGACATTAAAATAATTGACAATATGCGCCTATATCTTATGTTGTGACCTCATGATACTGAATGACTTGACTTGACTTGCTTGATTTTTGCTACAGTAACTCGGTAGTTGCTTCAAACTTAAGAGTTACTCCCACCCTTGTCAATTTAACCTTTTTTTTGTCCCACTTCCCTTTCCCTCTGTGTCTCTGTCTCCTCTTTCCGTCTTGTTTTTCTTTGTTTTTTTGAGTGAAGCCTGCATTTTTCTGCCTTGCCAGTTGCCACGACCGCACCTACTGCTGCTCTTCAATCAACATCTGCCAGCAATCAAGCCATCACTCAGCCGCTTATGTACCTGGAACTCACCACCACCAGCGTGCCTTATTGTTGTAGCAACCACGGTGGTAGCTAATGTCTCAAGCCACGGCTCAGCTGTTTAATACTGTCTCTGTGTGTTTTTCCCTTACGCATCTAAGCTGTGTTTTCATCTGCTCAAGATCATCATCACCAGATGCCTGTCTACCCTACCCCACCTTGTAGATGTCATCGTTGTAGCATACCTTAATAATTCACTTGCTTCTTTTTTTTTCCATCACCAACCTCTAGTTTAACACTCTTTGTATGGATATACCATAATGCATTAGGGCCACCTTCTCTACTTAAGCATTAGATTTAACCCTCCTGTTATACTGTGGTCAAATGGAACCATCCATCCATCCATTTTCCATACCGCTTATCCTCACTAGGGTCGCGGGCGTGCTAGAGCCTATCCCAGCTATCTTCGGGCGAGAGGCAAGGTACACCCAGAACTGGTCGCCAGCCAATCGCAGGGCACATATAAACAAACAACCATTCGCACCTACAGGCAATTTAGAGTCTTCAGTTAACCTACCATGGATGTTTTTGTGAAGTGGGAAGAAACCGGAGTACCTGGAGAAAACCCACGCAGGCACAGGGAGAACATGCACTCCACTCAGAACTGTGAGGCAGACGTGCTAACCAGTCATCCACCGTGCTGCCCAAATGGAACCATTTTAAAGTTAAAGAAATGCCACAAAAAATAGTTGAGTAATTTTTCAGTATGAAACTTCTCAATAAAATAGTAACATATAACTCAAATGTTTAGGATCGGAGTTAATGAGACATAAACTATTTTTATTAGGATTTTATTTTTTGTTTTGTAACACTTTTGGATAATTGAACGTGCCCTAAATCAAAATAACCCAGGACCATTATTGATGTTACTAAAAAACAATTTTTTCATTTTGTGCACTTTTGGATGAATGAACATGTCCAGTGTCAAACTGACGCAGGAACATTAATGCTGTTCCTGAGAAAACAACATCAGAGGGTGATTAAGATCAAATATGTGCCTCTTCATCCGTCACTCGGGAATTCCACGTCCACACTCTACATCAGTTGTGTGTTCTAAAAGTTCGGTTTCCATCGTGAATTTACTGCCGATATCTGACCAAGGTCAGCATGAGCGCTGCTTCTCAAGAGTTTGATTTGTAGTCTTGTTGTCAACTAGCCTTTCTCTGGCAGAATATGTACAAGGCCAACAGTAACTAATACCGTGTAAGCTCCTATGCACGTTATTGTTCGACATACATAATGTTAAGATGCAATTGAAAGATTTTCCAGAAAAGAGGCCAAATGCTGTGTTTACATAGCGTGTGCGAGTTGCACTATTTGTTCCAATTACAAAGTATCTTCCAAGTGATAGATTGAAGTATCCATCTTGAAGCAGACAAGGCCTTGAAAGTTTGAAGACATCCATTTTCCACATGAACCTTTTATCGAATATGTCAGAAGTTTGACGAAAAATTATACGGGGCAGGGGAGGTATTTAAATTTTAGTGCAAACATATGAGGAGGGAACTCTTGCACTCATCATTTCTCTGCAAGGCTGCTGTTCTACCAATAAGTTGTTCATTGTATGATTTGTTTAAAATTAGGGGAGCATTTGAATGTGTATCATTTATTGATCCAAGTGCCAGATACAAATGCAGTTTGTCAGATTTAAAAAAAAAAGAAAGAAAAGCCAAGGTGATCAACCCAAAAGAAAACATTCAAAACACACTGGTCATATATAGTCGCTGTAATTTAATACTTTAGCAATTCATTCGTTCAAAGCAATAACGCCAGTGAAACAAATTACATATGATAATAATCCTAATAGACCTAGTTTCTTTGAAAGTTGGTGCTTTTATCTTTCGGCTTTGACATGATAGAGTTTCACGCAGCGTGGTTTGTCCGTTGCTTGAAATGTCAGATTTTACTGAAAAATGTTACATGCTGTACTAGAAAACCATGTTTTCAGCTTTACCAAACTGTTGAAGTTCCTGTAGATGGAAAATAAATATATCTTGTAATTTCGAGACACCATAGAAAGAGTGTAGTGAAAAACCCTGCTAAATTTGAATGATTAAAAAAATCGTCAAGTACGGTATGTAAAATAAGGCTTCAAAATTAAAAAAAATTTTGCTCTCAAATGCTGTGGGTGTTTTTTATGCCTACACATTACTACATGTTTGAGCCAAGAAAATATGTCCGTTTAAAGCTTCGGGTTACTGTAATACAGTATATCCCATCGGGTCATCTTGGGGCTTTTCAACGTCACAACAACGAGGCGTTCTGAAACAGCCACGGCAGCCTGAGGCCCTTGGCCACACGCTGGCTATACATGTGAGCACTCACGGCCGACAATGAGGCACTCTAAACTGGCCATGCCAGTGGACTATCTGAGGGCAAAATGCATTTTCAGGGTGTAGGCATAGCTAGCTAGTTGATGCCAAGAAAAGCGCTCAAGTTCTTATATAGTGGGAGTGCGGCGACTCACTCCATAGTATCATGCAGAAAAACTGAAATGGTGAAAAGCAGTTTTATATCTACACAATTCAGTCCTACATAGTTCTCAGTCTTTGCACGTTTTCATCAATTACAGATATCTCAGAAAAATCTTGGAATTTACATTACAGGGTCTTTAAGTCCACTGTGTCAACCGCCGCTGCAGATTTATTTCTTCTTTCCCAAACTTTGTCAACATTGTTCTTTTCTTAGGCCTTAAGTTATCATTGTTACTAATATTACCCCTAACAACCACTTTTAGCAACAGAGCTGTTCAAGGTCTATGGAAACATGTTCCCTCAGATATAATCCTTGCGCAAACATCTGAGGAGCATGGCCCACTTGATTCAAACAACCTTGACGCTGCAGAGGAATCAGATAAGACAGACCCGATTAAGGAGTTGCTACTGGTTTCCAGCACGTTCTGCACCTGCATCTTGTAAGCCTCCGGTTATTTCAACTCCCAAAGCCAGTGTGGATTATGCACTTTTTTGCCTCCAGATATACAGTATGATATTTATTCATGGATAGCCCCTTGAGATGAGCATCCATATCGTTTTTGAGGGGATGCGACATAAAACATAAAGAACATAAAACACAGACATTCTTGGAAACTCATAAATACTCATCAGTCTTAAGCCATAGGGTTTAATATGCCACCCTTTGCAGCTATAAAAGCATCAACTGTTATTGTCAAAAAACAAAACAGCTACTAGTCCTTGCAATGTGAGGCAGGGCGATCCAGTCTGATGCAGCTTTAAATTTGCCAATGTCTTGATTGGTTCTGGGAAAATGAAAAAATGGTTGCTGGATTTGTCTTAGTATGGAAAAGTGTATGTAAGTATAGTTTTAAATAGATGGGATAATTGAAGTAAATATTATAAGTATTTGAAGATAGGGTATATTGGACCCCAACTTGAGCTGTCACCTTATCGTGGTGGAGGGGTTTGTGTGACCCAATGATTCTAGGAGCTAAGTTGTCTGGGCGCTATGCCCCTGGGAGGGTCACCCATGGCAAACAGTGTCCTAGGTGAGGGACTAGACAAAGCAGGGCTCCAAAGACCCCTATGATGTTTAATAATACAGGAAGATGTTTTCCCTTGCCTGGATGCAGGTCACCAGGGCCCCCGCTCTGGGACCCATGGGTCCCTGCCGGGCACAGCCCGAAAGTGTAACGTGGGGCCCCCTTCTCATGGGCTCATCACATGTGGGAGTGGCCATAGGGGTCGGGTGCAGTGTGAGCTGGGCGGTGGCCAAAGGCAGGGACCTTGGCGATCCGATCCCCGGCTACAGAAGCTGGCTCTAGGGGCATGGAATGTCACCTTTCTGGCAAGGATGGAGCCCGAGCTGGTGTGTGAGGTCGTAAAGTTACGACTGGATATAATAGGGCTTGCCTCCACACACAGTTTGGGGTCTGGTACCAGTCCTCTTGAGAGGGGTTGGACTCTCTTCCACTTTGGAGTTGCCCACGTTGAGAGGCGCCGAGCAGGTGTGGATATACTTATAGGCCCCCGGTGCCTCGGTGCCTGTACATTGGGATTCATCCCGGTGGACGAGAGGGTAGCCTCCCTCCGCCTTCGAGTAGGGGGATGGTTGTTTGTGCCTCTGCACCAAATAGCAGTTCAGATTATTCACCCTTTTTGGAGTCCTTGGAGGGGGGGCTGCAGAGCACTCCCGGTGGGGACGCCATCGTTCTGCTGGTGGACTTCAATGCTCACGTGGGCAATGACAGTGAGACCTGGAAGGGTGTGATTGGAAGGAACGTTGCTGACCTCGACTTGGGACATTGTTAGTCGGTTGGGAGGTCACCGAGGTGGTTAAAAAGCTCCTTGGTGGCAAGGCCCCGGGGGTGGATGAGATTCGCCCGGAGTTCCTAAAGGCTCTGGTTGTTGTGGGGCTGTCCTGGTTGACATGCCTCTGCAACATCACGTGGACATCGAGGACAGTGCCTCTTGATTGGCACATTGGGGTGGCGGTCCCACTTTTTAAGAAGGGGGATCAGAGGGTGTGTTCAAACTACAGGGGATCACACTCCTCCCTGGTAAGGTCTATTCAGGGGTGCTGGAGAGGACTGTCCTTCGGGAAGTCAAAACTCAAATTCAGGAGGAGCAGTGTGGTTTTCGTCCTGGCCGTGGCAGAGTGGACCAGCTCTACACCCTCGGCACAGTCCTTGAGTGTACAAGTAAGTTTGTCCAACCAGTCTACATGTGTTTTATGGACTTGGAGAACGCTTCCCTCAACCATGTCCCTCGGGGAGTCCTGTGGGTGGTGCTTCAGGAGTATGGAGTACCGAACCCCCTGATCCAGGCTGTTCGATCCCTGTATGACCAGTGTCAGAGTTTGGACCGCATTTCCAGCAGTAAGTTGGATTCGTTTCCGGTGAGGGTTGGACTCCGCCAAGGCTGCCCTTTGTCACTGATTCTGTTCATAACTTTCAAGGACAGAATTTCTAGGTGCAGCTGAGGCGTAGAGAGGGTCCGGTTTGGTGGCCTCAGTATTGCATCTCTGCTTTTTGCAGATGATGTGGTTCTGTTGGCTTCATCAAGCCGTGATCTCCAATTCTCACTGGAGCGGTTGGCAGCCGAGTGTGAAGCGGCTGGGATGAGAATCAGCTCCTCCAAATCTGAGACCATGGTCCTCAGTCGGACAAGGGTGGCGTGCCCTCTCCAGGTTGGGGATGAGAACCCCAAGTGGAGGATTTCAAGTATCTCGGGTCTTGTTCACGAGTGAGGGAAGAATGAAACGAGAGATCAACAGGTGGATCGGTGCAGCATCTGCAGTGATGGGGACTTCGTATCGGTCTGTTGTGGTGAAGAAGGAGTTAAGCCAAAAGGCAAAGCTCAAAATTTAGATCCAGTCGATCTACGTTCCTACACTCGCATATGGTCACGAGCTGTGGGTCGTGACCGAAAGAACAAGATCGCAGATACAAGCGGCCAAAATTAGTTTACGCCACAGGGTGTCCGGGCTTTCCTTTAGAGATAGCGTTAGAAGCTCGGTCATCCGGAGGGGCTCAGAGTAGAGCCCCTGCTCCTCTACATTGAGAGGAGCCAGATGAGGTAGCTTGAGCATTTGATTAGGATTCCTCCTGCACGTCTCCCTGATGAGGTGTTCCGAGCATGTCCCACCAGGAGGAGACACCTGGGATGACCTAGGACACGCTGGAGAGACTACATCTCCCGGCTGGCCTGGGAACACCTCAGGATCCCCCCGGAAGAGCTGGATGGGTGGCTGGGGAGAGGGAAGTCTGGGCTTCCCTGCTGAAGCTACTGCCCCTGTGATAGGCGGAAAAAATAGGCGGAAAAAATGTTAACCATTTCAAGGTGTACCCCGCCTCTCACACAGATTCAGCTGGGATAGGCTCCAGCACGCCCGCAACACTAATGAGGATAAGCGATATGGAAGATCAATAAATGAATGAAGGAATACATACAGCAGCGATGAGTTGAAAAGGGAAGATTACGTTAAGAGGCTGAAGATGTGTGTCGTAAGTGTTTTAGCAAACAATGTCTGCATAATCATGGATAATAATAGCTGTGAGACAATTCTTTTCCTGGTCTGCAAGGTCAAGGAGTTGTTTGACTGATATAGCGTTGTATATAATCACATATGTGACCAACCTTGTGTGTTTTGATGATTGCTCTCTGCTCTCTCAATCGACACACAGCCTCGCTCGCACAGAGGCCGATGAATACTTTTCTCTTCAAACCTGACACTTGGTCTTCCCTTCCCCCATTGCCACTGTGCAGTACTTGGAAGTGCTACACATCAGTCCTGTGGGTTGGGTTCGAAATACATTTGATGTATTTAGCAAATGCAAGTGAAATTGTTTTCAGCTGTGAATGATCACGAAGATTTGTTATAATAAGTGTCAAGCTTTATGTTTTCTGCTAAAATGGTAAACAGTTAGTTGAAGTTCAGACAACACACTGGCTGGATTTATATTGCATGGGTCAAGTGAATCCCATTTTTTTGCACTCAAGTGGCACAGTTGGGATATAGGTCATGGCAGCGTAAAGAGGAAAAAAAAAAAAAAACATGAAATCAGATATCGTCCGGTCAGAATCAAGTGTCTACCAAATGTGTATAAAAATCGGATAAATCTCAGGTATCTGACGGTGCAACTACAGTGGAAACGCATGGACCAAATATACCCTGCCAGTGCCAGCTCGACATCAAAATACACCATTTTGCCCAAGGTATTTGCTCACATGCCTTGACTCACATATGATTTTCAGTGATATCTCATTAAAAATTCATATGGTTTAATATGATGTTGTTCTACCCTTTGCAGCTGTAACAGCTTCAACTCTTTTGGGAAGGCTTTCAACAACGTTTAGGAGTGAGTTTATGGGAATCTTTGCCCATTCTTCCGGGAGCATATTTGTGAGGTCAAACACTGACGTTGGACGAGAAGGCCTTGGCTCACTGTCCACTTGAAATCAACCCAAAGGTGTTCTATCGGGTTGAGGTCAGGACTCTGTGCAGGCCAGTCAAGTTAATCCACACCAAATTCTCTCATTCATGTATTTATGAACCTTGCTTTGTGCACTGTAGCACAGACATGTTGGAAGAGAAAAGGTAGTTCCTTTTCACTGGAGCTCAGGGGCTAATATGTTGGACATTTACAACTTTGTGGGAACAATTTGGAGATGTCCACTTCCTGTTCTAACATGATTATCCATCAGTGTACAAATCAAGGTTCATAAAGACATGGATGAGACTTTCATGTAAATAAACTTGGCTGGCCTGCACAGAGTCCTGACCTCAACCCGATGGAACACCTTTGGGATGAATTAGAGCGGAGACTTGTGAGCCAGGCCTTCTCGTCCACCATCAGTGTGTAACCTCACAAATGCACTTATAGAAGAATGGTTAAAAATTTCCATAAACACAGTCCTAAACCATATGAAAGTCTTCCTAGAAGAGAGAGTTGAAGCTGTTATAGCTGAAAAGTGTGGACCAACCTCAGATTGAATCCTATGGATTTGGAACGCGATGTCACTTAAATTCGTAAATGAGTCAAGGCAGGTAAGCAAATACTTTTGGCAATATACTGTACATCGATCATTGACTTACACATTCCCTCGTCAGTTTATAGAACACAAATAAATATTTTAAAATGTCAATCGATCCTACAGGAAAAGCATAGACAATTAAATATGGTGTGAATATGTTACATTAGAGGCACATCAATTATTAAATAACGAATAAACTATAATTGCAGATGATGCCAGTGGAGGTTACCCTCACTTAAATCAATGGGGGAGGAGTAAACACAAGGCCAATTAAAGGCTATGTAACATTTAATATTTATATTATTTATGCATTTTAGGTCGGCACGGTGATTGACTGGTTAGCACATCTGCCTCACAGTTCTGAGAACCGGGGTTCAATCCCCGGCCCCGCCTGTGTGGAGTTTGCATGTTCTCCCCGTACCTGCGTGGGTTTTCTCCGGGCACTCCGGTTTCCGCCCACATCCCAAAAACATGCATTAATTGGAGACTCTAAATTGCCCGTAGGTGTGAATGTGAGTGCGGATGGTTGTTTGTTTGTATGTGCCCTGCGATTGGCTGGCAACTAGTTCAGGGTGTACCCCGCCTCCTGCCCGATGTCAGCTGGGATAGGCTCCAGCACGCCCGCGACCCTAGTGAGGAGAAGCGGCTCAGAAAATGGATGGATGGATGGATGGATGGATTATTTATGCATTTTAGGGCGGCACGGTGCATGACTGGTTAGCACATCTGTCTCATAGTTCTGAGGACCGGTGTTCAAATCCCGGCCCCACCTGTGTGGAGTTTGCATGTTCTCCTGGTGCCTGCGTGGCACATCCCAAAAACATACGTGGTAGGTTGATTGAAGACTCTAAATTGCCCGTAGGTGGGAATGTGACTGTGAATGGTTGTTTGTTTTTATGTGCCCTGCGATTGGCTGGCGACCAATTCAGGGTGTATCCCGCCTCCCGCCCGAAGATAGCTGGGCTCCAGCACCTCCGGGACCTTGTGCGGATAAGCGGTAAAGAAAATGGATGGATGGATGTATTTTAGTTCACCATGTTGTCACTGCCTGGTTTGTCACTGTTATTTACATGCAATCTAGGTGCATGCGGTTCGTTTCCTGTGTTCAGTGAATGAAAAACAGCCATATCGGATGTGTCACAAAACAGAATATAATGTGTATACAAATTGCATGACTTGTGAAAGTACATAAGTAAAGCTGTTTTAGGCAGGTAGAGTAAAAAGAAATGGTGGTAAGCCATGATATACAGTGTACCACTTTTATTTCTAATTCACTGTGTTCTTCATTAATATGCTCCTCCAATCTGCTACCCAGTCCAGACTATAATGCCCTTCCAAAGGAAAATCTGAAAAGTGGTACACTGTGTTCCAGACTGATAGTGTTTGAGGACTGTGTGTTTTCCTGGCAGGGCTCTGCCTTGTCCAGTGGCGGCACAATACCGCATACACCATCAACCCCTCCAACCACCAACCACCCCCAGTCCCAAAGCATGATGTCATCCTCAAAGTAATCCGTGACTGGGGTGTTGAACAGCCCCTTAGCTCCATCCTCCTTTTGTGCAATAGAATAACACGATAACAGAAACCACATCAAGAAAAATGGAAGGATTATTAACCAGATGTGATGATTTTAACCCTTCATTTATGTTTGTTTTATGCGTCAATGGGCTGGATGTGTAATGCTTTCAAAGAAGCAAAACGATAATAATAATCATCATAATAATAATATTGGCCGGCATGCTGGCTGACTGGTTAGCACATCCGCCTCACAGTTCTGTGGATCTTGGTTCAAATCCCGGCCCTGGCTGTGTGGAGTTTGCATGTTCTCCCCGTGCCTGGGTGGGTTTTCTCTGGGCACTGCTACATCCCAAAAACATGCGTGGTATGTTGATTGAAGACTCTAAATTGCCCGTAGGTATGAATGTGAGTGTGAATGGTTGTTTGTTTATATGTGCCCTGCAATTGGCTGGCGACCAGTTCAGGGTGTACCCCGCCCCCCCCGTCCGAAGATAGCTAAGATAGGCCCCAGCACGCCTGCGACCCTTGTGCGGATAAGCGGTAAAGAAAATGGATGGATGGATAAAAAAAATAATAATAAAAATAATAATACAATTAACACAATAACATTAATTAATAACACAATTTAGCCCACGTGGTGTGGAATTTCAACATGACAGTGCTCCCAGGTACAAAAGAGTTTGTGGATATGTTTAGGATCACCTCGTATGGTATGAAAAGAAGAACCCGCACACTGTAAAAAACACGAATGAAGCTTTTTGCTGCGATGGATATCAAAGGGGAAAAACCCATAGTGTGTCCACCATCATCACCTGATCTCAACCCTATTGAGGACCTGTGGAGTATTCTTAAAGTCCCGGCCGGTAAAGTAAGAATAAATGTCTTCTAAATTTGACACACCACAGAGAAGATTGTGGTTAACAAATAAAATGAGCCTTCGAAATGTTGACAAATCAAGCCACGTCTGCTGAAACCACACCCCGCTCAAACGTCAACTGTCAATCAAACACCACTACTACGACCTTGAAAAAAGGATGCGACTTCATAATAACAACTTTCTTATGTCTACATATTCCTACATGTGTGAGCCACCAGAGCCAGAATCCAGTTTTTACCCAGAAGACTCTGACCTAGCTGAGAATCAGTTTAATTTCTCTTTGTCTTCAGCGGAATGGTCATTTTTTTCCTCCCATAAATTAGAAATATATATTTCTCTAACATAAACTGATGCTAGCCACTTAAAGCTGGGCTATCAATAAACAGAGAAAACATGTTTTTCACTTTATCAGATTGTTTTCTCAAGTTCTTATACTATATTGTGTAGGAGGAGGAACTCATGACAGTCGCACAGCTTTGTAGGTGGGTAGCCATTTTAGACGCGCCGAAAAGAGTAACGCAGAAATGGTGAAAAACAGTTTAATGCTATATCTACACAATTAAGTACAACATAGATCTCGATTTTTTCACGTTTTCAGCAAATATCTCAAAACATGTATAATGTATTTAGAAACAAATCTATTAATTTACTTGACAATGTATATAAAATTAAGATGAGGGTGAACAACATAAGGCATATCAAAGATCAACTCTAGGAGGCAATTCTTGCATCCTTCAAGTACAAATTAGTGTGGTATCTACATTATTTCGGATGCAAGATTTGCCTCCCAGAGTTGATGTTTGGTTGACCTGATGATCTTAAGATCTTAACTGATTAGACTATTTAGGTAAATGAACAAAAACAGCATTTGACTAGAAACTGAGAACACATTGAAATGTCTAACAATCAAAGATATTTTATCCAAAACTCTGCACTGTGATGCTTGAGATAAAGTTTCTACATTATTACCTTGTTCTATTTTTTTACGTGAAGTATTTACAATGACATAGAATTTTTGTATGCGCTGGATGCAGTTTTTTTTTGTTTTTTTTAGTACTGGTATCTAGTTATAGAATCTCTGCGTTTGTGCTAGATAGATGCTTCATGCCACAATTTGTGTGCGTGCGTAAAGCCATACATAAGGCACATAAATTAAAGATTATGCAAAAGTCTTGTGGCCACTTTGGTTTAACTTCTGATTAATTGCTCAGCTCCGGTGGACTGCGGTGGAGGCATGCCACTTTAATTTTGCAGCTGCTTGGTTTCACTATATGATACACAGTGAAACTGGCCTTCTGACCACATACCAGATTGCTTAAAATAGTTGGTTTTTTTTTTGTTTTTTTTTACTAATATATATATATATATATATATATATATATATATATATATATATTTAGCTCGCAAAGCAATAGCTTGACTTATTAATAAAGTGTTCTCTGGCTAAGAAGTTAATTGTAATTTTACCTTTTAGTCAGCTTGCATACAAATAGTCGGGTCACAGGTATGATTGCCCACCCATCAAGTGTGAAATTAAGCGACCAAGTCTTTTTTTTAGCTGCCCTTTTGATTTTGCCGAATTATGACATCAAAATGACATACTGATATATTCCTGCCCCCACACAAAGTTTCTCCACCCGTGACTTGGCAGCTTGGCTGGGTGAAGATCCTCTGTTTTCATGCGTCAGACAGACTACATTGGAACGCTGTCATGTCAAAGCAAAAATAAGCAGAACTGCTCTGAATTTTTGGACACCAGGGAACAGTCTTAAATTGTGTGTGTGTGTGGGGGGGGGGGGCATACTATATTATGTCTCCTTTAAGTCATTCATTGCATGGTCATTTAGAGTCATCAACTGGAATCCAACTTTTTACAGCAGGCAACATACAGTATACATTCGTCAGGTATGTTTTTCAACAGGTAGATGTGGAAGAGGGTCTTGCCCAGCTAGTCTCTGAAATTCAGGTCTGTAAACCACTGCAATTATTGACAGATCCCTGTAGATGGCGGCGTTACATCACTTTGGATTTGATATCAGTGCAGCTTTTGAGTAGAAGATAAAGATTAGGCAGTGACTCTGGCCTTGCCAAAAGCCCTTTCTCAATCTTGTTTTTGTTGTTTCATAGTTTGAGGTGTCACAAAAGCAAAAAAATATTAGCATCAAAGTCACTGTTGCTGCTTGATATGTTTCTTTCGACAGAAGGCTTGTTTTCTCCGCTTTAAATTAGAAACCAGTGTTTTTGGTCAAACCAACTCATGATCCTTTAATTACTAATGAATGGAAAGAGGTAGAATCAACTTTTTTTCTGATGAGAGAAGAGAGTCGGCTAGCGTCTAAACGGCTGGCATGAATTAATAGCTAAATTACTTCATTGTCTGTTCAAACATCATCAATTGCATTATTTGCTCTGTCCTGTAACTGTTTGTTTTTTTGTCTCATGCATGTAAACGTACTGATGGATGGAAGCCAAGCAAGCACAAGACAACACTTCTGCTAAGGCAGCATCTGCACTACCTCTTCCTCATGTAGACGAGCTTGCAACATGGTTTTAATCCCCAACAGATTCAACCAAGACAGAGCGTGTGGAGAACAGATGCACTTGTCTGTTTTGATGTACTTGGATAGCAGACAGATATGGATGAGCGTCACGAGCCATTACAGTAGCCCTGTGGTAAAAATATCAAGTTACCTGACACATCATTGATAAAAAACTCTGACTTTGTTCCAACTGTTCTTATATTCTGACAAAAAGCAACATCCATCCAAGATGCCATAAATGATAAAAATAAATAAACACTCACACATACATCTTTATATGACTCATTAAAGGTGAACAGAATGGGGCGTTAAGGGATCAAACCTCCATACGGTTTTGATACTCAGCTGCTGGACTTTCTCAGAGTTTGTTTGACTTCAGCAATAATTAAAAGTGATCTGGCAAGGCAGGGAACCACTGCAGGCTGTCAGTATGTTGGACACCCGCCAACCCGACATCTCGACCCGCCACACGGCAGCAGCTCCATGATGTGGCGAGCCTGCGCTGTGCTCGAAAAGGTGCACAGTCATGGAAAGCTCACTGCTCACTTCCCCTTTCCATCCTCGCTCTTTTGCGGCATATAACTGGCTCCCTGCATTAAGTCACACAAACATCCCCACCTGGATTAAATCATACCACTCTCATTTGTGCCACTTTTGGTTCTCACTGAGGAAAGATGATTTAAACCTCAATCCACGTGTATGATTACTGCAATAGCTAAATCCTCTAGCCTTTTTGGGCCGTGGGGTGTGGGGGGGTTAACAGGCTTGAAAACCCAATTTAACAGCAGGTTGTATATTGGTGAAAATGTAAGTATTTCAAAAAAATATTAGACCCCGCCACCGGTGCAGCATACATGTATTTATACAAACTCGGGGACACAAATTTGTCACGCCAATGAATAATTTCTTGTGAATTGCAAAGTTAGTCAGTCATTTAAGTTTCAAGTTTAATTTTTCTTGGATTTCGGCCATTTCCAAGGGTTATACCCAAATGAATTCCTCCAAAGAAATTTACACAATCTCCATTAAGTTTAAACCAGGTATAAATATATATTATATTATATATAATATAAATTGTGAAAGTTGTGATGATTCGTCGTGGATTCTGGCAGCAAAGCTGGAAGAGTCTCCATGAAACACGAAACTAAAACGAAAATATTAGAACCTTCCACCAGTGTATCTGAGTGACACAAAATCCGACACGCACATTCACCATGAACAAATAGCAACCAATTCTATGAAACGGACAGATAGTAGGCCTTTATGGGCCCTATTTTTTGCGAATGGCGTAAAATCGTTGCGGCAGCAACTGTGCGCCAGGGGTGGGTTAGACGAGTGTTGGTAATTTTGTAGCCCCGGATTTGCAGGCTAGTGAGCTACAATACTATGGGAATGTTTACAGCTAACTTAATTCACCGCCAGTCAAAGTGTCTCCTCTCATTCCCTTTAAATGTAGCGCAATGACAGTCTTGACGGAGACATATCTATGTGGAAGAGGATGTTGCGTAATCACAGCGATCCGCGCTTGAGTAGAACATTGTAACTGCTCTTGGCTGGTGTGGCAACAGACAATGTAAGCGGGTACCATTATTAAATAATGAATGAGCTAGTGATAACCACTGGTGACTTAAATATGTTCGTGGACCTCAGTTTATGTCCGCCTGTGCCCCGATCAAATTCACCCAAATTGCGTGAGACCATTAAATCAAACGGGCTATACTATATATATATATATATATATATATATATATATATATATATGTATATATATATATATATATATATATATATATATATATATATATATATATATTTAAATATGTTTAACTGATTAGAATATGTTGACCTACATCACACTGAATTAGTGTTAGCATGTTTAATAAATACGAGGAGGAGTGGCCCCCCTCTTCCTTCCATTTTTCTAGCGGCCATTAGCAGAAAACGTTTGGACATCCCTGCTCTATTTCTTCAATGATATGAAGTCAAATGCTAACTGGTTCAAGATGTTTTTGCGTTTGCAAATTTAAAAAAATGTAACCAATTCTGTGACACTTATCTATCCCGTAGCATTTGGAGGTGAGAGGTGAAGGAATTGATTTCACAGTATCTCATGTGACGGTAACAAGCATTCAGTGATTAACACGTGTGAAAAGGGGGCCTTGCCACAGCCTGTCCCCAGCGAGACATCAGAGAAGTGCTTAACAAATTCATCAAGTCGGATGTGGAGGGGCCAGCGGTGTTATTTGCAACAGCACCCCTCTTCTCTTATTCCCATTTTGGTATTCCCCTGTGGAGTGCACTGCCATTCAGAATTTGATCCAGAACAGTAAATGAGGTTCCCACTGACATTTCCAAAGTATCAGGGTGTGCTGAATGCTCGTGGCATGTGAAGTGAGTCTGAAGCAGTGCCTGAACTTTTGAACCTGTCACCTTGCCTTTCTTCCCCACAACTGCATGTGAACTTTGCCTGCCTTTGTGTTATGAGCTGAAGATGGACTCTGTGTGAACTCTGTCGTCGTTCCCGTTCCCCATTTGGACGGACGCGTGCGCGCAAAAATACTTTCCTCAACACATGACGTGTGACAAACTCCAGCAGGAATTCATTATTTGTTTTAACCTAACTGTTACCTTCAAATTTACTAACATTTTTTATCCTTGGTGTCTATTTGACCCTCATAATTGAAGCCTTCAGAAAATTATTATAAATAGAATTTATACCCAACTTTATGCGTGACATTGTTTGTTTGTTGACTACCTAAATAGCCCTATATACAAGTATGAATGTTGTATATGAAGTGGTGGAAAATACAGTCCAAATACTTTGTTACCGTACTTGAAGGGACTCTCGAATGCTGGGAACGTATTCCATAGTTCTGTACTTAAAAACCTTGTCTGCAGAAAGATTTGCCCCCAGAAAGACTCATTATTTATTTTAGGCCTATTTTCTGATGGTTTTTAACATATCTAGGCCCGCCCACGTCGGTCGAAACCCTGCTTGAGCCTGTGACGTCAGCAGCATATGACTTCTGCATACTAGTTAACGTACTTCGTTGGCTCACAAGTAAGCCTGGGGCGTAATTGTCACCTATTTTCAAAGTGTGGCTGTTTTTTTTAGACAATAATGAATGAAAATAGTGAGGTTAGATCAATTTGTTTGGGCTTGTTTTGTTAAAATTGGTCACTATAATGCCTAAATAATTCAATTCTGCCTATTTCATATGTTTTGTGAACTGTTTGTTGGATTGATTACATTGCTCACCTTTTGAATTTGGCATTGCCACAGAAATAAAGGTAAACTACACATTGGGGCAGCATGGCGCAGATGGAAGAGTGGTCGTCTCCCAACCCAAAGGTAATGTGTTTAACCCTCAGCCCTTGAGCCCCTGATGAAGTGTCCTTGTGTAAGATACTGAACCGCAGGTTGCTCCTGATGCTGTCATCAATCGGTGAATGAGGAAACAGTGTTAAAGCGCTTCAGTACCTCGAAGGTAGAAAAGTGCTATGGAAGTGAAAGCATATTTACCATTATTCATTACCATTGAACCACACGTTGAAAGGTTTATTATTAGAACAGGTATTGTATATAATTGACAATAAAAACACACTTTTGTACGTAAGTACATTTCAAAGTCGGGACTTCAGGACTTGAATCTTTTTTCACACGTATCTGTACTTCTACTATAGAGTGTGAGTACTGTTGCCAGTTCTGCTTATATGTTTTAGACAGTTAAAAGAGCCCAGGGCCAAAATGACTCCAAAGAACAGTGATGTCTTGTAGATGTAGACAACATGTCTACAAGGCACTGAAAACATACAGTGCTGTATCATGTTCATTTTGTTTATAGTAAAAAAAAACAATGTCAATCATTTAATTAGAGATGTAAACGCTCCTGTTATGTGGTTAATTTGACATGGGCTATGTTCAAAAGTGTTAGAAATGGAAAAGAAAAGAAAAAGAAAAATGCCCCTAAAATGTTCAGCACTTGTCATCTCATTATTAACTTCTCATTTCAATCAATATTCATGGTTCAATGAGGATTTTTCTTTTATTTTAAATTATTTTTTTTAAAATTAAAAACGTGTAGATATAACCAGTACAAATTTTCTAACTGTTTTCATTGCACAGTATATGTTTATTACATTTACTAATCCAAGCTGGATAAATTTCACACAGAAAAACTACTTTTATCTATTTTTTTAAATTCCTATTTCTTCAACTGATCAATTTTGACCTGCAACATACCGCATACATTCAGAGAGGAGTATTTACAAAGTGAATTACTCTCAGCTCAAACACATAAATAGATCCATTATTAATATTATTGGATTTTATTCCTCTCTTTCAACACTTTCTTTAGCATTCCCAAAATGCATCTCTAAAACTTGGCCTTTTCTGAGCAGTAAAAGAAATTGGTTTGCAGTCCAGATGCACGGTTAGATGTTGTGTAAAATCTAGCCGAACACCTGGATCCTCATGGATTGCTGCGTGGAAGCGACTGGAAAAATCCTTAGCTGAGAGTCCGTAACCCGGCTCTCGCTTGGCTATGCTTCCCGGCTTGCTTCCATCTCACTGGAAAGTATTTTTCAGCTGGTGAAAAGTGAGACAGCCGGTGCCCGGCGAGCCTAAATAAATACTTAAGTCTCAAATGTCTTTGCGTGCAGCGCTCTGCCTGAGGATGGTTCAATTAAGCATCAAGCCATATCCTATTCTACTCTGTTCTACATGGTAATTCACATTTTTCTTCATGTGAGGATAATATAAAAAAAAATTAGACCAAGATAAGTCATTTCAAACCTTTTACCACCATTGATGTGACCTATAACCTATACAACTCAATTTTAAAAAAGAAAAGAAAAAGAAGATTACACAGGGGAAGTAAAAAATAACAGCTAAGATAATTTGGTTGCAAAAGTGTGCACACCCCCTTGTAACTGGGGATGTGGCTTTGTTCAGAATTAAACAATCGCATCCAAATGCATGTTAAACGGGAATCAGCACACACATGCTACCATTTAAAGTGCCCCAAATTAACCCCAAATAATGTTCTCATGTTCTAGTAAGCTTTTCCAGACAATTTTGCACTCCATTCTAAATTTACTTTATCAAGACTCAAAGTTGCTGAATGTTTTCATACCAGTTGCTCCTGCTCTGACGTGTAGCACTTTTGTCGTTGCACATTGACTTTGTAAATCTTCCTCGTGGTCTGGTGATATGCTGCTGTTTGTGTGTGTGTGTGTGTGTGTCTGTGTGTGTGTGTCTGTGTGTGTGTGTGTGTGTGTGTGTGTGTGTGTGTGAGCTTGCATTATGTACATTTAGTATCTACTGCTCTACATTTTCGGTGAATGGTAGTCTATACAGACAGACCGTTTTCTGATTGTAATTGTGCTGCGTTCTGTTATGCTCTCTTATGTATACTTTAATGTTTACTTGTATGTACAATGGGGCAAAAAAAGTATTTAGTCAGCCACCAATTGTGCAAGTTCTCCCACTTAAAAAGATGAGAGAGGCCTGTAATTTTCATCATCGGTATACCTCACCTATGAGAGACAAAATGAGAGAGAAAAAAAAAATCCAGAAAATCACATTGTCTGATTTTTAAAGAATTAATGAGCAAATTATGGTCAAAAATAAGTATTTGGTCACCTACAAACAAGCAAGAATTCTGGCTCTAACAGACCTGTAACCTCTTCTTTAAGAGGCTTCTCTGTCCTCCACTGGTTACCTGTATTAATGGCAACCTGTTTGAATTCGTTATCACGATAAAAGACACCTGTCCACAATCTCAACATTTACACTCCAAACTCCACTATGGCCAAGACCAAAGAGCTGTCAAAGTACACCAGAAACAACATTGTAGACCTGTACCAGGCTGGGAAGACTGAATCTGCAATAGGTAAGTAGCTTGGTGTGAAGAAATCAACTGTGCAAGCAATTCTTAGAAAATGGAAGACATACAAGACCACTGATAATCTCCCTCGATCTGGGGCGCCACGCAAGATCTCACTCTGTGGGGTCGAAATTATGACAAGTACGGTGAACAAAAATCCCAGAACCACATGGGGGGACCAAGTGAATGACCTGGAAAGAGCTGGGATCAAAGTAACAAAGGCTACCATCAGTAACACGTTACGCCGCCAGGGACTCAAATCCTGCAGTGCCAGACGTGTCCCCCCTGCTTAAGCCAGTACATGTCCAGGCCCATCTGAAGTTTGCAAGAGAGCATTTGGATGATCCAGAAGAGGACTGGGAGAATGTCATATGGTCAGATGAAACCAAATTAGAACTTTTTGGTAAAAACTCAACTTGTCGTGATTGGAGGAGAAAGAATGCTGAGTTGCATCCAAAGAACACCATACCTACTATGAAGCATGCGGGATGAAAACATCATGGTTTGGGGCTGTTTTTCTGCAAAGGGACCAGGAAGACTGATTCATGTAAATGAAAGAATGAATGGGGCCATGTGTCCTGAGATTTTGAGTGAAAACCTCCTTCCATCAGCAAGGGCATTGAAGATGAAACGTGGCTGGGTCTTTCAGCATGACAATGATCCCAAACACACCGCCCGGGCAATGAAGGAGTGGCTTCGTAAGAAGCTTTTCAAGGTCCTGGAGTGCCCTAGCCAGTCTCCAGATCTCAACCCCATAGAAAATCTTTGGAGGGAGTTGAAAGTCTGTGTTGCCCAGCGACAGCCCCAAAACATCACTGCTCTCGAGGAGATTTGCATGGAGGAATGGGCCAAAATACCAGCAACAGCCTGTGAAAACCTTGTGAAGACTTACGTTAAACTGTCATTGCCAACAAAGGACATATAACAAAGTATTGAGATGAACTTGTGTTATTTACCAAATACTTATTTTCCACCATAATTTGCTAACAAAGTCTTTAAAAAATCTGACAAAGTGATTTTCTGGATTTTTTTTTTCTCATTATTCTCATTTTGTCTCATATATATATATATATATATATATATACATACATATATATATATATATATATATATATATATATATATATATATATGTATGTATATATATATATATATATATATATACATACATATATATATATATATACATATATATATATATATATACATATATATATATATATATATATATATATATATATATATATATATATATATATATATATACATATACATACATATATTGAGAGTACAGTTAGGGCGTCAGGGTGAATTTCTGAACGCAGCCTTCCTTGGTCTGAATGAATGTGAGAGGAGCAGCATCGTGGATCTGCGCTCAACAATAAGGAGAATAAGGCGTAAACCGGAGTAGCCGAGCACAGCTCCTCACCATCAAAGGTTGATATAAACTGAACCGTGACCACTGATATATATCCATCCATCCATCCATTTTCTGAGGCACTTCTCCTCACTAGGGTCGCGGGCATGCTGGAGCCTATCCCCGCTATCATCGGGCAGGAGGCGGGGTACACCCTGAACTGGTTGCCAGCCAATCGCAGTGCACATACAAACAAACAAACAGTCGCACTCACATTCACACCTACGGGCAATTTTAGAGTCATAAATGAACCTACCATGCATGTTTTTGGGATGTGGGAGGAAACTGGAGTGCCCGGAGAAACCCCATGCAGGCACGGGGAGAACATGCAAACTCCCCACAGGCAGGACTGGGGATTGAACCCCGGACCTCAGTGAGGTAGACGCTCTAACTAGTCGTTCACCGTGCCGCCCACTGATATATATATGCAATTTAACTTTTTTTTCCTTGTGTACACATCCAAACAAAGTTTTCAAATCAAATGTGGCCCTGGAGCCTAAAAGTTTGACTCAACTGATAATGTGGGACTCCCCAGTAACCAAAGCTCAAGCACAATGGCGAACTGTTGGAGATTTGCTGGAAAGGAATCTCTACTGCAGCCGTTATTTTAATGTCAATATTTTGAGCTTGCGCTTGTCAACCCATAAAGAATCACTGCAGTTCTGATTGCAAAAGTGCATGGGGCATATATACAGTATACAGTAAGCGGGGGTTCTCAAACCTTTTTGGGGAACCCTTATAGGGGAGAGGTTTTTCCAAGGAACTCCTCATAATCTATGCATGCCTATGTAAGACAACTATCACGTGTACCCTTAAATGTTCTCAATCAATAGGACTTTATTCCTGTTTCTTTTGTTCAAAAGAAAAAACATTTTCATATAGGCATGTCAGATTTCTGTAACGTCACAGTCATAACACAGCTTTGAATTGGGCCAAAGTTAAGGTAGGGACAAATAATTTATTGCAAAATATTTTGCAAATTGACAAATTACGGCTTGTTTAAGCACCTCAGCAGTAGGGCATGTGAAAATGTTAACGTGGAAAGCGAGAGCATGACGTTTTGCTTCATATGCAACAGAAGACTAATGTTATGTTAATGGAGCTGAATATAAAAACGTTTCATCTTAAATTATCCTTTCTCTTCAGGAGAATATGTAAACAGTGCCTGGTGACCTCCAAGCCAAAACCTCCAGCCCACCAATCTATGGTTAACCATAAACCAATTAGGTTATTTGTTGGTGACAGGAGTCGTCCCAGAAATGAGGATAGGGTTTTCCATCCCACCACCTCACAAATTGGTCTCCAGTGAGTGACTGGGATTAAGTTCCCAGTCCCCAAAAGTTATAGCCAGTAGTGAGATGGGATGCTTGGATTTTGGACAGATGGGATTACTGGGTGGGGTGATCGGAAGCAGGATCAGCTCAGTCTGGTGCTGCTGTGGCCATCTGGAAAAGTGGAATTGAAGCCCTGATGATGAGGTGAAGAAAAGTGCTTTACCCTCAGGACATTCAGCACCAGGCAGTGATTTGTGCCATGGTACAAAAAAAAAGAGAGCTCACTTAGAGGAGCTGCTCTTTCCAGGCTTTCTTTCACAGCTGTTCTGTGACTCTTTCACTATTTTTATGTGCCTGTGGTCAGGTTCCTCTCAGAGGTGCCTTTGATTGGCTTGCTCACAGTTGTAGAAAAAAAAACATTTTTCCCGCAATGTACAACTCATTATTATGATGATGATGATGATTAATTAGGATTTTCCAATATTCAAATACATTTTTACGAGAAAAATATTAGTGAAGCATCAGATAATTATTTTGTTTTTTAACGAAGTGGTTCAGATTAACCCATGGCCATTTTTGGTGTACTAAAGAAACTAAAGTTAACAGGAGGGTTAAAATGATATTTTGCTAGGGCGTCCTATTCGTCACGTACAATTGGAACCAACAACAACAACATACGCGCTCCTTCTAATTTTGTATGCACAGTGCATGAAGGATATTTAAAAGCTAATTTCGTTGTTATCGACTTGAGCCAGTGCAAAAAGGCACACAAAATGCTAATTTGAGCCACCCACTGTTTTCTAAAATTTAAAATGTAAGCCCGAAGGGAAATGTTTTGGCTTGGAAAATACAACTGACATCAAAAGGAGGCTCCTGTAGTCATTTGTGCATTGTAGCAAGTTGTGCCTCCAAGTTACAAATGGATTATCTTTATATTGTAATGACACAGTGCCCCCCAATAGAACCGCCACTGACTACGCCACCTACGAGTTACAGTTGGATTTAAACCATAACAATCCAACCCCAGAACCCCAAAAGGCCCAAACTTGGCAAACTATTTAAAAATACATCGTATTCACTCACTTAAAAAATATTACCTTAGATACTGTACAATAAGTTAGACCAGTAGAATGAGGTTATAGCTAATCACATGGGAAGTGTGCGAGTGTGTGTGTGTATTTCTAAGGAACAAAATGAACTCTACTTGTTTTGGCCTGATGCAAAGTACTTAAAGGCTTTTTCATGGTTGGAAACACTTTAGGAGTCCAATATCCCCATTCAACTGCTCGAGTCCATCAGTGCTGCAGCCCGTTGCGGTTGTCTTCAGCTGTTTGGAGGCCATAATGTGAGAGTTCTGGGCTTCCATCAGCCTTCCTTTGTCTGGTCCCACAGAGAGGCTCCTGTTGATGACTTATTTTGGAAACGAGAAGCACAGGCCTCTCGGCATTTGGGACAAGATGGCGAGTGACAGAGCCTGGCTGGCCATGGCTCAAGTGTGTCCAAAAGGGTCCTTGATAACAGTTTTAGGGACATTGCAATTAAATTTATTATATACTTTACAAAATATTTCTGGTGATCAAATGAGAACAGTTAAGGTTCTGGCGCAGGCGCTAGAAAGGCTTCCTGTTCTGTGTTGCTACTGTGGAAGACATTAAACGCTGCATTTGTTGCCACACTGCTACACTCAGTTTGTCATTTTTACTCCTCTCTGGTCCCGTCCTCTCATATTTACTATTTGTTGTTTCCTTTACTCACAGGGTGTAACACTGCCTTGCCAGCCCACGTATATATTTCAAATCCAAATCCCATTCAATATTATTCTTGAAATACTGTTCTTATGTTCTTTTTTCGCTGTCCGACTGTATTTCCATTATATATGCATCTCAATACAAACTGCAACAGAAGGAGTAAAGTGTACCCACGCCCAATCTTATTTGTGTATTTTTGTGTTCTTTCTGTAACACCCTAGGGTGCCACAAGATGGCACCAAAGCCCTGGCTAATAGAAAAGTAGTAATTGGTGTCAAGGAAGTATTGTGACTAAATACCTTTCCACACTGCACATGCTTTTTGTGGCGTTCACTGCAGGGTAGATGATGCAGAACCGCACTTGGGCAAGCCTGTCCATATTTGGCACTAGTTGCTAAGCTACCGAACAGGGAGTAGCCTGGTGCCTTTTACAACTGGTTTGGATGTAAAGTATTTTTAATGGTGGCACGTGTGGCTATGCTATACTCTATTTTAAGCTAACAGTTGTATTTGTAAAAATGCTAAGATCACGTTTCCACTACTTTCAACGAATCTGGCATATACAGTGTAGTAGAAATCTTCATCTATTGCTGTGCCTTTTTTACCTAGTCATAGTACGTCATTTGTCTTGTGTCCAAAACACTGGGACACAGTGTTAATTATTTCTCTTCATTCTTTCCATTCCGTTTATTGTACAACTCCTCTAAAATTTCTTGTTGTCACTCTGCTACCATTTCTCCTATTTGATGCGCCATCTATCGTCGCAGCGCATTGCTGCCCAATTTGAGAGCCCACGGTACCTCGTGCGCCGCCAGCCGATGCTGCACGTCGTTTCGGCAGTGCATACACAATGAATGGGTTGGTCACTCAGCAGCCGCTCATGGACACAACACTTCATACACTTGTCATTTATTGTCTCACTTTTATTTCACACTCTGAGCTCCACATGCCTTATTCAGCCCCGTTGGTCCAACCACGGTAGTCATGGTAACAAAAGCTGTACTTGCCAATGGTTCTGCAGTAGTGCAGGTGGGGTGAGCTATAGCTCCTTTTCAAAAATTGTAACTAAATTGTGAAAAAAAAGCAAGTTTCCTTGAAAAAAAATCTCTATACATAGCACTGACAAGAAACCTCAAATGAGAAAGTGGACTATTTAAATCCTTGCTAAGAATTGAATATCACTTTAGCTTTGCTCCCCAATGTGCTTTTTTTCCCCAATGTGACATCCATCCATCCATCCATTTTCTGAGCCGCTTCTCCTCACTAGGGTCGCGGGCGTGCTGGAGCCTATCCCAGCTGTCATCGGGCAGGAGGCGGGGTACACCCTGAACTGGTTGCCAGCCAATCGCAGGGCACATACAAACAAACAACCATTCACACTCACAGTCACACCTACGGGCAATTTAGAGTCTCCAATTAATGCATGTTTTTGGGATGTGGGAGGAAACCGGAGTGCCCGGAGAAAACCCACGCAGGCACGGGGAGAACATCCAAACTCCACACAGGCGGGACCGGGGATTGAATCTGGGTCCTCAGAACTGTGAGGCTGACGGTCTAACCAGTCGCCCACCGTGCCGATCCAATGTGACATGTATATTATTTTTTTTAATGTCGATGTGAATGGTACAGTTCCGATTTTTTTCATATCCGACCCAGGCCTCATTCATATGTGGAAATATATACGTATCCAACGCAACTGCAGTACAGACGTTCATGGGGCACCCATCCGACATATACGCATCCTAAGGCGATAAACGTCACAATTGTTTGACAAAATAGAGACACGACAAAACGGCAACGGCGGACGAAGCAGCAGAATACAGTCAGTGACGAAAAGAAGATGCTTTACAACTGATATAAGAAAATGTTGGCTTCGGTTGCAAAATATTCTTGAAATAGCCATCGTTCACAATGTGAACGACTGCATAAAAAGATCGGATATAAAAAATAATCCGAATTGGGCATCATGCCCTGCACTGTGAACGTAGCTTTATTAATTTGAATAGGACGGAAGCAGGTTACTGTCTGGTTATATCAGACTCTGCGAAAGTCATTGACAGGCGACAGATGGAAAATCCATTGCAGCAAATCACATTTGGAATGTCAGTCCAAATTATTAGCATGTAACGAAAGGTTATCCAGTTATCAATGCAAACACCCAATGAGGTCTTTGCATGTAGGGCGGCCTCATTTGCCTCTACGGTCGTGAGTAAGCAAATCTGTTTCCTTTAGAACGTGCTAGGTGATCTGTGCAACATGTATCTCCAAATGACATTTCCAGTAGCAGACATATTGTGAAGCCATTTATTTTCCCACTGTTGAAGAGAGCTCAGTGACTCCTGTGCAAGGACTTAAAATGCAAACAAGAGTCGATGGCCGGTAATATCATTAGGGAAGGAAAAAGTTAGTGTTTAGTTTAATCATGGGTTATGCTTTTTTATGTCCATTTGATTTCCCACTCTTCACGTCTGTTTATAAAATTGTAATAAGTCCACTTCACCCAGCGTTATTTTCCAGTGATTTAAGCATCTCTGCTTCTCTCTATCATATCCCCTATATCCTTCTGCCCAAACAGTGCAAGAGGAAAACTGTTGCACATATGTGCTCTCCGAACTCATATCCAATAGTGCACTTATAAAGGCACGTGTTTCCATAGGGAGAAAGTAATGAAGGAAGAGCAACAATGTGGGACTACATGGAAGGAGACTAGACTGAACATTCGCTATAAACAACAAATAAACTAATTTCTGATAGTTTTACATACACAAGTAGGCATTAAATAAACTTGCCATAGTCATTGGCATATATACCATGAGTCGTCCCGGGGCTTTCCATGCCATAACAATGAGGTGCTCTCAACTGGCCATCATAACGAGGCGTTCAAGAGCAGCTATACGCCCTCCCTTTTTTAATTTTTCAATCTTTTTTTTCAATTTTATTTTATTTTTTTGTCCTGTTCGGCTGTTAGGTCAATCTGAATGGAAGATCTGTATCACTTTTATGCCGGAACAGTTTTTAAGCTTCCGCTGTGGTTTCTTAGTATTATAATTGAGGTTTATTGAGAATCAGAGTCGAACAGAACAAAGTTTCTAGAGGGGAGAGAGAAACGAAGACAAAAGACAAAGCACTAATTGTAAACAGGATGAGAAAAGTAAGTCATAACATTATCTACAACAATGTAACTAAGAAGAATTGGGACACTGAGAGGACCGAGGAGAGGCGAAAGGAATACATTGAGATGCGACATAGGGCAAAGGTAGAGGTGGTAAACGCCAAACAAGAGGCATATGATGACATGTATGCCAGGTTGTACACTAAAGAAGGAGAAAAGGATCTATAAATGATGGCCAGACAGAGGGATAGAGATGGGAAGGATGTTCAGCAGGTTAGGGTGAATAAGGATAGAGATTGAAATATGTTGACTGGTGCCAGTAGTGTGCTTGATAGATGGAAAGAATACTTTGAGGAGTTGATGAATGAGGAAAATGAGAGAGAAGGGAGAGTAGAAGAGGCAAGTGTGGTGGACCAGGAAGTGGCAATGATGATAAGGGGGAAGTTAGAAAGGCATTAAAGAGGATGAAAAATGGAAAGGCAGTTGCTCCTGATGACATTCCTGTGGAAGTATGGAAGCATCCAGGAGAGGTGGCTGTGGAGTTTAAAGTGCCCGTAGTTGTGAATGTGAGTGCGAATGGTTGTTTGTTCATATGTGCCTTGTCATTGGCTGGTGACCAGTTCAGGGTGTACCCCGCCTCTCGCCCAAAGATAGCTGGGATAGGCTCCAGCAGCCCGTGACCCTAGTGAGGATAAGCGGTAAAGAAAATGGATGGAAGGATGGATTATGCCAGATTGGGGAGGGTGGAGCGATTATTGGGTCCTTGAAGCATTTATGGTGTTTAAGACTTGTGGAAATAAATGGGAGTTTGATGTTGTTGCAGTCTATTTTTTCCAATTCTAGCCACAAATCATACTCCTCATTGTGGTGCAACCATTTGATGAGGTATTGTAATTAGCTAGCTAAATAATAGTATTTAAAGTTGGGAGCCATTGAAACCATTTAAATGTGGTCTTAAATGGAATAATAAATAAATGGAAAATAAATAATTTATTTGAGGTAAGGTTTTCATTTTTATTGTAGCTATTCTCCACAGTAATGATATAGGCATGTTATTCCAGCGTCTTAAATCAGATGAGATTTTATTCCAAAAGTGGTGTGTAATTTAGATTGGTTAACGCTGTGAGTTTTGACGAAATATTAATACCTAAATACTTAATGTTTCCTATAGGAATAGGGTAATCTGGGATTTCATCTGTCCATGTGTTTGCTGTTATTGGGAATATTCTTGATTTTGTCCAGTTGATAGAGTAGTCTGATATTTGTGAAAATGTTTTAATGAGGTTGAAGAGTGCCTGAAGAGAATACTTGGGTTCCTGTAAGTAAAGAAGAATATCATCAGCATATAGATTGATTTTGCGTTCTGTCACGAGTGAGCAGATACTTTTAATATTAGTATTCGGACGTATAGCGGCAGCAAGAGGTTCGATGAATCTTGGAAATAGCATTGGTGAGAGTGGACATCATTCTCAGGTTCCTCTTTGTAATGTAAAACTTTGTGAAGTAATCCTATTTGTGGTGACTGTCGCTTTTAATGTTGCTATCCAATGTACAAATGAATCTCCAAAGCCAAATTTGCGAAGTACTGCAAACAGGAAAGCCCAGTTAACTTTATCGAAAGCTTTCTCTGCGTCAAGTGACACGATGGTTGCGTTTAGATTTTTACATTGTGACATGCTTATTAAATTTAACAGACGTCTGACATTATTTGTGGAACTTCTACCTTTACTGAAGCCTGTCTGGTCATAGTAGATTATTGACGGGAGTACCTTTTCAAGTCTCGCTGCGAGGGCTTTCGAGATAATCTTGATATCTATATTAATCAGTGATAAGGGCCGATAATTAACCGGTAGAGTGGGGTCTTTACCTGACTTTAGTAATAACTTAATTGAAATTGTGTTCATATGGATACTAATTTGACCTTTATTCCTTGACTGTTCTGTGAAATAGACGCGCTAGTTTTGGCCAGAAATGTTTAATGAATTCAACGGGGATTCCGTCTGGGCCAGGCGCTCGTCCCGATTGTATATTTTTTAATGTGTTATGTAATTTAATTTGTATATTTAATTGAAGAATGTTTAGATCCTTAATGAACATTTCAATTTCTTTTTGGTCTGGGTTGTTCGAAGATGCGTATAAGCTGCTATAATAATTGTAAAAAAAAAAATATTTTATTTCTTGCGGTGATTGTGTACATTTGCCATTTGAATCTTGAATGGCTGTAATTAATTACTTTTCTTTATTGCGCTGAAGTTGGTTCACAAGGAATTTTCCTGATTTATTACTGTACTCAAAGATAGTGTATCTTAACTGTTGTAGTAGAAAATCTTTTCTTTTGGATAAGATAATGTCTAATTGATGTTTTGCCTTTTGAAGTTGGTTTCTAAGCGTATCTGTTGGATTAATTGCATATTCCTCTGTGAGGTGTTTAATTTTTTCCTCAATGCCCATTTTTCAATTTTTGTTCTTGTTTTTTTTTTAATATAAAGTATGATATGATTCGACCTCTCAATACAGCTTTCCCGGTTTCCCACAACAGAAAAGGGGATATGTTTGAATTTCAAAAGGCCGACTGGTTAGAGCGTCAGCCTCATAGTTCTGAGGACCCGGGTTCAATCCCCGGCCCCGCCTGTGTGGAGTTTGCATGTTCTCCGCGTGCCTGCGTGGGTTTTCTCCGGGCACTCCGGTTTCCTCTCACATCCCAAAAACATGCATTAATTGGAGACTCTACATTTCCCGTAGGTGTGACTGAAAGTGCGAATGGTTGTTTGTTTGTATGTGCCCTGCGATTGGCTGGCAACCATTTCAGGGTGTACCCCGCCTCCTGCCCGATGACAGCTGGGATAGGCTCCAGCACGCCCGCGACCCTAGAAAATGGATGGATGAATTTCAAAAACTCATCCCATTCCTTCCTCACGAAAGAATCAAAATCCGGGTCCTTCAATAAGGACGTGTTGAAGCGCCATGTTGGTGAGGTTCCCAAACTTTTAAATTGGTCACTGATGATAATTGGATGTATTTTGGGGGTAATTCTTTGAGCTGCCGAATTGTTTGAAAGAAAAAAATCTCTTCTTGAGAAAGAGCGGTGAACTGACGAGAAAAATGTGTATTCTCTTTTTGTACTGTTTTTCAGCCTACATATGTCAATAAGACCAAAGTCGTCCATATACTGCTCTAATATATTGGGTCATTGTGGCTGATTGCTATTTTTGAGATTTGAGCGATCTATTAGGGGATTTAGCGTAAGGTTAAAATCACCTCCCATGATAATTGTAGAATTGACTGACAAGTTTACCAAGTGTGAAAAGAGCATGTGAAAAAGGCTGAATCATCTTTATTTGGAGCATATACATTGACGATTGTGTAAAGCTTGATAAATATTGTAACCTTTATAATTATATATCAGCCTTCTGTATCGGCTACTGTACTATTTATTGTAAAAAGTAGTCTTTTCTCGACTAGTATTGAGACTCCTCTTTATCTGCAGTTATAAAAGGTCGAGATAACCTGAGTGAAATTTGAGTCAGAGGCATTTTTGTAAGGTGTATTTCTTGTAATAGGAGGAGGTCTGTTTTAAATTTAGTGGCATAATCCATAATCTTAATTCTCTTTGGCTGCGATCGAATGCCATTGACATTCCATGACACAAAAGTTAAGTGTGGCATATAATGGGTGGGTGTATCATAATTTTAAATAGATTTGGTACTATGCGTTCTCTGTTGTTGTTTTTTTGACAGTTTTCGGGAGGTTTTTTTTGGAATTGTGTTGACAAATGTTATTTAGAGAGGGTGATAGAGATGCTATATTTAAGTACAGCAAAGCCAGGGTACATAGAAGGGTAATGAAAAAACATCGAACATAAAAAACAAACAGTGACAAGGGAATAATATGGTGTGTGGTGGCCTGAAGCCCCCTGTCAACGTGCTGGCAGTCACGTCAGACTTTTTTTCCCCACTCGCTCTTCAGCCTTCACTCCCTGACATGCGCACACTCACGTCCAACAACAAGGCGCTCTAAAGCCTATCTGAAGGGAAGATGCATTTTCAGGGTGTAGGCAGAACTAGCTGGCTAATTTGCATGTCACAATTACACCAGATAACTGCTGTTGCGAATGAAGGCGCTCAAGTTCTTACAAAGAGGGAGAAGTCAGACTAAAAGTGCGGTGCCATTTTAGCCACGCCCCCCCCCCCCCCCCCCCAAAAAAAAAATCAGGGAAAGTTAAATGGTGAAAAACAGTTCAAAGCTATATCTCCACAATTTAGTACTGCATAGTTCTCAGTCTTTGCACGTTTTCAACAATTCAAACGTACAGTATAATACACTGTATCTCGAAACATATTTCTGAATTCACTTTACAGGGTGTTTTAAATGTTTTCACCATCAACCACAGAGGCTGGCGCACGCTCATAAACCTGGGTCCAATGATATGTATATATGCCAGAGGAATTTGGATTCGAATCAAATAGTCTGGGGGTTTAATATAAAATTTTAAAGAGTCAAACTTGTTCAGATTGAGGAATTTACATGGATTTTTTAAGTTTGATTTCAACCAATTCTTTCCAGTTCTTTTTTTACTGCGCGTAAACATACGGACTTGTACAACAAATTGGTAAGTAAAGTTCAGCCAAGAGACTTCGAAAGGCTCAAGGATTTATTAAGGATCAGAAATGTTCTGGTACAAGGTTCCAAGTCAAGTATGGTGACGCCTGTTAGGTACTGAGAATGCTTCCAAAAATGTTCAGCTCTAAAATAAATTTAAAAAACGAGGTCAGTGAAGAGAAAGGATAAATAAAATAGGATTACTGTGAAGTCTCATGAGTACTCCATCACAGGAGACAGGATTAGTGGATGCAGAAAGTTTTCCCTTGGGTTTCGTGACAGGGGTGTAATGATTCTAAATGATAGAGATTTTACTCAAATTGGCAGCTGAAAAATGTATTCACTGATATATAGTCCCAGGAAAGACTCGAGATGAGATATCATTGGCCAGCTGTGGCTTTTCAAGTCGGTGGTCCATCATCATTCATCATAAATATTCATACTCATGATATGTTCGTTTAATTTCCTGTTTTGTTGCGTATCAAAGAGAACCATTTAAGTAATTTTTGGTATGAAATATCTGCTGGTTCAGTTTGGTAGAGTTAATAATCAGATATGAACGTTTTTTTTATTTTCAATGCTTTTTGGTTAGGTAAACTGATGGTTAAATTGACAGGAGGAAATGTTTGCTGTTCATGCGAAATAACATATGGGAGCTCG